>NC_136061.1:957412953-957807788 GCF_964261635.1 Lissotriton helveticus | reverse complement strand
TCTCTCAAGTCATCCAAATAGGACTCCAGGACCATTTCGGCCGCCTTGGCTTTCACAAACCACCTTGCGAGGGTCCAAAACACTGTGAGTCATTGTGCAGCTGTGGCTAGGTCTTACAGACAGTACTGGTGTGTGAAGGTGGCACCATCTCTTTCACTACTAGTGTGTAGTGTCCATAATTAGACATTTCCACACACTAACAAATTACGGTGCACACTAGCACTGGCTGCCATCAAATGCCTTAGTCACATTTCTTGGGGCATCCCCAAGGTGAAAGCCAGGCATCCCGCGGCGGGATGCCTGGCTTTCACCTTGGGGATGCCCTGTAGGGGCTATCTCACAGGGAAAAGCCAGGACGGGTTCCCAAGGCAAAGCGCTTAGAGACCCCTGGGTTATAAGCGCTATATAAATCCAAACATACATACATACATACATACATTTCTATGTACCTGACGATGGGCATGCCAAAACACGAGGCAGCAATTTGGTACTTCTCTCCTTTTCCACCCATCCACAACTCCATGAATCAGATACATTCACCTAACTGATCAAGAAATCAAAGTATTCAAATCACATCACTGCGAGCACATCATCACAAACCAAACCAGACTCCAGTCTGTGAAGGAATCTATGAAACAAGCTCTGGAAGACACCCACACTCTCTTGGTGCTGTTGTTTCATAGAAATGGCATACTTTATATATACAAGTGGCTTTAATATATCTTACATCTCTAATATTACTGGTGTACAGTAGCTGTAAAATGTAACACTGCTGGTGAAGGGAGTGTTGCAAACACTGCTACTGCTGATGTAGAGAGGGATATGATGTTGATGCTGCTGTTGTAGGTTGTGATAACTAACGTTGCGTGTGGAGCATGTGATGTGGTTTCTTATATTGTTGGTGAAATGTTATGCACCATGTGCCTACTTATTTGGGGTGATGTGTGAACCTGACATTGGTATGATTCAAAGTGTAGCTGGAAAGAAGGTGCATATGATCTTTGATGCTGCTATTGTTCAATAGGGTTTCATTGATTATACTGTTGGTGTTGAATGAGGAATGACCTGTAATACTGCACGTGTAGTCTGGGGGGACGTGGACTACTACAATGTTGTAAAGTTGTGTGACTTGTGATTTTGCTGCCATAGATAGATATGATCTCTGATTTGGTCAGTGAAGCTCATGTATGCAACGGTATGACCTCAGAAACTGTTGATGAAGTTTGGGGGTTTGCATGCTGAAACTACTGGTGTGGGGCATGATTCATGGTACTTTTGGTGCACATTTACAAATTATCAATAAGACAACTGTTGTGACCTGTAGGAATAGGTATGATCTGTAACACAGCGATACAAAAGGGGATGATGGATGGAGCGTTTGAACAAATCAAACACTCACCCCCAGTCAACTGATCTGGGTTTAATCCATCACCATTCTTTAGCTCACTCAGCCTCATGGGAACAGTCCAGCCCGAACTACCAAGCCATGTCTTCCCTGGACCGGAAACAAGCATCCTGGGACCAGTTTCGGATTCATAATCCTCATCAGCCAGGCTATCTTGAATCCAGTGGCCAAGTGAGCAAGGGACTCACGTCTGAGCATACCCTGCCAACTTAGGGCGAACAAAGCGATACAAAAGGGGATGATGGACGGAGCGTTTGAACAAATCAAACACTCACTCCCAGTCAACTGATCTCGGTTTAATCCATCACCATTCTTTAGCTCACTCAGCCACCCCAGTGACATGGCCATATGCAAATCAGTCTGACCCTGTGCCTCATGGGAACAGTCCAGCCCGAACTACCAAGCCATGTCTTCCCTGGACCGGAAACAAGCATCCTGGGACCGGTTTCGGATTCATAATCCTCATCAGCCAGGCAATCTTGAATCCAGTGGCCAAGTGAGCAAGGGACTCACGTCTGAGCATACCCTGCCAACTTAGGGCGAACAAAGCGATACAAAAGGGGATGATGGACGGAGCGTTTGAACAAATCAAACACTCACCCCCAGTCAACTGATCTGGGTTTCTGCATTCTGTCCATCAATTGTTGTTTTTGCATTTGTCACCCCGAGTGAGATGGGTATGCTCAGACGTGAGTCCCATGCTCTCCATACCACTGGAGTCAAGCTATCCAGGCTGATGACAGCTGATAGCCAGAAACTGGTCCTTGGATGCTTGATTCCGGTCCAAGAAAGACATGGCTTGGCAGTTCGGGCTGGACTGTTCCAATGAGGCACAGGGTCAAGGCTGATTTGCATATGGCCATGTCTTACCTGGGGTGGTGTGGGGTGCAAAAAAACGATGGATTTAGGCCTAAATCTCTGTCCTGGGGTGAATGTATGACATTGTTCTGCATTCTGTCCATCAATTGTTGTTTTTGCATTTGTCACCCCGAGTGGGATGGTTATGCTCAGACGTAAGTCCCATGCTCTCCACACAACTGGAGTCAAGCTATCCAGGCTGATGACGGCTGATAGCCAGAAACCGGGCCTTGGATGCTTGATTCCGGTCCAGGAAAGACATGGCTTGGCAGTTCGGGCTAGACTGTTCCCATGAGGCACAGGGTCCAGGCTGATTTGCATATGGTCATGTCTGACCTGGGGTGGTGTGGAGTGCAAAAAAACGATGGATTTAGGCCCAGATCTCTGTACTGGGGTGAATGTAGGACATTGTCCTACATTCTGTCCATCAATTGTTGTTTTTGCATTTTTCACCCCGAGTGGGATGGGCATGCTCAGACGTGAGTCCCATGCTCTCCACACCACTGGAGTCAAGCTATCCAGGCTGATGATGGCTGATAGCCAGAAACCGGTCCTTGGATGCTTGATTCCGGTCCAGGAAAGACATGGCTTGGCAGTTCGGGCTGGACTGTTCCCATGAGGCACAGGGTCAAGGCTGAATTGTATATGGCCATGTCTGACCTGGGGTGGTGTGGAGTGCATAAAAACGATGGATTTAGGCCCAGATCTCTGTACTGGGGTGAATGTATGACATTGTTCTGCATTCTGTCCATCAATTGTTATTTTTGCATTGATCTGTAACACAGCTGCCAAAGAGTTGTATACATGTGTGATACTGCTGCTGTATGATATGCTGAAGTTATAACCATGCTCACTTAGTGTGTGTAATTCTAACCAGAGGTAATATAATTTGTGGTGTGGCTTATGTATTGTGGGTTTTTGTTTGTGATGCTTGTGGTACAGGTTGGTGTATGAACTTTACTGAGGTTGAAAGATGCGGTATGATTTGTGATACTACTTAGGCAGAGTGATGTATGGACTCTGATAATACTCAGAAAGAGTGGCTAATTCCTGTGATACTGCACTATACGGTGAGATATGATCTCACTGTGCTACTGCTGGCCTCTAGTGACAGTAGCCTATGGGCTGCTGAGGTGGGAGTTGGTGCTTGCACCAGCGAGTGTATAGCCGGATATGATCTGTGATACTGCTTATGTGGTATGTGTATGATCTGTGCTGGTGGGGTAGACAAGTAGCATTTTGTACTGCTGGTGTTAAGTGGTGTTTGATCTTGGATATTTCTCATCTATGTTTGGGTACAATTTCTGCCTCTGGTGGTGTAGGTTTGGGTGTGATCTGTTGTAATGTTGGTGTAGAGTTGTGTGCTATGTTTGATACTCCACATCCGGGTATGGATATCATATGGGAAATGGGACGTTTCTGTTCTATCTTCAGGCATGATCTGTGATATTGCTTGTTAAGTGTTGGGATGATCAATTATATTGTTGCTGTATGGTTAGGCATAATCTGTGTAATTGTTGGTTTGTGAATGGGTGAAACTGCTTGGAGTTTTCTTTACCCTTGTGTTTTTCCTCCTATCATCCTTTTGATGAGATGCTTGACACTTATTCATGTATGTATTAAGTACAGAATTGCACCATGGTGACTAGGAGAATTTTCTCTTTCTTCAAGCAATCAAACATTTAATTGATGTACCTTTGTAGTGTCCAGTCCTTGACAGAAGATCATGTTTCGAAATTATAAGTCTATTGATTTCATGAAGATCAGGTCTTTTGACTGCAGGATCTCTTAATGTCATGAAGATCAAGTATTGTGATTGGAGAATTTCTTGATTTTAAGAAGATCAACTCTTGTAATTTTATGAGCCTATGATTTTATGAAAAATAGTCTTATGTTTTTAGAAGTCCTCAATTTCATGAAGATCACTTTTTGGAATTTTGTGTCTGCTTATTTCATGAAAATCAAGTCTTGTGATCGTAGGAGCTCTCATTTTCATGAAGAAGATGATTTGTGATTGTAGGAGCTCTCAATTTCCTGAAGCTTTAGTCTTGTCATTGTACGTGTTGGTCATGTCACGTGAGTACAGGAAGCCTCAAAATCATGAAGATCATGTGTCCTGTTTATAGTCCCCTCCATTTTATGAAGATCAAGTTTCGTGATTGTGGAAGATCTTGTTTTTCAAAGAGATCAAGAGACTCTTGATATTTGTGGTCAATCACTGCCTTTTTGTTAGTCCACTTTCATGTAGGCTGGGTTACATACATTTCTCTCATTTAATGCATCTACTTTGCACTTTATCTGGGCACAAGTATGAAGTAGGGAGTGATGTCAGGACTGCGTATTCCAAAAAGCAGAAATCAGAAGTGACCATCCATTCCCCCAATGACCTGCTTACATCTCGCAAGTTTCCAATTGAGCTAGAAGCACCTTCAAACTTAACATCTTTCCACTCTATCATTTGAAATGGAGTTTAGAATTACAGTCAATTTCAGAAGCAAGTGAAGGGCCAAGATATTGTAACTCTGAGTCACCGAAAATAAGAAACACATTTCTGAGCTTCTCACAGAGGAAGACTGACTGAAAGCCTTAGGAGTGTGCTTTAAAGGTAACAAGATCTCTCTACTCCTGAGATCTGCAGGTACATCTGGTCATGTGCTCCTCGTGGCCTATCATTAAGATCACAGCAACTCCCAGTCAGCTCCTTGTCACACTTTTTGTAATGACTTGGATTTCATTAGGGTTTTTGGGGGGTTCGTGATTTTAACAATGATTGTGAAGATAGCAGATGTCCTAGAATGGTATGGGAATAATAATATATTTTTTTTTATTCTGCCCAGTGCTTCATCTCCTCTCAAGAAAGAGAACTGTTTGTCTTTTAAACCAGTGGGGTGTTAATAGCTCCTAAACTTGTGGAAGCCCCACCTCATTCTAGGAACGCAAGGTTGGGGGCACAAGCACGGAGTGCATGATTGTTAGGGATCAACAAAATATTTGTAGATAAAAGATCCGGGCTGAAACAGGAGGCATTATGAAGTGGAACTCACCCCTTGGGGCAGCTCAGATAAAAACCCCATATTTTCGAATTGAACTTCCCTCCTGATTGAGGTGCTTCTCCGGTACAGTGAAGGATTTCAAAGTTGTATGCCAGAGGAAGGTACCACTGGCTTCGACACAGAGACAGTGACAGCCTTGGTTCTCATAAAATTTTCTGGTTCTCCCATCCTCAGGACCATCACGTGATCCTGAGCCTAAAACCAGCAGGGGCTTCAATACTTCAGAACTGGCAGGAGCGTAATGCCTCAGAAGCGGCAGGGCCTTCGAAGACTCAGGACCAGCAGTAGCTCCAATGCTTCAAAACCAGTAAGAGCTAGAATGCTTCAGAATAAGTAGGAGCTTTAGAGTCTTAGGAGCAGCAAGAGCTTCAATGCCTGAGAACTGGCAGGAGCTTCAATACCACAAACCTAGCAGGAATGTAAGTGCAATTGAAGCGGCATAGTTACCGTGCTTCACAACCAGCAAGAGCTTCAGTGCCGAAAACTGGGAGGTGCGTTGATACCTCACAACCAACGGGAGTTTGGACGCCCCACAACTGTCATGGGCTTCTAAGCCTCAAATCAAGGAAGGGGTTTAATGCCTCAAATCCAACAGAGGCTCCTATCCCCAGAAACATTCAAACGAGAACTCAAGAAGCTAATGGGTTTCTATCCAAGTCCCAGAAACAGCAGCTGCCCCAAACCTCATTACTAGTTAGAGCTCCTAACCCCAAGACGTAGCACTACTATACCCCAGAAGTAGCCAGAATCTGCCTGGGCATCCCATCTGACAACTAATGGTGGTCTTGTGGACCCAGAATACACTAGGACTCCCAAAAAGAATCAACCAGCCTCCTGTCATCGAGAACTTCATGGGCTCTTATCACTAAGACCTACAAGTTGAATCCAATTCCTCAGTACCACCTTGGGTTTCTATCCCCACGAAACACCATAGGTTTCTGGTCAAAGACGAGGTACAACCGGGTCTCGACGAGGATGAGGAACAGAATTGTCATCAATAGCAACCACTGATGCCCTGATACTGTTTGATCGATCTCTGGCATTTGACACTGTAGACGGCACCATCCTCCTCAGTAGGCTACCAGGTATTGCATCTCTGGTCAGGTGTTAAACTACTTGGTCCCCTTTCCGGAAAATCATTCTGAAAAAGTTATCATTGGCGATTTCCGTTGTGTGGGGTCCCTCAATGATCAGAATTGTCACCTTACCTCTTTAATATCTGCATTCAACCTCTGGTCATGGTGATTGATTTGTTCCTTTTGTCTGCAATTTTACACCTGTGCAGATGGCACTCAACTGCTATTTCAGCTAGGCAGTCCCTAGATGCAACCAAAGGACTCTGACAGTGCTTTGTGGAAGTTAAAAGATGGATGTGCAGAAATTGGCTGGAACCGAACTCTGATACTAAGGAAATCCTCATAACTGAGAGACAGCCCTCACTCGAGATGACACATTGGGGCCTGCTTAACTTGTACATCTTCCTAACTTGTCACCTGAGGTGAAAAGACTCGGGGTTAGATTGATAAAAAGCTCAAAATGTCCTCACAAGTATCTTCTGTGGCAGCAACCTGTAGTTTGCAGTTGAGGAAATTACAGAAGCTTGCACAGTTTCTAGCAGGATATACTAATCGAACAGCAAGAGCCTCCTGGCTCGGATCAAGAATGGATTATTCCAACTTCCTGTATCCAGTCTTAACAAATCCCTCACCAATTGCCTTGAATACATTCAAAACCAAGCCCGTAGGCTAGTCCAATGCCCCGTGATTTTTAGAGCACCCCAAACCCCGACTCCATCAATGTCACTGGCTGTGAATCAGCGCCAGAATTCAATGTAAGTTCATGTGCTTAGCATATAAAAGGATCTGTTGTTCGAGCTCCCATCCCCTTTTCTGTCTTTGACTGTATACTCTGACACGACCTGACTATTCTGATGATCGTTTTTACTAACACTACAGTTTATAAGCAAAGCTAGCATGGGGGGGTCAGTTTTTCTTTTATTACCTAAAGCAATGCACATACTTCCTCTGGTTTTAAGGTCCATTCTTTCCTATCTTGGGTTCTGGGAGTAACTCAACACCTTTCTGATGTAACTCGCCCTCGCCTGTACATGTCTTTCAGCACCACGACACCTAATGGTGCATATGAGCTATATAAGCCCCAAATAACTTAATCATAAGGGCCTCCACCCACTCTAGGAATAGCTTCCGATGATCTGACTCCAGAACCAATAGGCACTCCTTACTCACAGAGCCAGTAGAGTATCCTTCCGCTCTAAAGAGTCCATGACACCGAAAGAGTCAAACAATTCTGTATTATCCCAGAATCAGTTCCTCCACCAGAACACTCTGTGGATTCCTGCACTCAGAAGAAGCAGCTGCTGACTCCCTCCTAAGTCATCGCTCCCCTTTCCTCATCTCTCTCTCCCTTCCCTCTTCTTTCTCTCTCCTAAAGCCCCCAACAAGCCTTCAGGTAACTGTACAAAGTGGCAGAGGCGCTGGCAGGCCACTCAGACTTCAAAACCCGTCCTCCAATGCTCCAGCCCACCGGGGAAATGCCCGATGCAATAAAGGGACAGTCCTTCCCTGCCCATAACCGGAAGCAGCAGGGACTTCCGTGAGCCAGCACCAGGGTTTCCACCCCCAGGACCAACCTCGGCTCGTCCCCCACAGACAGGTGAGCTGCAGCCTCCAGTCCCACTGCAACAGGGTCCAGGATTTTCAAACGTTGTCATGCCTAGCCCCCTTCCTCTAAAAAAAATTGGTCTTGGACCCCCGAAACATTTTGTCATAATCTTTATATACACAATTGAAAATGCCACACGGGAGCTCAAACTCGATGGCACATCCTCCAAGTAATGCCTGCGAAAATCAATATGTAATGGTGCTTATCAATTTATGATAATATAAACATGTCTGCATGAGAAGATGGCCAAAATGTTTAGGTAATGCTGGGTGGGGTACCTGACATTTTAAAAGAATTGGATTGTTTTCAGAATGTGAAATTAAAATATTGTGAGCTGCCGGGGTGAAATGCCTGCGGAAGTTTTAATGGAGCGCCTCAGGGACCCTCATCTCATTCTGCAGGGGAGGCGTCATTTGACGTTACGCCACTGCGAGACACACGTGGATCGGACTTTTTTTCGAGTCCTGCTACAGCCTCGTGTTACACAGACTAATAAATTGCACCCCACGATGGGGAGTCACCCTGTGACCGAGTCTGAAGAGCACTGCAGTAGACCAGCGCCCGTCTCCCCTTCAGAGAATCTTCTACACGCCGCAGCGATAGAGACAAAGCTCTCTCCTCATAAATCCCATCTCTGATGGGTGGAACATGCCTGCCTTCCGTCCCCTCAAATATGGGTTCCCTCCACGCATTCTGTATTTCCATCTGTCCATCTTCAACCATTCTACTTCCTGCAAAATCACCACCTCCATAAATGGCATAATAGTTACATCCTCGTGGACAGTCTTTTCGGAGGGGCCAACAATTGAATGGTCATGGCTTCTGAACTACTCTCTCAAAGGACCAAGCAGCTTTAATGGGCTCTGATGTGCAGTGTGAAAAGCTGTGATGGTTGGTCAATGTGAGTAGCTGGTACTGGTAGGCAGTTTCAGAAACTGCCATAGCAGCCAGTGTCAGAAGCAGTCAATGGTGGGCGGGGAGTGGAGCGGCACTGGTGAGAACCTGAGAAAGTAGGCACTGTGAATTGTCACTAGTGAGCTGTGTGAGTAGCGGATAGTCTGAACAATAGCATTGTGGACAATGGTGATTGGTTATGGTGGGCTTCGTGAGGACTGGGCAGTAGCATATGTGAGGAGATGCTAGGAATGGGAATAGTAAGAAGCTGGCACTGGTTGGCAGTGTGAGAGGCTGGGGCAAGTGGGGACTTCGAGAAGTTACTAGTAGTCAACGTGAATAGGTTGCAAGTAGACACAGTGGGAAGTTGCCATGAGCATTGGGGGAGCTGATACTATTGGATAGTGTGAGGCTGTTCGGTCCTGGTTATCATTGTAGGGGCTGACACTGGCGAGTAGTGCAAGAAGCTTGCACTACTATGGATGACTTCAGTCTTGATGGTGCCAATATGGCAACCTTCACAAACATGTTCTCTCCTGGCACCAATTTAGCTGCTGCTAGGAGAACAGTGCGCCAACCTGCCCCACCCTCCTTGGCTACCTCTGCACAAGGATAGAGCCTGCCTGTCGAGGTATGGATACATTCGCAAGTAATAAGAGAAAACTGTGCATAGTTGCTTTATGAAGACATCCTATAGGACACACGGCGGCACCGAGCCTGCGGTGATGCAGGAAACAGAGGACCAGTATCTCAATAAACGTGCGATATACAGAAGATCGTTTTAACAAAGTTACACTACAGAGTTACACAGTGCATAATGTTTGTTACCTTCTAAAAGTGGAATTAATGGACAATTAATATAACCAATCTGCTGATATTAAGGAGCAAATTTACTAAGACATCATGCAATGCAGAACAGTAAACAAATGTGTTGTGTTGTGTAAAAGGGAGACATCAGGACAGAGCCCCAGCTACTCACACATGCAGCGGTTGCTTTCCCCAGCACACTTTACTCTCCCTTGCCCCATGCACACTCACTTTCACCACAGTGCTAGGGTGCGGATGGGAACGCCCGTGTACCACCCATGGGACACCCCTCGACACAAAGTAAGGAAAGTACTGTGTAAAATCAAGGTCTGCGTTGGAAAGTAAATCCCAATTCAAGACTTTGCAGCAATTTGCATAAATTTTTGTGACACTGTCCCAATGCATAGCCATGATAAATGTGGCCCTATGTAAATTGCACTGGTGGTGGGCAAATTTACAGTGACGGTTGCATCAACAACCATTGTCTCCAGCTAGTCAGTGTAAAAGACAGGATTGTAATCAGTCTGGTGCTGTGTCCGTTTATTACCTTTTCACCAGGACCCCGCCCTAATGCATGCACAGTGGCCCAGCAATCAAGTAGAATCGCCAGCACTAGTGAACAATTGTGCAATCCAGGCTGGTTTACGTGATAAACGGTAATCCTGGTGCTAATGTAGGTGACTATCGTCAGGACTTGACGTTTTAGCTATTACACTGAATTACTCCAGGCGATCCGAAAACTTCTAGGTGAGAGTTTGAAGAATGTGAGCAAATTCGAATTCTTTCCACTCCTCCTCAAACCCGATTGCATCTCTTCTTTGTGATGCATTTTGCAAAACGGATTAGCTTCAATTTTGCACCAGTGCAAATGGCCTCACACTGCCATTTATAATGAATAATACATAGGTGCTCTCGACTCCAAATGCACCAGTGGTTACATTAGAGATCCCATCATTGTCAGGCAATTTTGCACTGCTGCCGGTGCAAATCTGCACCGTTACTTGCATAGCCCGGCAGTGGCCAGATCGATACTTGTTCAAAATACTGGTACCCGACGTTGTCCTTGTACGAGCGAGTTGGTGCCGCAAATGTTAAAATGTCATATCTGTATTTATTTTTCACCACTAGGTGTGTGCAAACGATGGTGCAAATTGCACTGGTGCAATGTTACCCTATGCCGGTGCAATCTCTGAACTGCGGGGGCAGGATAAAGTTCAGACTTTCATAATCTAGCCCGAAGCAAAAAACCCGTGGTGACATATCTCGTGCAGTGTAGCAGGTAACAAGAATTCAGTAGTTCCGAAGACTTACCTCTCTGAAGAATTGTTCTCAAGCAGGTCAGTCGCTCGCTGTCATGCTGAGGGAGGGCGCCTTCTCGTTGCGGTACGGGTCCGGCTGAGGGTCCGGGGCAGCGGTGGTGAGAGGTGGGGTGGGGGCGGGCGTGGAGGCCGGGGTGCCGTGGGCGCGGGGCTTGGGGCGGCTGCTGGAGCCTGGAGGACAGGGAGGCTAGGCTGCAGCTCCGAGGCTCTGGGCTGCCTGCAGAGGAATGGGACGTGCAGCTCAGACGTGCAGGGCCTGCAGTGCTTCAGGCAGCCCCCCTCAATGAGCGACCCACGTAATGAAAAGCAGCCTCCCCGGCCAGCCCTCCTTTCATCTGGCCCCCATTACAAGCTGATGTCATCGCTGGAGCCAAGCCTTGCTTTACTCCCTCCGCAGTTTGTACTTTTTAAAACTTTTTCAAAACTTTTTTTCCTTTCTGCAGGAACATATTCACACTTGATCCGCAGAGGATGTTGGCTCTGGTACATAAAACAGCTTCATGCGACAGCTCACTCCATTGCTCCCCTTCTAGATTTTTCACATATGTATATTTTTGTCTTTGTCGGACACAAAACAGACACACGAAAACAGAAGCCTTTGTCTTTTTTTTTTGTTTCGGCCATGTTCAGAAATACAATTACACTCGAATTAAGGGCTTGCTCAAGACATATTGGCGTTACTTAAAACAAAATAACTACATGGACGTTTAAAAGAAACTCTCTAGGGAATTTTTGAAAACACTGCGAGGTACATGGTTGATAACAGCAAATAAGCACAATAGCTTTTGTATTATTGTTTTACATAGCGTTCTTTTGTCATTAGTTAACTTCATTGGTTACCGGTTGCCAGATGATCCACTCACTGACTCATCTCAAACCTCTTTCTACTACTCTTTCCAAAGCGTTAGCATATTTCTCACCCTATATCTCACCCTATACCTCTATCACTATATCCACTACCTCCACTCTCTCATTCATCCCGAACCCCATGCCACTACTATGACCCCCAAAATAGCCCTTTCTAGACTCGCCCCTACTCTACCCCTCCTTGCATCACCTGACACCTCTTTTACTAAACTGATCCCCCAAAACAAGCCTTTCTAAACTCTCCCTCAGACTCTTTCCCTCCACATCCCTTTTTACTCACCCCAACCCTCCCACTACTGCTATGACCTCCCCCCAAAAAAGAAAACAATAAAATAAGTCTAAAGCCTTCACTCTTCTATCCCTCCACTATCCTTTTCAATCGAAATAACAAACTAACATGTCCACTTCTCAAATTTAATATGTCACTATACTAATTCATTAAATAAACTGGCTAAGTGGGTGGTGGAACAACTTTTAATACCACTAACACAAACTGGATTCCGCTCTGGCTGTTCAACTGTTGACAACATTGTAGCCCTGACTCTTTTTGCAAAACAAAACCCTGTATGCCTGCTTCATGGATTATTCCATTGCGTTTGACAAAGTGAATAGGCAAAGACTACGGGCAAAGCTCAAGAAGTGGAGTATCGACCCTTTCTTATTGCATTTCCTTGTCGAATTACACATTGACACATGGATACAAGGAAGGTTTTGACATCCACATTTTGCACTGAGTATGGCCTCACACAAGGGTGTATTCTGGCCCCCTTATTATTTTCCATGAATATCGCTGATTTAACTTAGTCTCTGGATTCAGATGTTGGCATTCCACCTAAACTGAGAGGTACAAGCACATTTGGCCTATACCAACGATTTGGGGATATAGTCGCTAACCCCAAAAGGTCTACAGCACTTATATTAAATCATTTAAATAAATTGAACTTGGAGAATGGACTAATTGCTAATCTGTCAAAATCTAAAATTATGATCTTTGTAAAGAAACTTAAAGAAACTTAAGCTGTGTCATGGGTTTTGGGGGATTCTTTGATTGAAACAATCAATCAATAACGATTATCTTTGGGCTACATTTGACAGCAAGATATCATGGACCACCATCTAGCCACTAGAAATTGCAAGTCAGCCACAATTAGAACAAGCTTTGGCATAGCCAATAGGTCTCGCTTTTGGGACCTTATAAGTGTTTAGCCATGCAACAGTGGATGTTGTTGCACCAAGGATATTGTGCTTCATAACTAAATACTGAACACCCGCTCCGCACGCAAGCATGCTGTCGAGCTCTGGGACCTGCTCGACACACCATCCCCAGACGTAGCCTTCCTGACAGAGACCTGGTTTAACGACTCCTCCACACCCGACATTGCCATAGCCATCCCAGACGGCAACAAGATCACCCGCAGAGACCGCACCAACGGAGTCGGAGGAGGAATCGCCATTGTCCACAAGAACAGCATCAGGGTCTCGACTAGCACCGATGATGCGCTCAGCACCGCCAAACACATGCAGTTCCAGATCCACACAGACCCTAACTCCAACCTCAGAGGCACCCTCGTCTACCGCCCCAGCCCCCAGTTCAGCGAGTACATCGCCAACTTGATCAGAACGCACGCCCTGACCTCCACAGACTACATTCTCCTCGGAGACCTGAACTTTCACCTTGAGAACAACAACGACAACAACTCCACAACCCTGATCGATAACCTCGCCAACCTCGGACTAAAGCAACTCGTCACAACGCCGGCCACACGCTCGACCCCGTCTTCTCCTCAAGCCCGCACGTCTCCGTAAGCCGCATCACCGAACTCCTCTGGATCGACCACCGCTGCATTCACTTCGCCTTCCAGAAGCCCACCACACACCATCGCACCTAACAGATCCCCGCCGCTGCTGGAGCAAAATCACTGAAGACCAACTACACGCAAACCTCGCTCTCAGCCCACCCATCGAACCCTCCAACACCGATGACGCTGCCCACAGCCCCCGACGCTGGATCAAAGACTGCACCAACACCCTCGCCCCGCTGAAGAAACCCCCCAACAGAGACACCAGCACTCTTAGCCTCCAAGCAAGCCTGCCGGAAACTAGAGAAGAAATGGCACAGTGAATAAACTCCGGACAGCCACGCAGCACACAAGGACGCCATCCGCAACCACCACCACCTCATCAGGGCAGCCAAGAGGACCTCCATCAAAGACCGCCTCGACAACAATGCACACAATAGCAAGGAGCTCTTCAACATCGTGAAGGAACTCTCCAACACCAACAACATCCCGCCGTCGCAAGCCCTGCGCAACTCCCTCGCCACCTTCTTCCACCGCAAGATAGCAGACATCCATGACAGCTTCAACACCCACACAGCCCCAACAGACAGCACACCATTGACCACGACTCCCTGCTAGCCTGGGCTAGCATGAGCATCGATGACACCATCAAGACCATGCGCACAATCCACTCCGGCTCTCCGTCAGACCCATTCCCGCACCACGTCTTCAACAGAGCAAGCAGCTCTATCGCACCCCACCTGCGCAATGTCATCAATCTCTCCCTCAAGACCACGACCTTCCCAGAGATCTGGAAACACATCGAGATCAACCCCCCTACTCAAAAAACCTAAGGAAGACCCAAGAGCCCTCAAGAACTTCCGGACCATCTTCCTGTTCCCCTTCCCGGCCAAGGTCATCGAGAAAACCGTCAACAGACAGTTAACTCGAAGAAAACAGAATTCTGGACCCTTCCCAGTCAGGGTTCTGCAGCAACCACAGCACCAAGACTGCCCTCATCACCGCCACAGATGACATCAGGACCCTGCTGGACAACGGCTAGACTGCAGCACTCATTCTCCTAGACCTCTCTGCCGCCTTCGACACCGTCTTCCACCGCACACTACGCGCACGCATCCACCCCGCAGGGATCCGAGACGAGGCTCTGGATTGGACCACCTCCTTCCTCTCCGGCAGAACCCAGAGTGTTCGCATCCCCCCATTCCGTTCCAAAGCCTCCAAGATCATCTGCGGCGTACCCCAGGGATCCTCCCTTAGCCCGACGCTGTTCAACATGACTCCGATCGCACACGTAGCCCGACAGCACAACCTCAACATATTCTCCTATGCCGACGACACTCAGCTAATCCTCTCCCTACCAAGGACCCCATCCCCACCAAAGCCAACCTCCACAAAGAAATGAAGGCCGTAGCCGACTGGATGAAGACCAGCCGTCTGAAGCTGAACTCGGACAAGACAGATGTCCTCATCCTCGGCTCCAACCCTTCAGCCTGGGACGACTCCTGGTGGCCGACGGCACTGGGGGCAGTCCCGACACCCACCGACCACGCACACAACTGGGAATCATCCTCGAATCAACGCTCTCAATGACCAAGCAAGTCAATGCCTTCTCCTCCTCCTGCTTCAACACCCTCCGCATGCTCCGCAAGATCTACAGATGGATCCCGACAGATACAAGAAAGACAGTCACCCAGGCCCTCGTCAGCAGCAGATTCGACTATGGAAATGCCCTCTACGCCGGAGCCCCGACCAAGCTCATTAAACGAATACAACTCATCCAAAACGCCTCGGCATGAGTGATCCTCGACGTACCACGTCACGGCCACATCACCCCCACCTGAGAAACTTGCACTGGCTCCCCATAAACAAGAGGATATCCTTCAAGCTCTTCACCCATGCACACAAGGTACTTCACAAAACCGGCCCAGCCTACCCCCAAAGGCTGCTCTACTTCTACATCCCCAACCGCCAGCTACGCTCCACCGACCTCTCACTCGCCACCGTCCCGCGCATTCAAAGAACAACCACCAGTGGGAGATCCTTCTTCCACCTCGCCGCCAAGACATGGAACACCCTCCCACTAAGCTTACGACAGACCCAAGACCTGCTGACCTTCAGGAGGATACTCAAGACCTGGCTGTTTGATCAGTAGCGCCACCCCCAGCGCATTGAGACCCTCGCGGGTATGTAGTGCGCTTTACAAATGATTGATTGATTGATTGAAATACTTACAAGGTCCCAAAAGCGAGACCTATTGGCTATGCCAGTGCTTGTTTCCAGTCATGGTCAGCATTAGTGAAAATGTAAAAGATACATCAGAAGCAATGGTGAGAAGATACCCAACTGTCAAGACTGTCAAATCTAGAGGTAGACAGAGACGGAGACTATCAATAAACACAGTGTTCACTAAGGTTGTTGGGAGCAGCAAAAAGATAAGCAGGCAATGTAAAATACTGATGTAACCTGACTCCAAAATGGCAGCTAAAGATCGAGAGCTTGAGAAGCAGGTTTTCGCTCTAGCGCTCAAAGCTAATTATGAACATGCAGGTGGAGCGCTCGAGGTATTGCGCACTGCACCTGAGTTTTGAGGCCAAGAAGACGTTCCTGTCCGAAGCGCCGCGAAGATATTTAGGGAATTATCTTAGTGGCATATAATTTAATTGGTTTGCAGCCGGAGTTTGTTTCGTCTGAAGAGAAGCGCAAGAGTCAAGAAAGACTGTTCTGGAATATTATTTCTCCTAGCATGCGCATTGAATTCCTTCGAGAATGCATGTCAATTTGCGTTAGCTTGAGGAAGTGAATCTTGCAAGAGTATATGCGCATGGTTAAAAGGTTTATTCCTCCGCCGAGGGATTTTAGAGTCAGCACAAGTCAAGTCTTAATATCGGACTTGGGTCGAGTTAGCATTCGATTCAAGTTCGATAAATGCAAATGAGTTATTCCCTTTGAAGTGACTAGAAAACTCTGGGAATACAAGACCTTTAATTTATTATTGAACATTTGAGTAAATACAAATATCAGTAAATAACGTTAGAAATCATGATAGACTCTAAGAGATTAACCTGTTTAATAAATTAGTTGCAGCACACAGAAGCTAAAGAAAGAATAAGAAAAGAAGAGGAGCATAGGTCACACTACAGCTGGGTAGGTGTGAAAGGCAGAAGACCAATACAAGATAAAGAGAGTACAACAGGAGAACGATAATTGTTCATAATTTTGTCATTCTTGTTACAGTAAATAATTCAAGCCAGCCCAAGAAGAAGGCAAGAAGAAAGAAACATCTGAAGCAGTAACAAAAAGAAATCAGACGCAGTGTGGCAGTCTCTTCTTTGTCCCACCCCCTTTCCCCCGTGGGGTTCAATTGGCTACGGAGTTTTGATATACACGTGGCTGAGGAATCCTAGGAGAGAATTGGGAACTTGCGACATTCTGCTCCTGTGCATTTGAGAATAGCACGAACCTTGACAGAGTGAAGTGCCCACGAATTAATAAGCACCTGAGCAGAATGGCAGAAGGTTTAGATTTGAAGAAGTTAGGTGAAATTTTAGAAGGAATACAAAGGGAATTAATTTCAGCTTGGGAAGAGAATAGGGAGCTTAAAAAAGAAATTACAAACTTAACCCAAAAGGTGACCAGTTAAGTCTCTGGTCCCAGCTTAAAATATTCAAACACCCCAGAAGGGAATTTTGGCGAAATATCAGTTTCCCAACCCAAGATAACGACACAAGTTATTATTCGCTATCCCCAGTTATACCTCTGGCACCCTCCTGAGCGTTTTAGTGGAGACCCACAGGAGGCTCAGGTGTTTCTGACACAGTGTACCTTGCACTTCATGTGCCGACCAGCGGTTTTCCCTGATGCGCAATCTCGAGTGGCATTCATTTTGTCATACTTAAGTGGCGACGCTGCATTTTGGTCAATGCCCATGGTGACCAGAAACGACCCAATCCTGTACGATCTGGACGAATTCAAGAAAGAATTTCTTAGAATATTTGACAGACAAAGAGTCTCACAAGCAACAGATAATGAGTTACTGGAAATAAGGCAGGGCAATCGGGATCTAGTTGCTTATTTGGCCCAGTTCAATAAGTTGGTTGTGGAAACAGAATGGCCAGAAAATAAACGAGCAGCGGTGTTCTATCGAGGCTTAAAGGATGAATTAAAAGATGCCCTGGCGCAAGTACCCAATAGACCTACGGAAATCTCCGCTTTGTCAAAGTGAAAGAAGAGGAGAGAGAAAAAGAGATTACCGTCCAAGTGTACCAAGATTTGATAGGGTCAGAGTAGAAGGTAGTAAGGAGAATGACTTGAGTCGGAGTGGTGAACCCATGCAAACAGGAGCCATTCGGGGACCGCTCTCTAAAGAAGAGAAGGAGAGAAGAAGAGTAAATAAGCAATGTCTTTATTGTGGAGGAAACAGACATTTCGTTCATAATTGCCCCAAGAAGCCCAAGCAAACGCTGTCAGAAAATGTCTTGCACCACTAGTAAAGGGAGTTGGACTGGTGGTTACGGAATTAAAGACAGCTCCAGAGACTCATACATCGGCCAATACCTTACATTCTGCATCTCCACATTTGGTTTTAATGATGACCATACGGTTCAGAAAAAAGATGTTAAAAAGAGTAACAGTAATGATCGATTCAGAAGCTATGGGCAACTTCTGTGATTTAAAGGTTGCAGATAGAATTGGACTACAAGCAATCAAGAAAGAAAAAAGTGAAGCAGTTCGAGCTGTAGACGGTACGAATCTCTCATCAGGACCCATAGTGAGTCATACCGAACCAGTAGAGTTGGAAACTGAGGAAGGGCATCTTGAAACATTGCAATTCAATTTGATAGATGCACCACAATTTCAATTAATTTTAGGTCTTCCTTGGCTCACAGAGCATAATCCTACAATTGATTGGGGAGCTCGATCTATATCATTAAATTCCAAGTACTGTGAAGAGAATTGTCATATCACCAAAATCACCAGCGTCTTATTTAAGAGGGAATGAGACGACCATTTGTGTAATGAGTACTGTCAATTTACCAGAAGAATATCCGAAGTTTCAAGATGTTTTTGATGAAGTGGAGACCAAAAAACTTCCTCCGCACCGGGAATTTGATTGTAAAATAGAAATGGAGCCAGGGTCCAATCTTCCCTGCAGCAGAATATATGCCTTGGCAGAACGAGAAGACGAGCATCTGAAAGAGTACTTACGAGAGTATTTGGAGAATGGATTCATCAGACCCTCCCAATCCCCAGTCTCTTCACCCCTTTTCTTTATTCTGAAGAAGAATGGAGAATTACGAACCTGCATAGATTATAGGGCTATCAATCGAATAACAATTAAGAACCGATACCCTTTGCCCTTGATATCTGTGTTATTGGACCAAATAAAAGAAGCAAGGATTTACACCAAATTGGATTTGAGAGGGGCTTATCATGCTGTCAGGATTCGAGAAGGAGACGAATGGAAAACGACATTTAGAACAAAACATGGGCTTTATGAATACCAAGTAATGCCGTATGGATTGTGCAATGCCCCAGCTGCCTTTCAACATTTTATCAAGGATGTGTTGAAAGAGTACATTGATCAAAATGTCATTGTATATATAGATGATATACTAATTTATTCAAAAAACGTGGAAGAACATGAAGAACATGTAAAGAAGGTATTGCAGAGGCTGAGAGACAACAGTTTATATGTAAACTTAGAGAAATGTGCTTTCCATGTTTCTTCACTAGAATTTCTGGGATTTGTGCTAGCAACAGATGGAATAACCATGGATGAAAGAGTGGGAATCCCCTAAGTCTGTAAAAGAAATCCAGAGTTTCATCGGATTTGCTAATTTCTACAGATTTATTCAAGATGTCTCCAAAAAATTGATTCCTTTAACCAAACTCTTGAAGATGGGAGTTCAATTTGATTGGACAAGAGAAGCTGAAGAGGCATTATTTCAACTCAAAAAGGATTTTACAACAGCGCCAATTTTGCTTCATCCAGATCCTGCTGAACCATTCTTTGTGGAGACTGACGCATCTAACTTAGCCTTGGGAGGAGTGCTGTCTCAGAGGCACAAAACTATAGGACAACTGCATCCAGTGGCCTTTCGTTCTAGGAAATTGACAGCGGCAGAAGTGAACTATACCATAACTGAGAAGGAATTGCTGGCCATCAAGGATGCATTTAAAGAATGGAGGCACTATTTGATGGGTGCAAAACATGTGGTCACCGTCTATACGGATAATAGGAATAATTTTTTTTTAAATCAGCTCGGACATTAACACCCAGGCAGTTGTGGTGGTCATTATATTTTGCTGAATATGACTTCGTCATTACCTACAGACCCGGTTCTCAGAATGGTAAGGCTGGCGCCTTGTCTAGATTAGGTACAGAAGGAATTGTGGAAGAAATCGAGGATCAGATGATCATACCAGTGAAGAAAGTGATAGGTGCAGTTTTACAAGAGGCTACAGAGGAAGAAGCCAATCAAACTGAGATGACAATGGAGGAAATGACAAATTGGATGAAGGAGGATCCAAGATGAGAAATTCGAAAAGGTTTACCGTATCATGATGGAGCTCTTTATTTGCACACATCAGCAATGCAACAGAAGGCCTTAAAGGAATGTCACAATAGTATCCTGGCAGGACATAAAGGCATTACTAAGACTGAAGATTTAGTAAGAAGACGTTTTGGTGGCTGGGCATGATTAAAGATGTACGTCAGTATGTAGTCACATGTGAGATTTGCGCAAGGGGAAAACCGGAGCGCCAAGCTCCACAAGGGTTACTGCAACCTTTACCCGCACCACATTTTCCATGGCATACAGTCACTCTAGATCTGATAGTGGATTTGCCTTCCATTCATGGTTTTGACACTATAATAGTGTGCGTGGATGCATTTACGAAGATGGCCCATTTTGTACCCTTGAAGGGAGTGCCCACAGCTAAAACTTTAGCATGCACTTTTAGTCAAAACATTGTTCGAGCTCATGGAATTCCAAAGCTTGTAGTATCTGACCGGGGCTCTCAATTCTTATCCCATTTATGGAAGGCATTCACTAAGAAATTGAATATAGAAACTAGGTACACTACTAGCTACCATCCAGAGTCTGATGGTTAAATAGAACGAACTAACCAAGAATTAGAGCAATATCTTAGATTGTGTTTGTTAGATCAGGAAGGAGATTGGCCAAAATACTTGTGGGCAGCGGAGTTTGCGCATAACAACGCGGAAAACGCTTCCACAGGTTATACACCTTTTTATTTGAACTCTGGTAGACATCCACATCAATCACTCAATTTTCAGGAAGTGGAGGTTCCTGCAGTGGTAGATCTGGTTGAACATATGACGCGGGTTCATAACTTAGCCACAAGCTATAAACATTATGCAGACAAGAGGAGAAGAAAGGAACCAGAGTTACAAGTAGGAGACAAGGTTTGGTTGAACACAAAAAATCTTAGGCTTAAGGGAGTTAGAAAATTACAACCAAGATTCATAGGCCCTTATCAAATTGAGAAAAGATTAGGGGCCAGATGTAGGTGGCCAAATACCGGTCGGTAACGGACGATTTTGGCCGTTACCGACTGGTATTTGGAGTTTTAGATGTAGGGGGCCTTAAAAATTACCGAATCGGTACATTTACCGAATCGGTAAATTTACCGATTCTGTAATTTGAGATGTAGGTGGCACTGAAAACAGTGCCACAGGGCCTTAAGGATTCGTTATTTACCACCAACTATTAGTTGGTGGTAAATAACGAATACCTGTGTATATGCAAATCTGTGCATGTACACCTGTGCCATGTGGCACACATACATGCCCTAAGGGCATGTATGTGTGTCACATGGCACACAAGCCTGAATCAGGGGTGCAACAGGGTGTCAAAGTGACACCCTGCCACCCTTGACTATTCGGTAATTTTACCGAAACGGTATTTACCGATTCGGTAATTGCCATTGATTTCTATGGGCCTCAAGGCCCATAGAAATCAATAGCAATAACCGAATCAGTAAATACTGATTCGTTAATTACCGAATCTTAACGATTCGGTAATGGTTACCGAATATTTACCTACATGGCATTTACCAATTTGTAAATACCGAATCGGTAAAATTCGGTATTTACGAATTGGTAAATGCCATTTACCTACATCTGGCCCTAAGTGCACTAAACTATCAGTTGAGATTACCCAAAGGTTTACGAGTTCATCCAGTCTTTCATGTTTCGTTATTAAAGAAAGTGTCAAAAGGTTTATGAATCAGCAAACCCCCAGAATCTATCCTAACCGAGAAGGGAGAAGAGTTTGAAGTACAACAGATTTTGGATGCTAGGTTACGGAAGGGAAAACTGTACTACTTACTAGATTGGAAAGGCTATGGTCCTGAATAAAGGTCTTGGGGGTTATTTTCCGAAGTTCATGCCCCCAGGTAAATAAGTGAATTTTACAAAAGATTCCCAAACAAGCCCAAGCAGAGAGGAAGTACTTTGAGGGAGGGTACTGTCAGGACTCAAATCTAGAGGTAGACGGAGACTATCAATAAACACAGTGTTCACTAAGGTTGTTGGGAGCAGCAAAAAAGATAAGCAGGCAATGTAAAATACGGATGCAACCTCACTCCAAAATGGCCGCTAAAGATCGAGAGCTGGAGAAGCAGGTTATCGCTCTAGGGCTCAAATCTAATTATGAACATGCAGGTGGAGCGCTCGAGGTATTGCGCACTTCACCTGAGTTAAGTAAGACTGTTCCTGGATATTATTTCTCCTCGAATCGCATTGGATTTCTTTGAGAACGCATGTCAGTTTGCGCCAGCTTGAGGAAGTGAATCTTACAAGAGCATGCGCGCATGGTTAAAAGGTTTTATTCCTCCGACGAGGGATTTCAGAGTCAGCACAAGTAGTGTCTTAATATCGGACTTGGGTCGAGTTAGCATGTGATTCAAGTTCGATAAATGCGAATGAGTAATTCCCTTTGAAGTGACTAGAAAACTCTGGGAATACAAGACCTTTAATTTATTATCGAACATTTGAGTAAATACAAATATCAGTATACAAATTATATCTAGCCAGGTTACCATTAGACATTGAACAGATACAGTGAATTAACTGCAGACATATTTAGTTAGAACTTAGCTGAACAATTACATATATAAACAAGGGTGAATCAACTTCGAATTGTACAAATACTTACCATAAGAAGAATCCAAATATATGCCAGCTCCTGTGTCCAAATAGGTTAGGAATCTGCAAGATATACCAAGATAAATAAAGTTAGAAATCACGATAGAGTCTATGAGATTAACCTGTTTAATAAATTAGTTCCAGCACACAGAAGCTAAAGAAAGAATAAGAAAAGAAGAGGAGCATAGGTCACACTACAGCTGGGTAGGTGTGCAAGGCAGAAGACCAATACAACAAAAGGAGAGTACAACAGGAGAAAGATAATTGTTCATAATTTTGTCATTCTTGTTATAGTAAATAATTCAAGCCAGCCCAAGAAGAAGGCAAGAAGAAAGAAACATCTGAAGCAGTAGCAAAAAGAAATCAGACGCAGTGTGGCAGTCTCTTCTTTGTCCCATCCCCTTACACCCGTGGGGTTCAATTGGCAACAGAGTTTTGACATACACGTGGCTGAGGAATCCTAGGAGAGAATTGGGAACTTGCGACATTCTGCTCCTGTGCATTTGATAAGAGCACGAACCTTGACACCCACCCTCAGAAATCTGAAAAGTCTTTTAAACGTGGAAATGTATACCCAAAAGGCAGCAAATCAAACTCCAGGGCAGGACCAGAATGTTGGAGTCTGCTCACAGTAGGTTTGGACTACAAAGCATCATCACTCAAGTTTTAAGCTCCACGTGGAGTAACCTTCAACTAGGCTCATTATGTTGTTGCCAAGTGCACTATACTTACACATACCTTTCTACCTCTTGCACTCCCTCTGCCGTACTACTTCTATTCCAGGCTACCTCCTTCCTCCCACCTACCGAGCCCTCACTTAAGTTGCCATTGTTCCCTTTTCATCATTTATCTTTCTTTATATTATGAAATATATATTTATATGAATACAATGTGCTGATAATCAGTGAAAGAGTGAACTACATAATCGTGCAAAAAACAAATGCTCCACACAATTCAAAACGCTCAACACTCAAAGCAAAATATCATACATACATGGAACCTTCATTAGAAAAGACACAAATGATGGACTGTTAAAACTGGAATGGCAAGGGTAGCAATAAAATGATGGATGTAGGCCCATATCTCCGTACTGCGGTGAATGTTTGACATTGTCAAGCAATTGTTCTTTTTGCATTTGTCACCCAAGTGTGACGGATATTCCCAGACCCCAGATGTGGTTATCTTGCCCTCCATGCCACTGGAGTCAAGCTAACTTGGCTGATGAAAGGGTAATACCCCGAAACCGGTCCCAGAGTGCTTGTTTCCAGACCAGGGAGGACCTGGCCTGGCAGTTCGAGCTGGACTGTTCCCATTGGGTACAGGGTCAAGACTGATTTGCTTATGGCTGGGTTTCAACTGGAATGGCATGGAGAGCCAAAAACAATGGATTTAGGAACAGATCTCAGTACTGGGTTAATGTTTTGACAATTTTCAGCATTCTGTCCATCAATTGTTCTTTTTGCATGGAATCTTTGCTACATTAGCAGGGCATAGTGACAGTGAAGCTACAATGATTGGCACATACCTTCGTAATAAAACAAAATATACAAATCTCGAAACTATTATTCTTTGATATCACTAACAATACGGCAGATTTAGTACTTTGACATTCTAGAAAACGAAGGCAGATAAAGGAAAATAAATAACCAGTTTGAAGCTTTATTTCAACATACAGCTCGTGTTACTTTGTGTTATGAACTTTACATTTGTTTTCAGGACACAGAAAACGTTTAAATTAAGTTTTTTTCTAACAGATATATATATAGTGCGAACTTGACCCGAAGGTACAGGAGCACTGGTTACGTTACACAAGGGAACATTCATTTTATTTATTCATGAAAAAATTTTTGGTAGGTACGGGGAAATTAAGTGATCTGCCCAAAAACAAAGGATGTGGACGCAACCCTGAGGAACGAACCTTGGTTTCCAGCACCAAAATAGGCAGCTCTAGCTTAGACCACATCCTCTCCAGTGACGACGTTTGCGTCTCAAATATATAAAGAACTAGGGAAGAAAACATGGATATGATTTTGAGTATGAACCATAAAAGTAATAACAGTGTGTATAAATTAAGCTTTCAATGTAATTTTTGTAATCAAATCAAACAAATATATTATTAAGTATGTGGCCCACACACGCCAATAGTGCCGATTTAGTCCGAGGACGCCCAGATTTTGAGATATCTCCAATTAAATCGTTAATGAATTTAACTAAGTAGGAACATGTTACGGGTCTGTAAAACCCACTCTCAGTAGCCCGTAACGTTGGCAGAGTAAAGATTAAGTACCTGTGAAGAGATTCCAGTTACTGCAATCTACACTGAAGCAGTTGAAATCTCCCTCAGAGTCCAAGTGGGGGGAGGAGCATGACAAGGCGTAGGAAAGCGAAAGACATGGCTCATTCAAGATGAACGAGACCCCAAGCTCTCCCCCGGTATAACTCATCCGCACCAAATCCCGACTCTGTAGGGGAGGCAAAGGGGTGGACGGGAGAGACGGAAGTGGGCGCATAGACATATCCCAATCCTTGCAAGAGGTTCCCGAACGCGACCCTTACCTCCCTCCTCCCGGCAGAAGATCTTCCGAAGGCAACGGCCTCTGCTTCGCTCCCGACTGTCACCAACTTCAATGCGTGAAGGCAAAGGGAGATAATGGGGAACGCTGGTTTCATACTGACAAGTGGGGAGACTGCTGGCAAAAGTGAAAGCGTTTCACTTACGAGAGCGAGCAGCGCCAGGAGCGATAATTGCTTCCATATGGTGCTGCACGCTCCCGCAAGTGGATCGCCACACGTGCACGCGTTGCCATTGAAGGCAATGGAATGCGTGTACGTTTGTGGCTGTTTTTGCCTATGCAACATGCGCGCTGCGTAGGCGAGAACTAAAAACTGTTATAAGATTTGTCATCCTGTTCGGTGGCAGAGCACTCAAGCCATCATTGAAAGCACTAAACATTAAACTTTTCCATACCTGATTTATGCATCTCCATTGTTAAGCCATAAGGTTATAGTCAGTCTTGATAAAACATTTATGCAACATATGAGAAATCTCTTCCATCTCCGCACAGCTACTCCACACTGTGTTATCAGGCTCGCACTAAACCTAATATCTTTAATGTCACTTCATCACAGAAGCACTCTGAATTATTCCTGTGACTGTGCAAGAGCGAATCCATCAACTTTAAAATCCTTAATCCATCAGGAACTAAGGAACACAACATATAAAGACTTGGAGCTGAATGTTTTATCCTCAGACATGACTCTAGAAACATAATAACTACCCAATCTAAAGTCGCTGGCAAATTTAAATCGATCAGCCCTAAAAACTCTACTCTGCTGGATTTTAACTTGCAGACAGAGGGACACCAACTTGGCAAAGTGAAAACAATATATTCACATGGATTTAATTTTTGACACTTTTGACTCACAGAGGCAATAATACCTAGGGTCGAACATGATAGGCTATGTTAAAAAGACATTTCTAAGATTCAGACTTTTTTATATCCCTATTTACGCATTGGAAGGGAAATGGAACCCAGCACCCAAAGAAAAAAATACTTGTCAACTTTGTGAACTCACAATAGAAATCCTTCTGCACACTTTATGTATTCACCCCAAACTCTTGTAATTATGAAATATGTATCTACAATCAATTTTTAATAAAGCAGAAATGAGATCTACTGTGGAGGCTGGTAGATACTGTTTTAGTGTGAGAGACAATAGTGCAATAATAAGGCTAATGAGATTTTTAGATCGAGCGTATTAAGTATTAACTTTGTCAGTTAAGCAAACTGTTTTTAAACATCGATTTTAACTTATATGTGTTTAGAACCTCTTAACGATCTCTGGATATTTGCTCTGATTGTGATATTTTATATTATATTTTTATTGTGATATTTTGATTAATACAAATATATCTGATTTACTATTGGGTTACCACAGGGTAACACTTTTCCCAAACCCTGCCTACTGTGTTTAACACAGGGTGATTTACACTTCTGTTCTAAAGTGCTGCTTGGCTAGAATCAGGTGAAGGCAAGAGTTAGTGTTTCACAGGTTCAATCCTGCTCTCGAGTAGTGAGACCTTCATGGACTCACTGAGTCTCTGCTTAGATGTAGTCTGCCTGTAGCTCGCATTTCTCTACCAGAAAAGATAGCGTGGAGAAAAACAGTTACAGCCAAGGGCAATAAGTATCCCTGGTGGTGGCTGTGCAGTGTTTCACCCTGTGCTTCACAGCAAAGTGGGGTAGTCCCAGAGGAGCCGACACAGAGGGCTGAGAAGGAGTCTGATTGTGACTTCTAGCAGTCCTCCAGTGCCTCTCTATGAAATCTCCAGTCTGCAACAGTGAAACTAGAAGTGAGCAATATATTTGAAACTGCTGAAGGAGGACACATTGTGTCAAGTGTTGGCACCTTATAAAGCACCTAACACCCAAACTGCTCCTTGTGGATGACTTTTCCCCTCATTAATGGTTCACACAGAGCTGAGGGATACAAATGAGCAAAAACGGGCTTTTTTGTGAGTTTTGAAGTGAAATAAAATTACAAACCCATTAAACCTGTTCTGCAGTCATACATCCACATTGACATTGGAATACAGACACATTCTGGTTCACTATGCACATGTAGAATACTCCCATATCTTAAATTGCCCATCAAGAGCGGCTTGTGCAGGTAAGAGTGATGGGGTGGTGGGTCTATGGGGTGGGGTAGGGGCATACTCGACAGACGACGATGAGGGAAAGATAATTATTGATTTAATTTTCCCTCATCGTCGTCTGTCGAGCCCACCCCGCCCAACTGCCCCATCACTCTTATCAACACGAGCTGCTCATGCTGCCCATTAATAACTCAGAATGCGGGTTAAGGCACTGCAAACATGATCACCAAAGGAGTACAGGATTGGGTCTGTCAAGCATCATATCAACATATATCTTTACATATTTATGTGATGTTTCATCATAAATATTTCCTGTAGTTGTAAACTACGAATACCTTGTCCATCACAATTGCCACTTTTCTCTTTATGGGGGTATCAGCTTCGTTCCTTCTGTTTAGGTAGAATCTAAGTGGGCCCCAGATATCCTTTGATCTCACCTGCGGTGCCTGTAATCCAGCATGTACCTCCACCCACTCACCACTAAGCGCCACATCTTGTGGCCAATAATTCACTTTTGTGGGTGCGCCCCTAATCCAGGAACGAAGCACTCTAAGCTTCGTCAAGGGTATCAGCACTGCAGACCACTGTTTTACTGCTTTAGGGAGAGGTTTAGGATAGCAACATTAACCGTGGGGAGCACTCAATCTGTGTATCTAAGATCTCACCCATAACCTGTGCAAATTCAGTCCAGTAAACATTACAGGTGGGCATTCCAAGGTTAGGCGGAAAAAACAGCCAAGTCTCTAAGGCATCTCTTGCAGTGCGAGGGACTATAGGGGTCAATCAAGTGCAGCAAATTTGGCAAGCAGTAAAATCTAGCCAGGAATTAAAAATGCAAAGCTTTTTCCTGTAATGTATGGATACATATCGCATCTTAGCAGAACAATATTTCCAAATTTAAACTTCAATCTTTTCATCTAGATCCTGTTCCCAGAGCTTTGTCAACAATCGTCAAACAGTCTATAGATTCCTTATTCACTCGGGAGACCCCTCCCCGTGAGTCAGGTGCCCCAATGAGTTACGTAAGTGGGTAAACATCTTTCAGCTTATTAGGGAATGAGGGCCATTGAGTAGATACGGAGCAGTGAATCCTATAAAATGCCAATGTATCCAAAGCATTGATCAAGCATTGATCAAGCTATTTCCCAAGAATTGTTCCAATGTTAGGAATTTACCATTTACAAACAACTGACCAATTTGCTTGGGGCCGCATTCCTTGTACTGTTTATAACCTTTTTACCAAATGATGAGGATGGGGGAGCGAGGGGGTGGGGAATGCTGGTTTGAACAGTGGAGCAGAGTTCCTCTATTCCCACTTCTTTAGCAACGGTCCCAGTTTGTACAGCGCACAGTTTGAATGAGTCGCGTAGGCTTGGGCATTTTTAACTGCAAAGATGGTGCTTAACTCTCCTATGCCCAACTGATCTTTTTCCATCAGAAGGTGAAGTACACCCCACTGAAGCCCCAGCTGGTAAGCCGCATAATGAGGCTCAATGGCATGAAAGTATTAATATAAGACTTTTGCCAACCCACACAAGTTGAATCATAAGGAGTCAAAGTTTAGCAAACAAACATTTACTTAGAGGGGTAGGGATATTCTTAAACAGATATATAAACCTGGGTAGTACAATCAATTTAATGAAGGCCATTCTGCCTGCCATGGACAGTGACAGCATTACCTATCTTGCAATTTGTCCTGCAAGATTTTCTATTAATGGGCCATAATCATCTATCCCTAGTAGTGGTCCGATTCCTTGCACCACTTGAGTGGGTATTCGATGGTTGGTTTATTCGTTACATCCGTAACTAGGAACATTTCTAACTTTCCTCAATTAGTTTGTATTCCTGATAGCCTTCCGTATTGAACCATCTCGGTGATAAAAGATTGCTAAATTAGCCCCTGGGTTCTTTACAAAAAGCATGATGCAATCGACGTATAATGATAATAATACCTGCTTCATTTGGATAGTTATTCCTTTATTTGAATGACTCTCTCTAGTGAGGGACACCATGGCTAATGCAAAAAAGAGGGTGGAAGTAGGGTATGAACAGGAAAGGTCTGTGAGGTGTACCTGTTAATGCCTACCCAAATTGTGTACTCTCTGCATAATAACCTAATGAGTTCTATAATATTAGTGCTAATCTCCAATCTTTTCAGCACATCAATTATAATGGACCATTCAAGAGAGCCAAATGCCCTTTCCTGTTAGAAATGGGATTTTTGGCAGGCTAGGGCATGCGCTAAAGCCAGGCAGAAACCTCCACTCTAGTTAGGATAAGGGAGTTACACTCCTAAAATAACCCCTGCTCACCCCCTTGGTAGCTAGGCACGAGCAGTCAGGCGTATCTTAGAGGCGTGTGTAAAACATTTGCACATAACCAATAGTAATACAGTGCAAGCATTCCAAAAGGACACCACACCAGTTTAGAAAAATATCCAACATTTTTATATACTTAAGACAAGACCATAAACGATAAAAATCCACAATACAGTACTTCAAAATTTTCACTTATCAAAATATGCTTTAAAAATAGTTTCTTGATGTTGATAGCTCCGTCCGGGGCTATCATGGCGTTGTGAGCAAACAAATCCAAATTGTTCTGGCTGACCGTGGCGTCGCGGGCCAGCTACAGTGTCAGGAAGACCCGCAAACAGCACCTTTTAGAAATGCAGGGCGTCGACGGCCTCTCATTGAGCTTCCAAAAACACGGCGTCCGCAGGGGTCGGTTCCGGAAGTCGGTGCAGGAGTTGTCGAGGGCCCTCGAAGTCACAAGCGTTGCAGGTCGATCTCCTCTCTGTTGGGGTCAGGAGCGCTGGCATCCGCCGGTGTCAGGTGCTGCAGTGCGAAGTGCAGCGGTGAGGCGTGTGGTGCCCTCAGGTCACGGTGCAAGCAGCGGCTCGGTGGCGGGGTCAGATGGCGTTGTCAGTGAGACCAGGGTCGCGGTGCGAGATGAAGGCGGTGCTCGTCACGGTGCTAGTAGGTCACGTGCAAGCAGCGTTGTTGTCGTTGCTGAAGCGCTGTCGTCGGCTGACAAACGTGAGTCGATGGCACCGGCGTAGGTAGGCCAAGGCTGCGGTGCGGGATGAGGGTGGTGCATTGTGTAACTTTACGAGCGGAAACCAGAGTGCAAGCAGCGGCGTCGATTTCAGCGTGGAGCGGCGTCGTTGGGGAGGCCAAGACGTCGTGAAGCGAGGCGGTGCGAGCAGTGGCTCGGTGGTGGCATCAGCAGGCGTCGGCGGTGAGACCAGGGTTGCGGTGCGGCATTGCGACGGTGCTCTCTGCGGTGCCCAGGCTTTGGCGTGAAGTGAGGTGAGGTGGTGCGGAGCACGGTGCCCACAGGTCGCGGTGCAAGCAGCGGCTCGGTGGAGGCGTCAGTAGGCGTCGCGGTGAGACCAGGGTCGCGGTGTGGCATTGCGACGGTGCCCTCTGCGGTGCCTTCAGAACGCTGAGTCGGCAGCGGCATTGTAGACGTAGTCGAGTTGCTTTTCTTCTGTTGCAGCACAAAACACACAGTCCCCAGTGCTGAGGGCAGAAGCACTTGAAGTATTTGCTGTTCCTGCGACTTCTTGAACAGGGGACAAGCTCTACTACCTCAAGCCCTTAGAGAAACTCACAAAAGTAGATTGCAGAAAGTTCAGTCCAGTCCTTTCACTGCCCAAGACAGAAGCAGCGACTGCAGGCCAACACAGCAAAGCACACAACAAAGTGGTAGTCCCTCTTCGCAGCTTCTCCAGCTCTTCTTCTTGACAGTCTTCTTGATCCAAAAGAGTTCTAAAGTTCAGGGGGTCTGGGCCCCAGTATTTGTATCCAAAAATCCTTTGATGCTCTAGGCAGAGGGTGTCTGTGCCCAGCCAGAACCAGTTCTGCCTTCTCTGGTGTGATTTCGTGGCAGGGGGTGGAGACGGCATTGTCAGAGGCAGACCAGGCCCTTTGAGTTGCAAGGAAATCTCCCCCATCGCAGCCCAGGTATATTCAGCCCTTTCCTGACCCATCTAGACTATCTGGAGCCCTCCTGCTCCTCCAACCTTCTGTCATCTGAAACCCAGGCAGGCAATACACATTCCAGCACAGGCACACAGTATGACTGAGCAAGAAAATACCTACTTTCTAAAATAGGTGTTTTCAAACACAGAATGTAAAAATCACCTTCACTAAAAGAGGTTCCCTGGGTCTGTTAGGATTATAAGATGTTATAACCAAACTGCCCATGCTGCCCATTCTGTCCCATTTGGGAACAGGTAGCCTTGCAATAGTGAAAAATGAAATGGGCTGTAATTCACTATCTGGATATGCTACACACATCAGGGCATGTCCTACCTTTCACATACACTGCACACTGCCCACTGGGGTACCTTGGGCCTACCTTAGGGGTGCCTGACATGTAAGAAGAGGGAAGGTTAGGGACTGGCAAGTGTGTGCACTGGCCAAGTCGACATGTCAGTTACAAACTGCGTGCAGACTCTGCAATGGCAGGTCTGATGTATCTTTTCAGGGCTATTCATGTGGGTGGCACAATCAGGGCTGCAGGCCCACAAGTAGCATCTGATTCACAGGCCCTGGCACACTCAGTGCACTTTACTAGGGACTAACAAGTAAATTAAATATCCAATCATGGAAACACCAATCCATAACACAATTTACACAGAACGCATATGCACTCTAGCACTGATTAGCAGTGGTAAAGTGCCCAGAGTCCTAAAACCAACACAAACAAGTCAGGAAAAAATAGGAGGAAGAAGCAAAAAGGTTGGGGATAACCCTGCATAAAGGATCATTTCCAACATTTCCACATCTAGAAGCACTGGTATGGCTCTAACAACAAGTTCAATCTGTTGCATGAGTGCACATTTTAAGTTGTTAATTGTTGCTTTCCCAAGTTTTCTCAATCATGTTTAGTAAATTCTTGCCTTGCCAGGTGGGAGGACTTAGTAATATTAAGATACGGTTAGGGTCACACTGGGGGTCAGGGACAAATGGGGTCACCAAAGGGATCCTTAAAGAGTTTAGCTTTCTCCTGGGACTCACACAGTGTTTTTGGCGAATGGTTCTTTGCAATTCCCTCTGCACAACTTCCACTCCAGGTGGTTGAGCTGTTGGTCTCCTCTGCTAGGAAGCTTCCTTCCATAGGAGCACCTCCAGTACCCCTTCCATAACAAGCAAGGTTTCTTCCTCTGAGGTAGTTCTAGGCAGCACTTCTAGAAGAATGTAGGACTTCAAATTCAGATTTAGTTCTCAAACCTGGCAAGGCAGCTGACAGTTAGATAACCAATCTATGTCAGGAATATTAGGAACCAAAATTAAACAAGGTTACATGGTGCTGCCTATGGACCAGTATATTTGTCATATAAGTTAAGAAGAGGTCAGCATTGGAAAGTGCTGACCTGAAAATTAGCATACGAGCTAGCATTTTACACTACTAAGTTTGAGGCGGAACATCTATGTAAAACTGGGAATGCTAGTACATAAGTCTCTCACGTGCACTGAGTAGGTGCATGCAAGCATCATTTGTTATTTCATCTTTCCGCATCAGTACCAGTTTGTCACCTGGTCTTGAATTCCCTACATTCTATTGTTTCCCTCTGCTCATTTCCTATTTCATTTTGTTTCTTCCTTCCTTACAGAACCTTGATGTTTTAGTACATCTGCATGTTCAGACCCCTCATGCCTCAACTTCTCCAGCCTTCTTACTCCTTACCTCAGATTGGGCAGCTTGGTATTGTCCTCCATTCGGCATTCAGCCTTTGCATCATCTCTGCAGTACTGCTTTACTCTCTGTGGCATCGTTCTGCTTTAGTCTTGTTTCCTGGTAGAATCAGGGCTATTTACAGTCATGCAGAGCTGCATGAGATGTAAACTGCTCATGCCATAGAGTAATATTTTGTGCATTTATCTACTTGTTTCATCAAGACATTTTTTTAAGTCTTTTTATTGCATTCTGGTTCATGTCAGGATTACAGACTGGTGGTTCTGTGTTGATCTGAGGCTGCTGCTTGTGCCATTCCAAGCAAGTGTCTGCAGTGTCTTACCCTTTCCCCCAATTCTCCACTGCTTTCTAAAAGAGGCAGTAATATACAGTATCTTGGGTTTGTCTGCAATGTCCCTTAAGGTTATATTCCATCCTACAAATTCAGAGTCCTGTAAGTAGTCTTCCCACCAACGCTTGCACAGTGGATTCTGGCACTGGTCAATGAGAATTCCGTGCACATTGAGCAGGGCAATTGCCCAATACTTATTATGATGCTGACCGATCAGTTTCTGTACCTTGTTCAACTATTCAGGTGTAGCAAGTTCTCCAGTCAAAGCATGCAGATTCAGATGTTTGTTCCAGGAGTCCTCTCTGGAGCTGATTTGGGCCAGTTCCTGTGTTTTTGTATATTAGACTCAGACTGGTCAAGCTACTTCTTTGCTTTACATAGATGCATCAGAAAGAGGGAGGGAGCTAACAATGGCCCGACAGGATATAGGAAATTAGATTTTTTAAAGTTGAATGTGTTTATTTGAGAATACAAAGGTACATGCAATAACAATGATGCCAATCTACAAAATGATAATGCTGAATAAGGATATCAAATGAAAACCATATAACTTCAAATATGTATCAATCTATAGAGAAAGCGAGTGTAATACTGAAAACGCACCCAAAGAGGAGTATAAGTGGAGAGGAAAGAAGAAAAGAAGAAAAAAGATATAGAAGAGAGCATCTAAGAAAAACATTCGCATACAATGTATAACAATTGCAATATGTTATTACATCAGTATCAGAAATTAACAGAATTAGCAGTAATTTTAAAGTAACTAGGACAGAGGAATCATGAAGGGGAAGTAAAGAAGCATGACTAAGTGCAACTTTAGAAAAATAATTAGTCAGAGGCGACCATAACAGTTCTTGTTTAACAGATCATTAAAGAGAATGCAGTTTATATCTATCCAGTCTGTGATTATGGCAAATTAAATCCCCCACTATTCATTGGATATATTGGCTGTAAACTTCCAGTTAGGTGAAATCACCTGTAAACTGTTGCTAATAGAAGTTCAAAATACAAAACAGAGATGCCACGGTCCACTTAGTGTGTTGCTGTACTAGTCGCTAAGAACCAACAAGGACAATACAAACAAATGAGTTACATCTGGCTGAGAAGTTCCCATCAGCCCACCCATATGGCGGAATCTCATCATGTGGGAATGGATTGAACAATCCAAAACCGCCCAAACCAACAGTTGATAGTGCGGATATGGATGTTGAGAAGAGACTCTAGCCAGAGTTACTCAAAGGAAGGTGGTGCTAATGAAATGCAGTGCTAAAGTGAATGTGATATTTAAAATTGGCTACTAGGACAGGAAAATACTTTATTGGGAATCATCCAAGTGTCAAAATTAAAACCACGCCAGGTAGTCTGAATCTATAGCTACACTATGGCGCTGTGCAGGATGGTCAACATGTTTCAGCCTCAATGGTAATTTTGTCTGGCTATCTTCAGGACCCTAGTATTGAAACGCTACTGCAACAATCAGTGAAAAGATGGTAGTGTGTGAAAAAAACAACATATAAGTGATAAATAGTTTGTGATACTTATATCAACCAGGAACTTGGAGCCCCAATGATCTCTGGAAGAAGAGAATTGTCTTTACCTGTTTGAAAAAGAAAACATAAAAGAACACACACATATTTATGTACACATCCATGTGGACACAAAGAAACTGTACAGTCAACAGACCTGCATGAGTATAATATACCCAGCTTTATAGAAGGCATAATAGCCCAAAGTATAAGGAGGGGATACCTCTCAATAGTACTCACCCAGCTTTTTGTGGGAGACAACCTCACCTCACCCGGCAACCGCTCGGGAATGTGAGGCCCCGCTCTAGTGTATAAAAATAATATTAAGGAGCATAGTTAGAAACGTTTTTCTCATATGCCCCAGTTTAACCAATTATACCTAAACCCTAACAGTCTGTGATGGACGCTATCTTGCTAACCTATGACGTAAACCACCAGGGGTCAGACACAAAATCTTAGGTAATCTCAACAAGATAAAACAAGCATTTGCAATGCAATAGGTCTCGCATTATTAAAGTTTGAGCTCTTGGCAATGCTAATAATAATGCAACACCAATAGCTTAAACATTTAGTAATGCGAGACCTATTGCATTGCAAATGCTTGTTATAAGCAGGCATGTGGTATGCAGAATTCCATGAGAAGAATAATGTAAGGAAATAGGGCCAGCCTCCCCCGTGAAAGGTGGAGAAGGGACAGAGAAATATGCGGCTGGATGTTAGGGGATCAAGAGTGAAAACTGAGGGGAGATTATGATTAACTGAGATGCCGAGCTCTCATGTTCCCAATTGCCTGCATGAAAGCCAGTACCGTGGAGCTGCTGTTTGACTGCACAGAATGGAAAAAATACTACCAGAAAAAATTCACGTTGAATGTTTGTTTTAAACATGCCTTGTTTTTGGGCAAATTATTTAATTTCCCTGTGCCAAATTGTAAGCGGAATAGTACTTTGGATGTGCCGATAATATGGTGTAGACTGGGCAAGATAAGGCAATTACATATTAGAAACTGCCACTTCTGAACAGCCAGTAGGGTTGGAGATGTGAGCTTTGCAGCATCTTAAAAGTGTAGGGATGAAGCCAATTGTATACTAGTCAAACATTCATAAAAATACACATTTGTGCCTGTTAAGTAGGGCTGAGGATGTTGCAGGCAACTAGAAGACTGGAACAGACTCAATTGTGGTGTAACACTCAGAGCAGCTGATTTTGGAACTTTAGAACGGATTAGAGTTTTAGTGCTGGCTTAAAATACTGTTGTTTTGGGGAATTTATTTAATCTCCCTGTGCCAACCATAATTAAATGTGTCCTTGTGGAACGTAACTGATGCTTATTTAAAGCACTCCGATACCTTGTGTGAAAGTTTACGGGATATAAAACTGCATTAAAAAAATCAGATGTACGGCTAACATGCACTTAGCATGCATTTACATTTAATACGCAGCGTATTGCAAATGCAAGTAAAACCAGTGACTCACAGTCAATTGAAAGCGGAATTGTGCTTTTAAGCAACAGCCTGGTTAACCTCAAAACATTCATTTTGTATAAAATATGCAGAATTAATTAGCAACAGTGAAAAGGTCACGGCGAGTGTTTGTTTTTAAGACTGAAAGCAATTCAAGATTAACAGCAAACCCAATGGGTGCAGGGAATCCCAAATAAACACGGGCTGAGTTAAAACAGTGAAAAAAAGAACAAGAACAAAACAGCGCTGCTCCAGCAACAGGAAGGAGGGGGCCGCTCATGGAAGCTTTTATCAGCGCCGCGTGCCTCTCTGCAGACTCCCCTGCATTCCAGAGAGGCGCGCGACGCGATCCGGTCTGCATTGGCATGCCGTGGAGAGAAGACCTGGCCGCGCGCACAACGTTATCCTATGGGGAAACGCTGCGCGCGGCCAGGTCTTGTCTCCCTTCGTCGGTCTCAAACTGCTGAGACGACGACTATAGTTCTCGCTTGCGAGAACGCGCTTTCAGCGCGTTCGTCATAGGCGAGACCCAAAAATGGGCAGCTGTTCTTTAACTGCTCCTCTATTCCCCACATGCTTAGAAATGCCACAAATGTAAGGAACCAAATCACAACATGAAGAGGGGAACGTGGCCAAATGGTTGAAAATCGGCACAATTTTAAGTTAAACCCAGCATCTATAATCCATAAAGAATAAGGAGCAGTGAGGAAAGGAGAGCCTTACCTGTCCGTCGGTACCTCTCTCTGGCATCCGAGAGGAAGTGGAGGTACCGACTGGACAGGCCTTCCGGTTTAAATAGTGGGGCTAATTACTTAATTACACGCTCGGTGACACGAATTAGGCTCACAGAGTGAGGTCAACCTACTCATTGGGCTTGTGTATAGCAAGGCGAAGCATACACTAACTCCGCGAGCATGCGCACAGAACGCCACTTAGGGTGCGCATGCTCCTAGATCAAAACGCTGATCCCCAGAGTATGCGCAGATGATCGCTGCTCGGGGTGTAGGCGTGTAGTTTGTTATTTCAGGAAATGAACTTAGCAGTTTAGGAAAGACATATTCCTAGATCGGAACTCTAATCCCCTGAGCATGCGCGTATAATCGCCGCTCGGGATACAGACGTGTAGTTTATTATTTCAGGGGTTGAACTTGGCAACTTAGAAAAAGGCATTTTGTGCTAAGCATGGTGTACCTCTTAAATGAAATAAATCTCTTAATTGAAAAAAACACTCCAACTAATAATTATCAAAGGGCTTAGTTGGAATGTCTACAAAGTTGTTTTTTTGGGTACATTGATATTTATTGATACAAGAGATTAGCTGCACTTGCCTCCTTCAGAGACACTGCTCTCCTCATTTGGATCATACATGAGAGTAATGGCCCAGAGGCACTAAAACCTCGATTGTTAAAAATCAGTATAGACAATTATGCCTCAGATACTATATGCTGATTTATTGCGAGGAAATCAGTATAGACACAATTGTCTAGGGTGCTCAAGTATCTATATTCTGTGTGTATTAAGCCAGACTCAACAGGAAATGTTGCACAATGGTCACAGTTATAAACTCTGCAGGAACAATCTTCAGTATCTCCGAGGTGCATATAATAGGCCTATTTCTAACCAGATAATTTGATGCCATATTAATCTTGGTAGTGTGGGTGTGTACCCTACTACAGTGAAACCCAAGGAATGGCATCGTTCAGACCCCTACTATCACTCTGGAGCCTGAAGATTCATTTCTGCTCTTTGATAAAGAGATACCTTGACTTGTCACTGATGTGGGATGGTATATGAGGATGTTCCAGAATTACCCACTTAAGGTCTTCTGCTCGGTGTTTCATTGATAGAAAATGATTGGTTAGACAGGTGGATTGTTTGTGACATCGGATGGTACTCTTGTGTTCACTAACCCGAACCTTTATTTTGCGAGTGGTGTGTCCAATATACCTTAATAGGCAAGGGCATGTGATCATATATATAACACCTTCCGTGTTACAATTAGTGTGTCTCATCAGCAACCATGGTTTTCCCATGCCTAGGTCCACTTTGTCAGCTTTGTAAGTCTGAGGGCAGGCACTACAGGAACCGCAAGGAAAATGTCCTCTTACTGGGGGAAGATTCCAGAGTGTGTTGGATGATTCTGCCTCTTGTGCCCTAGGTCTGGTATGGACAAGGCTGTCGCGTAAGCTCTGATCTCTTTTAAAAGAAAACAGAGGAGGCAAAATGTTTGATTGAGCTACATTAAGGATGTTCCAATGCCTGCGTACAGTCTTCTGGATCTTATTAGACAATACACTAAAAGTGCTGACATAAGTCAATCTATCTAGGGGTGCCTTTTCAGGTTTTTTCTCCAGAAGGGCCTCGCGGTTGTTGTTAGAAGCCCGTTTCCAGGCCCTTTTCACCAGATGTTGTGGATACCGTCGTTCCTGAAGTTGTTTGGCAAGTACCTTGGCATGTTTGTCAAAGAGTGGTTTTGATGAACAATTTCTACGGACCCGCAGAAATTGTCCTACTGGAAGGTTCTCACGTAACGCCCGTGGTTGATGGCTGTTGAAGATCAGCAGTGAGTTTCTAGACATTGGCTTTTTGTATAGTTCACATTCCAAGCCCCCTTCCATAGGAAAGATGAGAATATCTAGAAATGGCAGTTGTTCCTTGCTAAACTCAACAGTGAATTTTAAGAACTGATTTTGGTTATTGAGCCACTCATGAAAAAGTCTAACCTCTGACGATGTACCTCGCCAAACCAAAAAGATGTCATCTATGTATCTCTTCCACAGCACCACCTGATGGAAATAGGGGTTGCTGTGGTTGAGTACATGATGTTCTTCAAACAGATGAACATAAAGGTTGGCGAGGCTGGGGGCAAAAATACTCCCCATGGAAGTTCCTGAGGTTTGAAGGTAAATCTGGTCTTCAAATTTGAAGTAGTTCTCCATCATTGCCAGTCTGGCACACTCCATGATAAAATTAACTGGAGTGATACTGTTGAGGTCTCTAGCAGCCAAAAGAGATCTAATGGCCTCCAAGGTCTCTTCCTGCGGTATGCAGGCATACAGAGATTCAACGTCGAAACTGACCAAAAGGTCAGTCGCGACGTTGAATTCGATCTCTGGCAGCAGTTTAAGCACATCAGCCGTGTCTTGCAAATACGTAGGCATCTCTTTTACGAGAGGCCTAAGAAAAAAATCCACAAATGTGGACAGAGGTTCTAACAGGGAACCAATCCCTGAAATGATAGGCCGTCCTGGGGGGGGCCTAGTGGGTTTGTGTATTTTCGCCAAGCAATAGAACCCGGGCATGACCGGATTTGAGTTTACTAAAAACTTAGCCTCTTGAGGTGTAATCCACCCTTCTGCGCTCCCTTCATCCACTAAGGTCTTAATCTCAATAAGGAGACGTGGGGTGGGATCACTGGTCAGGCGTTTGTAGGAGTTGGTGTTATCTAGTTGTCTTTGGCACTCCTCACGGTAGGTAACCATGTCTAAGATGACAGTGGCACCGCCCTTATCTGCCGGCTTAACCATGATTGATTAATCCTGAGATAAATTGACTAAAGCTCTTCTTTCTTTCATAGAGAGATTCTGGAAGCTCCGTTGGTGTTGGTCAAATAAGGCCATGACGTCATGGGTCACTGCCTGTTCAAAAGTTAACACTTTTGAAGGGACCTGATGTGCTAGTGGAAAGAATGTTGACTTAGGGCGTAGCCCTGTGTTTGTTAGGCGGTTGTCTTCATCTATGGTTGAGCCTTTCTCTTTATTCATAAAGAAGAAGTGAAGACGAACTTTCCTAAAAAAAAATTCTAGCGCACATCTGGTCTCAAAAGGATCTCCCCTATTGGTAGGAACAAAGCCCAAACCTTTACCCAAGACATCCTCTTCATCTTTAGTCAAGACCTTAGAGCTTAGGTTCACTATTAAATTTCTGTCGCTCCCGTGCTGGGGAAGGTCTGATCTGTCTCCCACTGTACATTCTGTTGTCCTCTTCTTCTGCCGTAGTTGCGGCCCCGACCCTGCCCTAAAAAAGACTGGTCTTGGAAGAATTGTGGATATTGAGGAAATGTCTGCATATGTTGAGCAAATGGGGGTGGTTGAAAACCCCATGGACCTGGCGGCCACCATTGGCCTTGATTCTGATGGAATCCTCGCATGCCTCTTCTCTTATTAAATCTCCGCGGTTGTCCGCCACCTCCCAATGGAGATGTGCCTGCATTTGTGTTATCAGAATCAGTGCCAGGGTCAGACCCTGAAGATGAGTAGTTAGAACCATAACGCCTTCCTTTACTGTTATAATTAGGTGTAACCCAATCATCACTGGTGTATGGAAATATCTTTGTCATTGAAAAACGTGCCAGGTCTTTTTTACATTTTTCTATTTTGTTGAAAAGAATATTATCGCTGTATTCTTTATTGGTTTTATTAGTCTCATCTAGATGTTTCTTAAAGACAGTGTTGGTGAGAGTGGTTTTGATCTGTCCTTCCAGAAGCTGGATTTCAATTAGAATAGCATCAGCTGCTTTCTTTGCGATGTTAACGATAAGGATTAACCAATCTCGCGTGCACCGCCACGCTATAAGAGACCAGTCACGGAGAAAGTCTTTATCTGTGAGGAAAAGTCGTGGAGTGTTAGTTACAATTAAACCCGTAGGTGAGCATTTTCCCCGTAAGTACTCTGCCATCGTTATTCCATGTATGGAAATACGAGAATGGCTTTTCTTGAGATCAAGTAATACTAACCAATCATCTTTTTTAGTGTTAGTAGTGTCTGGTATGGAATCGAGAATGCTTGGGTTGTTAGCCAAAATTAAGTTGAGTGCTTCATCATCAAATGCCAACCCCGGGAAGTCAGCCATGGTCAACAGTAAGTGTCACGCACAAATAAGCCGGGTGAGCGAAATGCAAACAAATGGAGTTTGCACTCAGATAGAAATGACCCGCAACCAACGGTTGCTCTGATTACTAATAAAAAACTTTAGGGGAGGGTCTGAGGAAATATTTTTACCGACCTGACATCTCACTTCCCTCTGAATATAGCACCAAAATACAAAACAGAGATGCCACGGTCCACTTAGTGTGTTGCTGTACTAGTCGCTAAGAACCAACAAGGACAATACAAACAAATGAGTTACATCTGGCTGAGAAGTTCCCATCAGCCCACCCATATGGCGGAATCTCATCATGTGGGAATGGATTGAACAATCCAAAAACCGCCCAAACCAACAATTGATAGTGCGGATATGGATGTTGAGAAGAGACTCTAGCCAGAGTTACTCAAAGGAAGGTGGTGCTAATGAAGTGCAGTGCTAAAGTGAATGTGATATTTAAAATTGGCTACTTGGACAGGAAAATACTTTATTGGGAATCATCCAAGTGTCAAAATTAAAACCACGCCAGGTAGTCTGAATCTATAGCTACACTATGGCGCTGTGCAGGATGGTCAACATGTTTCAGCCTTAATGGTAATTTTGTCCGGCTTTCTTCAGGACCCTAGTATTGAAACGCTACTGCAACAATCAGTGAAAAGATGGTAGTGTGTGAAAAAAACAACATATAAGTGATAAAAAGGTACTTGCCAAACAACTTCAGGAACAACGGTATCCACAACATCTAGTGAAAAGGGCCTGGAAACGGGCTTCTAACAACAACCGCAAGGCCCTTCTGGAGAAAAAACCTGAAAAGGCACCCCTAGATAGATTGACTTATGTCAGCACTTTTAGTGTATTGTCTAATAAGATCCAGAAGACTGTATGCAGGCATTGGAACATCCTTAATGTAGCTCAATCAAACATTTTGCCTCCTCTGTTTTCTTTTAAAAGAGCTCAGAGCTTACGCGACAGCATTGTCCATACCAGACCTAGGGCACAAGAGGCAGAATCATCCAACACACTCTGGATTCTTCCCCCAGTACGAGGACATTTTCCTTGCGGTTCCTGTAGTGCCTGCCCTCAGACTTACAAAGCTGACAAAGTGGACCTAGGCACGGGAAAACCATGGTTGCTGATGAGACATACTAATTGTAACACGGAAGGTGTTATATATATGATCACATGCCCTTGCCTATTAAGGTATAATGGGCACACCACTCGCAAAATAAAGGTTCGGATTAGTGAACACAAGAGTACCATCCGATGTCACAAACAATCCACCTGTCTAACCAATCATTTTCTATCAATGAAACACCGAGCAGAGGACCTTAAGTGGGTAATTTTGGAACATCCTCATATACCATCCCACATCAGTGACAAGTCAAGGTATCTCTTTATCAAAGAGCAGAAATGGATCTTCAGGCTCCAGGGTGGTAGTAGGGGTCTGAACGATGCCATTCCATGGGGTTTCACTGTAGTAGGGTACACACCCACACTACCAAGATTAATAAGGCATCAATTTATCTGGATAGAGATAGGCCTATTATATGCACCTCGGAGATACTGAAGATGGTTCCTGCAGAGTTTATAACTGTGACCATTGTGCAACATTTCCTGTTGAGTCTGGCTTAATACACACAGAATATAGATACTTGAGCACCCTAGACAATTGTGTCTATACTGATTTCCTCGCAATAAATCAGCATATAGTATCTGAGCTATAATTGTCTATACTGATTTTTAACAATCGGGTTTTAGTGCCTCTGGGCCATTACTCTCATGTATGATCCAAATGAGGAGAGCAGTGTCTCTGAAGGAGGCAAGTGCAGCTAATCTCTTGTATCAATAAATATTTATGTACCCAAAAAAACAACTTTGTAGACATTCCAACTAAGCCCTTGGATAATTATTAGTTGGAGTGTTTTTTTTCAATTAAGAGGTTTATTTCATTTAAGAGGTACACCACGCTTAGCACAAAATGCCTTTTTCTAAGTTGCCAAGTTCACCCCCTGAAATAATAAACTACACGTCTGTTTCCCATGCGGCGATTATCCGCGCATGCTCTGGGGATTAGCGTTCCGATCTAGGAATATGTCTTTCCTAAACTGCTAAGTTCATTTCCTGAAATAACAAACTACATGCCTACACCCCGAGCAGCGATCATCTGCGCATGCTCTGGGGATCAGCGTTTCGATCTAGGAGCATGCGCACGCTAAGTGCCGTTCTGTGCGCATGCTCGCGGAGTTAGTGTATGCTTCGCCTTGCTATACACAAGCGCAATGAGTAGGTTGACCTCACTCTGTGAGCCTAATTCGTGTCACCGAGCGTGTCATTAAGTAATTAGCCCCACTATTTAAACCGGAAGGCCTGTCCAGTCGGTACCTCCACTTCCTCTCGGATGCCAGAGAGAGGTACCGACGGACAGGTAAGGCTCTCCTTTCCTCACTGCTCTTTATACTTTATGGATTATAGATGCTGGGTTTAACTTAAAATAGTGCCGATTTTCAAACTTTTGGCCACGTTCCCCTCTTCATGTTGTGATTTGGTTCCTTACATTTGGGGCATTTCTAAGCATGTGGGGAATAGAGGAGCAGTTAAAGAACAGCTGCCCATTTTTTTATCATGTTGAGATTACCCAAGATTTTGTGTCTGACCCCTGGTGGTTTACGTCATAGGTTAGCAAGATAGCGTCCATCACAGACTGTTAGGGTTTAGGTATAATTGGTTAAACTGGGGCATATGAGAAAAACATTTCTAACTATGCTCCTTATTATTATTTTCATACACTAGAGCGGGGCCTCACATTCCCGAGCAGTTGCCGGGTGAGGTGAGGTTGTCTCCCACAAAAATCTGGGTGAGTACTATTGAGAGGTATCCCCTCCCTATACTTTGGGCTATTATGCCTTCTATAAAGCTGGGTATATTATACTCATGCAGGTGTGTTGACTGTACAGTTTCTTTGTGTCCACATGGATGTGTACATAAATATGTGTGTGTTTTTTTTATGTTTTCTTTTTCAAACAGGTAAAGACAATTCTCTTCTTCCAGAGATCATTGGGGCTCCAAGTTCCTGGTTGATATAAGTATCACAAACTATTTATCACTTATATGTTGTTTTTTTCACACACTACCATCTTTTCACTGATTGTTGCAGTAGCGTTTCAATACTAGGGTCCTGAAGAAAACTGGACAAAATTACAATTGAGGCTGAAACATGTTGACCATCCTGCACAGCGCCATAGTGTAGCTATAGATTCAGACTACCTGGCGTGGTTTTAATTTTGACACTTGGATGATTCCCAATAAAGTATTTTTCCTGTCCAAGTAGCCAATTTTAAATATCACATTCACTTTCACACTGCACTTCATTAGCACCACCTTCCTTTGAGTAACTCTGGCTAGAGTCTCTTCTCAACATCCATATCCGCACTATCAACTGTTGGTTTGGGCGGTTTTTGGATTGTTCAATCCATTCCCACATGATGAGATTCCGCCATATGGGTGGGCTGATGGGAACTTCTCAGCCAGATGTAACTCATTTGTTTCTATTGTCCTTGTTGGTTCTTAGCGACTAGTACAGCAACACACTAAGTGGACCGTGGCATCTCTGTTTTGTATTTTGGTGCTATATTCAGAGGGAAGTGAGATGTCAGGTCGGTAAAAATATTTCCTCAGACCCTCCCCTAAAGTTTTCTATTGCTAATAGAAGATCTACAAATTTGCCAAGCAGTCTGTTATCTGACCATATGAAATGTAATCCACCAAGGAATATTTCATCTAATGAAAATGGAGAAGAGATTCTAATAATATCAAGCTGAATCCAGAAAATATAAGCAGTTGGGCACTGAAAAAACATATACATATATGAACCAGAATTGAAATTGCAATACCATCAAGTATCTTGTGTGAGAATGTTAAGTTCAAACAGATGAACAGAAGTGTAAAATAGTCTATTGTAAAAGAAATATGTTTGTGTTAAATTGGCTGGGCAAGCAGAAGAATGAAGTTTCATCCAAAGTTTGTCCCAAATAAAGAGAGGCCAACTACGCTGTAAATCAGATTCCCACAGAATTTCTTGCTGGTACGTAGGTCTGTCATGAATAGATGTAATGCGTTTTTTGTAAGTGAGTGAAGCAGTGGAAGTTGTAGTCAATGAAAAAGGATTAGGCTGCCCATCACCATCCTGACCTGAAGAAATAGGAAAGGGTTTGAGGGCATTTTTGAGAGTATCCTTCATTAGCTTATATTGCCTTAAATAAGAAGAGGGTATATTGTAAGATTGAGAAAGGAATTCAAAAGAAATAGCAGAATTATTATCTATTAGTTGTGAGATAATAAAAATACCCTCTTCAACCCAACCTCCCCACAGCAAAAGCTTACCATTTATTAGGAGGTGTTTATTATACCATATAGGGCTTTGGAGAAATTGGTCATATTAGAAATTGTTGGTGATGAGAAGGGGTTTGAGAAGACAACAAGAATGAGATATTCCAAATGGTAATCAAAACTTGGGGTGCTAGGATATACAAATGAAATGTTTATGAGTGAAAGGAGATATCAAAGAAGACTCTAGTGAGAGCCATATGGTGGAATTTGTATCTCTGGATTCATAAAAGGAATGCTGAACCTGCTTAATTCCGAACTCTTTATGGTAAAGGAAGAAATCAGGAAATTTAATACCACCTGCAGAATTGGGAAATTGTAATCCAGTTAATAAAATCTGAGATGCTTTCCTGTTTCATAGGAAACAAGATTACATATTATATGGTATGCTGTAATACTTACTGGGGAGCTTTATTGGTAACATTTAAACAAAGAAATTGACAATCGGAATTAAAATATCATCTTGATGGTATCGAAACAACCTCACCAAGAAAAAAAAAGAGGCAACCGCCTTGTGTGAGGTGAGTAATCCTGGAGACCATACTTTCCATGTTAATCTTTAATGTAGCTCTAATCCCCAGACACTTAATCTTGATAGCATTTTTGATAGGCCCACCTCAACAAAGGGATCCCTCATACAATATTTATTCAGGGACAAAACTTCTGATTTATCTATATTAAGCTTATAACCTGTTGCTTCTCAGTACCATAACAATTCAGTAAAAAAATATATGAAGTGAAGATTCAGGTTTTGACATGAAAAGAAGAGTATCATCAGCGTATGCAGTATATTTAATATGTGTTTCCTTAGTTTGGAATCCAGTCTGAAGGTTTTAATTGATGTATAAATGGTTCTAACCAGAGAATAAATAATAACAGATATAATGGACATCCTTGTCTAGTGCCTCTGTAGAGAGGGAAATAAGGAGATTGGATACTGTTAACCATGGCTGTAGAACGAGGCAGAGAATATAATAAAAAGATTAGCTGCAAAAATCAGGGACTAAAAGCATGCCACTTCGGGGCTTTCATCAACACAATCGAATGATTTTTCAGCATCAAGAATCAACACAGTAAGAGAGAAGTTGAGTTTATCTGCTTTTCTAAGAATATTAAAAAAGATACACAAGCTATCAACTTTATTCCTATTTCTAACAAAACTAGATTGTTCCGAAGCAATAGGATCAGGAATGAGAACAGTTAATCTAAGAGCAATGGCCTTAGCAAAAATCTTGCAATCAGCATTAATGAGAAAGATGGGACGATACCTCTGGCAAAGGGTTAAGTGGTAGTCTTTCTTGGGAATGAGACATACCATCCCCTATGCAAATGAACCAATGGAATTATTTAAGGATCGAAAGTGGTTGATTAGTTTTAAAAGTTTAGGGAAGAGTAAATTAGAAAATTGAATATAGGATTCAACCGAAAAATCATCATGTCTAAACGCTTTAAACTGTGGCAGACTATTGACGGCCGTATATAGTTTTTCAATTGGTAAAGGAGATTCAAGAGAAGAAGTTTTAATTGTGGTACAAAAAGTAATAAAATAGGAATCGATAAGTTCTTCAGAGGGGTTGCCTTCCAGAGTATATAAGTGTTGATAGTATGAAAAGCAAGCTGCAATGTCTGCATCATGGAACAAGTGGTTTTCTGACATATAAGTAATGGAGGTACATGGTGCCCTTTTTACACTTTAAGTAGTTAGCCAGCACATTACCAGCTCCTTTCTTCCCACCATAGTATCTATTGTTAACTTTAAGAAGCGTACCACAGGCCTTTTCAGTAGAGACTTTATTGAACTGTATCTTGGCAGCAATCAGTGTGTTCAAATCTACTGTATTATTTTAAGAAATATAATAAATATGTTCTAGATGCTTGATATTAGTTAAACTAGCAATGGATTGTTTTTACTTGAGTTTCTTTTTGTAAGAGATATAATTAATTATAAATCTCCTAGAAGCAGCTTTAAAAGCATCCCAAAGAAAATGAAAAGCTGTGTCCTCCGTATCATTTTATTCTTGGAACTCAGAAATAAAATGTTCATATGAAATAAGGAAACATTTATCAGGAAGTAACAAATTATTACATTTCCAAAGCAATTTTTGATTATGATCACAGAGGATTTCAAGATCTGCCCAAATTGGGGCATGATCCGAAATAAGAATACCAAACTCCGAATTAGTCAAATGTTGGAGTAGGTTTTTACTGAAGAATATTTAATCAATTCTAGATTTAGAATTCATGAGAAGATGAGAAAAGGGAATACTCCTTAATATCTGGATTAAAAAGTCTCCAGGAGTCACATAAAGAGTTTTGGGACATAGTCTGTTTGAGGGCTCTATAGGATATATGAGGTATACATTTGGTGGCAAGAAATGGGTCTAGACCCTGATTGCAGTCTCCTCCTTATATAAAATGTTGAGTGTAATGCTCTATGATCTTTTGGGAAATTAATTTCCAAAATTCAGGATCCGGAAATGTGGGACCATATACATTTAAAAGTGTGAAGGGAATATCGTCTATGTTAAGTTTAACTAATACCCACTGGCCTTTAGTGTCATTTTTCTGGGATACAAATTAAATATGCATGCGTTTATAACAAAGAATGACCGTTCCATTTTGACGAAGACTAGCTGGAGAAGAGAACAATTCACCCACCCAACCTTTTTTTAACATGACAACTTCCTTTTCAGTAAGATGAGTTTCTTGAAGGAAAGTTAACTGACAATTCAAGCTAGATAAATCTGACAATACACGTTGACGTTTGACATTCCATGTTATAACTCCAAGAGTTACTCTTGATAACATGGTAAAACCATAACACCGTATAGGAAAGAGTTTAAACTGGAAATAAGAACAGCAGAAAAAGTAAAAGGAAAGAAAAATAAAAGAAATGGGAGCAGAAAATAAGAGAAAGTGATAGGTAGAATAAAAATGATATATTACAATAACTAGGATAAGAGAATGCAATACAGGTAAAATTCCTTAAAAGGACATCCCACAGGATAAAGGGAAGATGAGACACCTAATGAACTTGGACCAATCCTGACTCTGATGAACGAGAATGGAACGGAAACACAGCCATTACAATGATGAACAAAAGAGCGGCATGAAAACAAAGAGAAGATCTAGAGCAACAAGCAAACTCGACCACCTAGACCATATGTCTTCGAACTAGGGGGCGTGGAACCATAGAAGGGGGGGGCGCAAGTCCACAAATAGCAGGGGTCATGAGAATCTCACAACAAGAAAATGCAGACGCAGAATTCTTTTGTCAATTTTGTAGTCTGTTTTTGTTGTGTGTGTTCGGCTTATTTCAAAAGGCAGTTGGGCTTTTATTGCAGCTCCCGTTCTTGAAGTGTAGTCGACAGTGCCCATTGTAAAACACGTGGAAGGTAGGGAGGCTGCCGAATTGTGCCAAGAAAGCACTTTGCAATCGTTTTTTATTATCTGTTTAAATTCTTTTTAATCTGATTAGCGGCAAAAAAACTGTGTGGCCTTATTGAAATCATACCAAAAATATTAACTACTTTCTTTACTGAAAGAGATTAGTCTATCAGTGAAGTTCAGGTTTGTAATAGAGGTACTGTATGGGGTACGTTTTGTTTGGCAAACACTCCTGGGTATAACTAAAATTATTAATTAGTTATAGATACTTTCGTTATGTGTTGCAGTGATTTCACCAACTCTTTATGTCATCTGTGCCTAGGAAAAAATATTTATGTAAAGTTCACATTACATATATTTGGATGGGGTCTGTTCATCGCAAAACGTTTACAACTGACCAACCAGTGCAAAAATCACAAGGCCACAGACTTACTAGTGAAAAAAGACTGTTCCGGTGGCAGACAGGTGAACAAATTGCAGGTCTTCAATCGCCAGAGGCTAGGCGGAAATTCTTTCGCCCGCAACGTTGGTTTGGCCTGGAATCAGTTACCGCTGGCTCTGAGGAGTGTCTCTGACCCACTGCTTTTTAAAAACCAACTAAAAACGCTGCTCTTTTAAGATTGATTCGGAGTGTGATTAATTGGACTTTCGTGAGTTAGCGCCGAGACACTTTTAGTAGCTGTGCGCTGTACAAATGAAATATAACATAACAAACTGCAAATGTTGTTTTTACACTGAACAATCAATAGAAATGTTGGTGCAAAAGTGTGCAACACCAGGGATTTTTTTAACAATTCTCCACACCAGTGCAAACCTTTCCATATCTAAAAAAAAATAAGATACTATCAGAGTTCAAGATTCCAACTTTGCTGACTTGTGCGACCTATTTTGTTGATATACCTTTTATTTATAAAGTTTTGTATAGCGCAAACAAGACCCAGGAGGGTATCAAAGCACTTCACAGTTGAGGTAGGTAGGATAACAAAGTGTGACAAGCACAAACGTTACAAATAGGTTCAAGAAAAACCTTACCAATAGGTTCAAGACGAGGGCATGACAACAACATGATTCCGAGCATTTAAAAACAAGACCGAACAGATCCAATAATACAGAAGAATAGGCAGTGTACACAGTACCAGTAAGATTATAGCCTGCCAACCCTATTAAACACTAGATTACACAATTGTAAAAGATAGCGATCAGGTAATGGGAGAGAGACATTCCATTAATAACATAAAAAGTTGTGGAGTGGCCTGTTCATACTGTTAAACCCAGAAGTGTAACTGTGTACTGGACAGTCATAGCATCAGAGAAGAGAGCAGTATTAAGGCAGCTGAACCAGGACTTTATGGCAGGAATTTCAGCATTAGGATTTTTTTTCACTTCTTTTTTGAAGGAAGTGATGGATGGGATTTGACGAACTTCCGGTGGAAGTTGAGTCGCTCACTCCTTTCACCCTTGCATGCTTTTTTGAAGACGTAAGCCAAGCTAAAAACTCATGCCTGTCATAACAATGTGAGCACAAAACCCTGAAATTCAGGAGTGTGCAAAAGCAAAGCTCACTGTGTATGCACAGAAGCAATGTTGATAAGCTGGTTCTGATATTCATGTTTATGTCAAATTTGCTTTTTACCATACCTAAAAATAAATTAAAGGTGCAAAGCCTATTCTAGTCAGGTGTATCCTTATTTCCAATACAAATTAGTTAAGTAGCATCATGAAAGGGAAACTGTTTGGGATAATGGTCAAATGGTGATTGGTGGCCATTTTCCTTACTGAAGCATGTTACAAATGTACACTGGGGGAGTACACTTCTGTGGTGTTCTGTAGAATGAGGCCGGGGTAGGCCTTTGAAGGCGGTGTCTTTGCAGATGAAGCCAAGATAGGGCTTAGCCTGGGTGAGAGCCTGGGTGGAAATTTAGAGAGTTTTAGGAGATTACTTTGTTAAGAAAGGTCAGGATTACACTTTTCTGAGGAAGTTACATTTGACTTTGATGAAGGAACATGTATGGGGCTTTTGCCCAAGTGGAATTCACAATGTGCTAGAGATTCAGTAAGCCTCCATACTCTTGAATTCATCTGCTGCAATTTGATATTGAGGGGGCATGACTGCAAAATATTGTGACCAAGGAGGGTTGACACAACAGAGTTTGAAGACCACTAACCTAGACCAATAATATAACAAATCAAATAAAGAAGTAGACAATAGACTTACCACTGATGACAAAAGGACAGTTGGTAATAATGGACAACATTGAGGCTAGGATGACAAGGACCTATGAGAGAATCCAACGTACAATTATTAAGGAAACGAATAGAAGAAAAAAGGGACACCTGGTTTATTGGAGAAAAAAAGAAAAGTACAACCTAAAAGGAATAAAATACTTCATTAGTTTGATAATAAACAAAGATTGAAGATAATGTAATCAAGTTTTGTTATTGACTGCAGTTCCCATATCCTCATAACTATATTGATGAAGAAAATCATGCAAACTAACTGGGTCCTCAAAGGTATGGGAGGTGTCTTTGTAGGTAATTTGAAAGTAGCACGTGTGTACCAACCCATATCTGATGTTCATAGATTATAATTGAGGACACATCGCAAGGAATCACTGCCTTCTTGCTGCAGTTGCATTGGAGACATCCTGCAAAAATAAGACTCTATTTCGTGACCACTGTAAAGTGCATCATTGTTTGGCAACAGACAATATGTGAGTCAGGTCAGTAAATTGTAGAAAAAGAATAATAATTCTCCAGGGTCATGAGTGAGGGGATGATGGAAATTTGAATACTGATGGACCCTCGATGATGCAGATGAATGATTGAGGGAATGGCCTTTTGTAAAAAAAGTTGTCATAGTGAAACCCTCAAAATGTTCTGGTATGCCATAAAGTCTGAGGTTGTTTCTCTGATTCCTATTTTCTAAATCCTCTGTGAGTTTTTTGAGAGGTGTGAGTTATCTGGCTAAATTAGAGACATCCGGAATGGAATCTTCTACATCACTGACACATTGTTCGATAGCAGAGATTCATTGCCCATGAGAGGACGATTTGTTCTCGATACACAAAAGAGTAGCATTGGTTTAGATAACAAAAGGCGTTAAAGCTCTAATTTTCTCTATTATGTCCTACAAAGTGGAAGGTGAAGGAGGCTTTGAAGGAAAGTCATGGTCTTTTTTGGGCCGTTTGACGGACCCAGAAGGTTTGTTTGGAAATAGCTCCTGAAACCGAGGATTGAGAGAACCCACTGTAAAGTTTGTCACCATCCATGACAGCAGAGAAATGTTCTGAAACAAGGTATTTTGGTGGCAAGGCCTCTTAATAACTGGTTTAGTTGTGGAGGAGGATGACTTCAGAACTGTTTTCAGAGTGCAGAACTTTTCTATATAGAGCCTCATAACTATGACATATTGTAAAATCATAATGAAAGATAATAAGCTCGCAATTGAATGGGAGACTTGAGCTAACATGAAAAACATACAGGCAGATGGTGAAAGGCATTAGCAAAAAGGCGAATATGAGCAGTCCCGTCAGTTATGGACCGCATAGCGAACAGCCAAATGGAGAAATATTGGGAATTGTTCAAATTAGCATTAGGATGAATTACCCAGTGATACTAAGTAGATGAGTCATTACTGTGCTCATAACTAATATGGCATCTGTGAACTAAAAACTGGTGATATGCAAGAATGTCAGTCAAAAGTCCAAGAAATAGGTTTTATGTAAGAGCTGAGACTGCACAACATGAAGATTACCTCAGAAGAGGCAATGTGGAACTCTTCATAATGGCAGACTATGCTGTATTCAGCTAGCCACAACTCTGAAATACCTGAAAATAAAACTAATGAGTACCTAAAAATAGGCTCATGCTGTGGCGCCTGCCTTCCACCATCAAAATCTGGTTCTGGTGATGTATAGAATTGTCAGAAGATGCCGTATACAGGACACCCGTTAGAGCCACTCGGGAGCTTCAAGGAATGGTGGCCATCTTGCGTGGCATCCACGCTCCCCCCAAAAAGCTAGATTTTAGAAAGAAGGGTGGAGTGTTCCCACCTATCAGCTACTGAAATCTGGGTACAGTGAAACCTCTGGGGAGGACAGGAAGGTTTCTGTGCTTGCTCTCTAACAACCAAGGAGAGAATATGCCGAAATTCAGCTTCAGCAGTATCTCTGAGGGAAGGGCTACAAATGTTCTATGGGTTGCTCTTTGGTCTAACAAAGGATCTTGACAGCAACATCTCAGACCTTCAGTTTTAGTTGCCACCCACAAAAAAAGAAAAAAAATCCTGATTCCTGAGCACTGCCAGCCAAGCTCACCCAAACATACTCTATCTCACACTTCAAAACTATGCATACACTCTCTATCCATGTCCCACACATATAGCATTAAGGGCCCTGTTGAGAGTGACTAGCAGAACTGTCTAACAGGAGAGGTTAGCAGGCATTTCTCCCTTAAAGACGACAAGTAGAAAATACCTGTCCCATTCACATTAAATCAATACTGCCACCACGGGCAGTAGTGACTCTCCCTATGATGGGAACAATTTGGGCAAGCCTGTTTCTTTTTTATCCAAGAGCAACACAGAGCCATTCAGGGTCACTTCTGCCCCAACTGCCTTCCAGAACATATTCCACTATAGATGTGGTCTATCATTCACTCTACAATCCAGCATTTTATATTTTTTCCCCGCTGCTGCATCATATTGTTTAGCACTGTATCTGATAATGTCACAGAGACTCGACAATTCCTTACAGAGAGCCCCACAAATACAAGATGAGTTCTATGTGAAGCACAATGAATTACATGCACCCCCTTTTGCACCCCCCAATGTCAACTGATAAGCCATGTGGCCCACGTTGTGAATGTTGTCAGCTACCAAATCTCACTCTCGTTGAGCATCAATAAGTCAGACCTCTCCCAGTGTTCAACAACCAAGAACCTGCTCAACACACAGCTGAAACATTCCAATCTTGCAACACGACTTCTATAATCCATGTAGCCCCTAAGTAAGAGTGCCCCAATGACAGCAGTTCTAAGTGTGATTGAAAAACAAACAATCTTTTACATCACACAACATCTCAGTGAGTTACAACAGGATATCTTCCATCTGCTCTTTCTTTCTAATGTGCCAACAGTTATGAATCCCAAGCTCATACCACCACTCAAAAAGAATCAGGACAGCAACCAGTCTCTGCAACGTTGTCAGTGAAAGACCTATGGCCCAATTCACAAAGGTAAAATGAGACGAAAGTCTAACTGTATGACTTTCGGTATTCACAAATGGCATTTACTTACTAGTTGCATATGCCCTTTGTAAATACCGAAAGTCGTAAAGTACGCCTTTTGGTATCCACAAAGGGCATTTACGAGTAGTAAATGCTGTTTGTGAATACCAAAAGTCGTAAGTTAGACTTTCGTCTCAGTTTAATTTTGTGAATTGGACCCCTAGGCTTTATGAATATCACTACATACATCTCGATCTACTCCGTTCAAAAGGAAATGGAAATATTCATTGCATTGCGTGGTCTGTTAACAACGTATGCTGCAGACCACGCTCCTCAGAGAATCTACAGTCACCGAGAACCACCGAGAGTAAAGCCTCCTAATGATAAAATCAAGTATTTAACATTCCAAGGAATTCAATGCAGCTAACTTGCAAAGAGCCTCCAGAAGTCAGCGCAGTCAGCCAAATGCAGCCAACCTTCTCAAATCCAGAGCAGCGGGAAGTTATGCAATGCATACTAGTCGAAATGTATAGAAACGACACACACACAGCGTGCATTAAACATCTAAGTGAAGGTCTCCAATGCACAATTTTAGGAATTGTTCACAGTATTTCAACAAAAAAAGAGCTTAACTTCATCATCTTTGGAAGGTGAGCTTCACATTCCTAAAGTCAATGGTGGTACATACTGCAGGCTAAAACATAGAAGAGAGCAGTGGACAGAGTAGGCTGAAGAATAGGAGTGGCAGAATCTTAAGTTATGGAGACAGTGCCTCCAGAGAGGATCCAGACAAAGAACCCTTGCTATGAACGGTGGTGGTGGGTGTTCTTGAGTGGGACTCAGCGGACGCATGGCAGTGAGGTGCTGGAGGAGACGGCTCCAACAGAGGACTGCTGCCAATCAACAGTTTCCCTAAACCTGCAATGTTTTACAAAACTTCGCATACATAGCATGCTACAAACAGCTAGATTCATCATAGTCCCGTTTTGCGAGTCCTTAATAGCGATTATTAAGGAATCGCTATTAAGGACTTGCAAAACGGGATTCATGTAGGAATGGCACAAAATATTGCGATTCCTACATCATCCTTATTTGCGATTAGCAATTTGCTAATCGCAAATAAGGATGCTATTTCAAGGGTGCCAGGGGTGTCCAAAGGACACCCTGTAGCACCCCTGAAAAGCAAATGCACACAGGTGTTGCGCACACACATGTGCAACTGAGAAAAATGCACTAAAGTGCTTTTTTCTATTTTTTCGCTATTTACCACGAAGTCAGACTTCGTGGTAAATAGTGTCCAAAAATTGCAAATTCGCAATTTAAAAATGGTTAATGAATTGCATTTAAGGAATCTCAAATAGAGATTCCTTAAATGCTATTCCTCGCAAATTTGCGAATTTGCTATTAGCGATTTCTGCATTTGGGATGATGTATCCCAAATGTAAAAATTGCGCTTGCAAAGGGCCAGATTCTCAGAATCTGTCCCTTTGCGAGCCGTTTTCGGCTTGATGAATCTAGCTGAAAGTTTGCAAGAAAGACGAAGCTGCAAATCCCCACATCCTCTTTAATTATCTATCGCAAACACGGTTATATTTGTAGTATCACTTATGAGATCTTCAGCCATGCTTTGTTTCATCAAACCAATGCTCAAAATACTGGCCTAATCAAAATGGAGGACTTTAAGCTCTGGGTTGATAAACGGGTGAAAAAACGTGCCTCACAAATGCAGGAGAACCTGAGGAAACTTGAATTTGCGGAAATAACTGAACATCCTGCTCCCAGAGCGGAGCACACCATTGATGCGCTGTCTTGCTGTAATGATGAAACAGCAAACATTGCTGTTAATCCCCAACTCGGAATACATTATTGCTCATCATCTTTACTGTCATCAGTTTAACATTCTGGCATAGCAACTTACAATGAACACTCACAGCCGCCATTTTGGTCAGATCATTGAGGAATATCTCTGAAGTCCTGTTTCAAGAAAGAGTTGTTTCCACTCATACCCTCCTCCCTCAGAGTCCAAAGAAACTCTGCTTCTCTAAAAAAATCACGCATACCCGAGGCATAGTGAAAAAGATAAACCAAAAATAAATGGCTCAGCTGGAAACCACAACTGGGGGGGGGGAAACCTGTATACACTAAACACAAACTGTCTTTGGAGGGAGTGAAAAGACTCAGTCCTTGACATCTATTTGATTGAGTAGGGCATCCTGGCTCTGCCTACAAGTCTGCTGTAATGAGCAGTGGACCATCCAATGACCTTTAAGTATCAATGCCACTGTCATGACCTGGCACCAGGACATCCCTAATGTCCTAGCTGGGGCTGCCAGCATAGAACGAAGTTTGCCACATAGTAGTGGGCACGTAAGGAGTGTGAACATGAAGACGGGGAAATGAAATGCATTTAAGGGTATTTTTAAAAAATGTGATGCAAGCACAGATTTGAAAATTTGAAACCATTTAAGTAATAAAACAAGTATAAAGAAGAAACTGGGATATATATTGCAAATTGCAGAAGGGCGATGCCAATCATGTGAGATTATTTTAATGAAGGTTTTCGTGGATTAGCCTGAATTTTGAATATGAATTTACTGTCAGCTTTTAACAGGGAAACGCTCCCATTGTTACAGGCAAAAAGAGAGAGGAAAATGTGAGTCACATGCGAGATCTGCAGGCACTTGGACGCACAGCTCATGTCTAGCAGTGACGAGCGAAATCTGGTTTTCATTCTCCTTTTTCATAACCCTACGAGGGAATATACACCAGATTTAGCAGTAACGCGATGCCTGGAATATTAGATTTATCTTCAGTGTGATTTTTATGCGCCGATCCCATTACTGTGCACTGGACATTAATGTTAAGCATGTCAGGCTGTTGTATACAGCAATGGCAGGGTCTGATAGCAGCCTGGCGGGGTCACCTTCGGTGCAATGAAGTGCCTGGGCCCGGGAGGAGGGAAAGGGACGAGGAAGCGCTGGCTTGCAGAAGTGGACTGCTGCGAGGCCCATACTACAACTCTGGGTATTTTTTAGGTCTCGACCTGCCAATGCACTTGCGCATTGCAGCTGTCGAGACATATAGAAGTGCCACAGGAAAGCTTACCAAAAGGGCTTTGACAGGCGGATTACGCACAGTGCATGTGCTCCGGGCGCGCGCTTGCCATTTGCTCCCCGAGCATCACACTTCAAATGAATCCCTTCCGCTCCCCCGCCCCTGCTAGTTGTCCTTATCTCCTCAGGCACTCACTTAGCGTCTACGCATGTCTCCCCAGCTCCTCACAGTGCCATATGTCCTCAGCGCCTCACACTGCCTTTCAATATGTCCCGTGCGCCTCACGCTATCCGTGTGCCCCCCCAGCTCCTCACACCCGGCTCCTCGTGTCCATGCGGCCCCTCAGTGCCTACCCGTGTGCCTCCGGTTCCTAACAGTGTGTGTCCGCGCGACCCATGGCCTCCATTATTGTACTTCTCTCCCTGTGCACTGTGTTGCTCTTGGTCGTGTGCTTCTCTCAACACCTTTCCATGTTGCTTTTGTGTATACCGCCTCTTCTTTCTTGCCAGTGTGCATGCTTCTCCTCGCCTGCTCCAAGCTGCTTTTTCGCACGCTGCCTCTTCTACCCCTCCCCCCCCCACACACACACACGTCATTTTGAAGAAGTGCACATGTGAGGTGCTGGAAGCCACGTTATAATTTATTTTTTATTTTTTATTTTAAATTCTTTATCTATGAGCATGTATAAACCACTGGCAATGGGTTACCTAGAAAGACCTAACGGCTTCGCCATTGTTTGTTTCATTATCCTTAGATGGTTGTGTGATAAACAGTACCGTTTGGTCTGGTTTGCCTAGCCAACGGCTGCTCATGACTTGTTTTTGAGGTTTTGCATACTTGAATATTGACAACAGATAAGGTTCTCTAAACTCATTTCCATGCCTACTGTGCACTGCTGGCTACTCAGCCAGAGCTGTATTTGTGTTCAGTCCATATCCTGTACGCCTATTGTGTGTTAGCCTCCTATTGAAGTAAGGGTTCAGCGTGAAAACATAATGACAAAAATTCTGTTTTCCAGAGTGTCCATCAAAGTAGCAGCTTTCAAGTAAATACATAGTCATCAAGAAAATGGATACGTGTACTTAATTTGTTAAACCAGTCAAACTCAACTCTATTAATAATAAGATTAGGTGGACGTTGATCTTTTTGTAGAAAGGTAGTTAATTAATAAACAGATTTTGTTAAACCGTTTTAAAGGTTCCGTTTTTGAAAAGATATTTTATGCAGTATGTTTTCATGTTCTAATCAGTGGGTTTCACACTCCTGTCCTAATATCAGGCGTCTGTTCACCACAAATAATGAGGTCTCCTCGGCTGTATTCATGAACACTCATCCAGCGTTTGTATGTCTTGCCTACCAAGCAGTGCTAGCTGTCTGGGGATGAAGACCTCTTGCTCTTACACACTCTCTCTCTTACTCACTCTCTCTCTTACACACTCTCTCTCTCTTACACATTTTCTCTCTTACACACTCTCTCTTACACACTCTCTCCTACACACTCTCTCACACACACACTCTCTCTCACACACACACACACTCTCTCTCTCTTACACACACTCTCTCAGACTACACCCTCTAACTCCACCATCCAACTCCACCCTCCAACTCAACACTCCAAATCTACCCTCCAACTCCTTTCTCCAACTACAAATCCACCCTCCAACACCACCCTCCAAAAACACCATCCAACTCCACCCTCCAACTCCAACATCCAAATACACGCTACAAATCCACCCTCCAACTAAAACTCCAGCCTCCAAATCCACCCTCCAAATCCATATCCACCCTCCAAATCCACCCGCAAACTACAACTACAAACTACAACTCCACATTCAAAATCCAACTCCACCATCCAACTGCAACCTCCAAAACCACCCTTCAAATCCACCCTCCAACTCCACCCTCCAACACAACCCTCCAAATACACCCTCCAACTCCACCCTCCAACTCCACCTTCCAACTACACCCTCCAACTACACCATCAAACTACACCATCAAACTCCACCATCCAAATCAAAATCCTACATCCAAATCCACCCTCCAAATCCACCCTCCACCATCCAACTCCACCCTCAAACTACACCCTCCAACTCCACCTTCCAAAACCACCCTCCAAATCCACCCTCCAACTCCACCCTCCAACACAACCCTCCAAATACACCCTCCAACTCCACCCTCCAATTCCACCTTCCAACTACACCCTCCAACTACACCATCAAACTACACCATCAAACTCCACCATCCAAATCAAAATCTTACATCCAAATCCAAATCCACCCTCCAAATCCACCCTCCACCATCCAACTACACCCTCAAACTAAACCCTCCAACTCCACCCTCCAACTCAATCTCCACCCTCCAAATCCACCCTCCAACTCCACCCTCCAACTCCACCCTCCAACTCCACCTTCCAACTCCACCTTCCAACTCCACCCTCCAACTCCAACCTCCAACTCCACCCTCCAAATCCACCCTCCAAATCCAACTCCAACCTCCAACTCCACCCTCCAACTCCAAACCATTGTTGTTTGTAATATCAATACATGTAAATCACATAAATACAACCCATATTGCATTACAAATGCTATAGGTGTCACATTTGCAAAAGTTATAACTATTAGCGTTGTAAATGACAAAGCAATTAATTTCACTATTTTTTACAACAAAACATTAAAATACAATTGGTCATTTACAATAGCAATAGCTCAAACTTTCCAAATAAGAAACATATTGTATTGCATTTTTACTCCCTGTTAACTTCTGCTGATCTGATGCTCACTTTCACCACACCTCCTTCTCTAACTCCCTATTCTATTCTCTTCTCATGTGCTGGCTGATCTGCTGCTCTCAAACACCCCCCCTCTTTCTTTAACTCTGTTCTTTTCTCCTGTGCTAATCTGCTGTTCTCTTCCAACCGCCTCCTTCTTTAACTCCCTGTTCTCTTCTCTTCTCCTGTGCTGATCTGCTGCTCTCTTCCACCCCAACTCCTTCTTTAACTCCCTGTTCTCTTCTCTTCTCCTGTGCTGATCTGCTATACTCTTCCACCCGCCTCCTTCTTTAACTCCATGTTCTGTTCTCCCGTGCTGAACTGATGCTCTCTTCCAACCTCCTCATTCTCTAACTCTTTGTTGCCTTCTCCTGTGATAATCTTTTTGCTCTCTTCCATCCGCTTCCTTCTCTAACTCCCTGTTCTCTTCTCCTCAACTGATCTGCTGTTTTTCTACACCGCCTCCTTCTGTAACTCCCTGCTCTCTTCTCCTGTGCTGATCTGCTATTCTATTCCACCCTGCCTCCTTCTTTAACTCACTGTTCTCTTCTGCTGTGCTAATCTGCTGCTCTCTTCCACCTCACCTCCTTCTCTAACTCCCTGTTCTCTTTTCTTCTCCTGTGCTGATCTGCTGCTCTCTTTCAACCCACCTCCTTCTTTAACTCCCTGTTCTCTTTTGCTGTGCTGATCTGATGCTCTCTTCCACCCACCACCTTCTCTAATTCCCCGTTCTCTTCTATTCTCCCGTACTAATCTACTGCTCTATTACACCACCTCATTCTCTAACTCCCTGTCCTCTTCTCTTCTCTTGTGCCGATCTGCTGTTCTCTTCTGTTGCAGGGTTTCTGTACTCACACAGAACTGTGCACAGAGGAGTGGAACCTCGGCAAATTAGGGTGTCCCAAAACTTACCTTAGCAACCAACTCACCCCTTACCGAGCTAGCTACAGTGTCTCATTGGACATATCAAACTTCCAATGTTTCGACAAACCAGAACATGAACTTACAGTACCTCAGGGTACGTGGGACTCATGAACACTCTTTCGTTATATTATCATTACAAACCAGAACATGGAGTAAAGAAGACACATGTGCATTTGAAATGTTTATTTACTAATGCCGTCTTCTCAGGCGCAGTATCTTAGATAATACAAGTATACTTATTATCAGTAGCAAAATTATCAGCATAGTTACTAAGACATAAAAAGCGAATGGTGACAGCATGTTAACATGCTGTAATGAATAAGAGTTAACAACACTTATATCTCACCCTCCCTAACACATATATTATATTATTAGCTAAGAAGGTCTCTTTGGGTTGTTTTAGGGCGGGCCCATACCTTAGTGTCCTAGCATGAAGGAATCACATCAGCATACACCAGCTCTCTCTGCATGTGCACCGCATCAAGTGTGTTAACAATTCTCGTGCAAAGCAATATCAATCCCGCCTCAAGCCCAAGTTGGCAAAGGCTGCACTTGTGTTATGACTATGAAGGCGTGGAGATCAGACCTCATAAAAATACCATATCGTGTTGCTCCTGAAACTTCAGCACTCTCCGTGCAGACATGGTTTATTAAACAAAACTGATATCAGAGCAATAACATATTATTCTCACATACACCACGGCAAACCACTAGGTTGAAAGCTAAGTCAACAATTAAGGGTCGTGTGCAGAAGTTGCAAGAAAGGAAAAATGGCGTTTAAATCTCAAATGTACCTATGCTAACTTAACACGATATAAGGATATATAGGAGCTATACAACACTTCCACCGCCTCCTTCTTTAACTCCCTGTTCTCTTCTCCTGTGCTGATCTGCTGCTCTCTTCCACCCCAACTCCTTCTTTAACTCCCTGTTCTCTTCTCCTGTGCTGATCTGCTGCTCTCTAAAACCCACCTCCTTATTTAACTCCCTGTTCTTTTTTGCTGTGCTGATCTGATGCTCTCTTCCACCCACCTCCTTCTCTAATTCCCAGCTCTCTTCTATTCTCCCGTACTAATCTACTGCTCTATTACACCGCCTCATTCTCTAACTCCCTGTTCTCTTCTCTTCTCCTGTGCCGATCTGCTGTTCTCTTCCACCCGCCTCCTTTCTTTAACTCCCTGTTCTCTTCACCTGTGCTGATCTGCTGCTCTCCAAAACCTGCCTCCTTCTTTAACTCCCTGTTCATTTCTCCTGTGCTGATCTGCTGCTCTCTTCCACCCGCCTCCTTCTTTAACTCCCTGTTCTCTTCTCCTGTGCCGATCTGCTCCTCTCTTCCACCCGCCTCCTTCTTTAACTCCCTGCTCTCTTCTCCTGTGCTGATCTTCTGCTCTCTTCCACCCCACCTCCTTCTTTAACTCCCTGTTCTCTTCTCCTGTGCTGATCTGCTGCTCTCTAAAGCCCACCTCCTTCTTTAACTCCCTGTTCTCTTTCGCTGTGCTGATCTGATACTCTATTCCACCCACCTCCTTCTCTAATTCCCTGTTCTCTTCTATTCTCCCGTACTAATCTACTGCTCTATTACACCGCCTTATTCTCTAACTCCCTGTTCTCTTCTCTTCTCCTGTGCCGATCTGCTGTTCTCTTCCACGTGCCTCCTTCTTTAACTCCCTGTTCTCTTCTCCTGTGCTGATCTGCTGTTGTTTTCCACCCACCTCCTTCTTTAACTCCCTGTTCTCGTCACCTGTGCTGATCTGCTGCTCTCTAAACCCCGCCTCCTTCTTTAACTCCCTGTTCATTTCTCCTGTGCTGATCTGCTGCTCTCTTCCACCCGCCTCCTTCTTTAACTCCCTGTTGTCTTCTCCTGTGCTAATCTGCTGTTCTCTTCCACCCGCCACCTTCTTTAACTCCCTGTTCTCTTCTCCTGTGCTAATCTGCTGCTCTCTTCCACCTGCATCTTTCTCTAACTCCCTGTTGTCTTCTCCTTTGCCGATCTGTTGTTCTCTTCCACCCGCATCCTTCTTTAACTCCATGTTCTCTTCTCCTGTGATAATCTTTAAGCTATCTTCCACCGCCTACTTTTCTAAATCCCTATTCTCTTCTCCTGTGCTGATCTGCTGTTCTCTTTCACCCGCCTCCGTCTCTAACTCCCTTTTCTCTTCTCTTGTGCTGATCTGCTGTTCTCTTTCACCCTCCTCCTTCTCTATCTCCCTATTCTCTTCTCCTGTGCTAAACTGTTATTCTCTTTCACCCCGCCCCCTTCTCTAACTCACTGTTCTCTTCTCCTGTGCTAATATTTTGTTCTCTTCCACCCACCTCCTTCCTTTAACTCCCTGTTATCTTCTCCTGTATGGATCTGCTGCTCTCTTCCACCCCACCTCCTTCTTTAACTCCCTGTTCTCTTCTCCTGTGCTGATCTGTTGTTCTCCTCCACCCACCTCCTTCTTTAACTCCCTGTTCTCTTCTCCTCTGCTGATCTCCTGTTCTCTTCCACCCACCTCCTTCTTTAACTCCATGTTATCTTTTCCTGTGCTGATCTGCTGCTCTCTTCCACCAGCTTCCTTATTTAACTCCATGTTCTCTTCACCTGAGCTGATCTGCTGCTCTCAAACACCCCGCCTCTTTCTTTAACTCTGTTCTTTTCTCCTGTGCTGATCTGCTGCTCTCTTCCACCCACCTCCTTCTTTAACTCCCTGTTCTCTTCTCCCGTGCTGATCTGCTGTTCCCTTCCACCGCCTACTTCTCTAACTACCTGTTCTCTTCTCCTGTGCTGATCTGCTGATCTCTTCAACACGCATCCTTCTTTAACTCCCTGTTCTCTCATAATATGCTGATCTGCTGCTCTCTTCCACTTACATCCTTCTGTAACCGCACACACACATACAACCACGCACACACACACAACAACACACAACCACACACACACAACCACACACATCTATCGCCCTCATTCTATCTATCTATCTATCTATCTATCTATCTATCTATCTATCTATCTATCTATCTATCTATCTATCTATCTATCTATCTATCTATCTATCTATCTATCTATCTATCACCATGTAATGTAAATGTAAATTGATACTTGTATAGGGCACTACTCACCCGCAAGGGTCTCAAGGCGCTTGTACGAATACTGCTGTGGAACCCATCCTGGCTTTCCCTGTGAGGTGTCCACTCCTGGGCACCCCCAAGGTGGAGGCCAGGCATCCTTAGCGTTGTGGGGGCCGTTGTGGAGATTAAGCAAGCTATTGCCCAGAGTTGCAGAGTGGGACTCCATGATTGGAATAGGCACCGAGGTGAGAATTATCAGGTCTGTGGAATTTTTGAGCCCAAGACCCGCCGAGGCGGGGAATTGAACCATGGTCCCGGGCTAGAACTCTGCATCAGGGTCTTCTGCTCTAACCATTGAGTCACACTTCTCACCATCACTCTATCTATCTATCGCCCTCACTCTGTCTATCTTTCGCCCTCACTCTATCTATCGCCCTCTCTCTTTCGCCCTCACTCTTTCTATCACTCTCACTCTATCTATCACCCTCACTCTATAGATCTATCGCCCTCACTCTATAGATCTATCGCCCTCACTCTATCTATCTATCGCCCTCACTCTATCTATCGCCCTCACTCTATCTATCTTTCCCCCTCCCTCTAGCTATCTATCGCCCTCACTCTATCTATCCCACAACAACAGCATCTCTCAGGGGCACCACAGCATCACTCAGGGGCACCACAACATCACTATGCGCTACCATAGCATCACTGAACGCCACAGCATCACTTGTCGCCACCACATCATTCAGCGCCACCACAGCATCAATCTGTGCAACCATTCAACAACAGCTGGTTCAAATACGTTCTCTCAATGTTTCAAGCTTTATTACAAATGTCACAAAAAGATGTTAATATTTCCCTTCTGCTCTTGGATTTTTGTCACAATAAAATACACTGAACATAATCTTCACACAAGTTATTTACAAAAGTTTAAGCTATTGCCATTATAAATTACAATAACTTTTATTTAAGTATTAATTTAAAAAAAAAATGAAAAAAAGCCATTGTTATTTGTAATATCAATACATCTAAGTCACGTAAATACAACACATATTGCATTACAAATGCTATAGGTGTCACATTAGCGAAAGTTAAAACTATTGGCATTGTAAATGACAAAGCTATTAATTTTGCTATTTTCAAAACCAACACATAAATACAAAATGTGTCATTTACAATACCAATAGCTCAAACTTTCCTAAGGCGAGACCTATTGCATTGCAAATGCTTGTTCTGTGTTTTCTTGCTTGTTCGGAGGAAAAACTTACTTGCCATGACTTGGCGAACAGACCACTTTTGGGCCCTTCCATGACTGTGAGGGACTAGGGGCCTCGTGGTAAATCTGAGGCAACAAACAAACCGATAGCAGTCACTGCAGGTGACAGCAATCCTCATCCAGACAGCGGCCTCCCATTGCTGCTTCAGTTCAAACATGTTTCAGCCAGCACGACCTTCCACGCCAGTCTGTTTACCTTACTACGGCTGTGACTTCTCCCATATTTAAACAGTATTGGCCCGATTCACAAAGGTAAAGTGAGACGAAAGTCTAACTTTACTACTCGTAAATGCCCTTTGTGAATACGGAAAGTAGTAAAGTTAGACTTTCGTCTCAGTTGTCCAGCAGCTCTAGCAAGACATTGACCTTTATTGATAGTGATGGCTGTCTGGTACCTCTACACAACTTCCAATCAGTTCTTTATTATCTGCTCGATCCTATGCAGCTACCACTGGAAATTCAAGGCAACGCCATCTTGTATAGCCACTGCAGGGAAAGCAAGCAGTGTAGTCTTCAAACCTGCCCTCTGCTCCCTGCAGCACGGTCATAACTTATGGCGGCTTGGACTTTACCTCGCAGGAGGCCATATCTCACCCTGGCTGTGCGCTGATGGGCTCTCCAAATGTTGTTCTTCGGTGTAAGAGGTCTCATCTGGTTCCAGTTAAAACGGATCATGCTCCAGGGACACGTGTTTGTTTACAGGGCCTCTCACCCCGTTGTTGCCGTTTCAGATTCAGCCCACTTTGGTCATGATGCAATGCCCTCTCCTTCTGACAGCCGCCCAGTGGTGCTCTAGAAATTGTCCATAATTTTCAATCTGAATCTGATATAAAATTGTATGCAGCGGTTTCCTCCCGACCAACCACGAGGCTCATTTGCCGACATATGTGTACTCTGCGCACCCTGAGGTCTGAGTTGTAGAAAACCAAACCAGGGGTACTCTAACAGCATGGGGGTGCTGCCAACATTTTCACATCACTGAAAGTATACCATCTGCAAGTACTTGATGATTTTGGTGCGGAAAATCAGAATAGCAAGAACTAATTGCATTATGAACCTCATCACAAGTTAGGCAGATTAAGTGATGTATTTACTATAGGTGCTAAATACCGTTACCTCACAGTGAGAGGTTTACCAAGTGTGGTAAATAGCTCCTGTTCCAACTTTTTAACTTTTAAATGAGGTACAGCATATGGAATCGGTATTTAGCACACAGAGGGGCATATTATCAGGGGATTTATCTCAGCTTTTTTGGCTTTAAAAGCCCAAAAAGCGGAGATAGAATTATCTCCCTATCAGCAACAGGGTGCTAACACGCAAATTCGCATGTTAGCACCCTTTTTCTCTACGCTTCCCCTTGCATCTCTAATGAGATGCAAAGGGGGCATTCCAAAGAAAAATAATAGGAGAAATGTTGTTAAGCGACATTTCTCCTATTATCAAGGATATCGCTAACCCTGTTTGTGATAAAAAAGCAGCGCTAATCGCGGTTAGCGCTGCTTTTTTTACACCTGGTATTTTCCTGACTTAGCCATGATATCCTATGGAAGGTGGATATCATGGCTAAGTTTGTGAGCCCCTAATATCAAGCTAACGCCATACTTCGAGAGATTATCGGTGGTTTTCCAGCAATAATCTCTCATTTGGCAGTTAGCGCGAGGATTTGTATCACTTCTGAGATAAGCGTTGCTAATAGCATGCTATCTCAGTGATAAAAATCCACGCTACCCTGCGATAATTATCCTAGCGCTAAGTGCACTTAGCGATAATTATCGCTGGGGCTTGATAATATGCCCCAAAGTTCTGCTTATTTTTTCTTTTTTATGAGTCTTTTCCCCGATACAATTTGGCAGGATTGATTTGCTCGAATTTATCGGCGTAAAACTCAGAGGGGGTGATAATTATCACACAACTTGTATTTCCGATCTCTGTGTTAACATGTTTTTGAACAGGGATCGGAATTTAGCTCTGCACTTGCAATCAGGGTCCACAATATTTTACCTCATGGAGCCAGTACTTACACAGTACTTTCCTGGACCTCTTGTAATTGGCTATAATGCGAAGCAAGTTCAAGCCACTGATACCACAACTACAAGTACCTTGTTATGGGTGCTATGGAAATTTGGGAGGTAAATCCCCATCTCGTAAATGCTGTTCTGGTGCACCATGAGTTCACAGAAAAGTATAATATATTGGCCTTATAGTGATCAAGATCACTTTTTTACACTTCCTTTTTGCATCCTTGCCAACATCTGGGTTAAAGCAGAGGTATTGCACGCTTCCCTTATTGTTGGTGGTGTCTGCAGCATCGTCACCTCACATGCTGAGTGCCAGCAGCTGAAAAAGAAAAATATATTCCATTATCGTTTTATTTTTCATCTGCTGGCCGAGCCAGTGTGTGTAGGGTGGGCGGGGCTGGGGTCACAGGGAGGAGTGGTCAGTACACTGCTAAGTGCGCATGTCTGTTTGGCCAGCCATCTTAGACTGGCCAAACAGACATGCACAGTTAGGTTTCTCCAACCCAGCTTTCTTGTACAGCCGGTTGGAGAAACAGCACAGACACCCTGCTCTCATCCTACATGAGAGCAGGGCAGGGCGAGCACAGGGAGTCTCTGATGCTGTTCCAGGGGCTGCTGGGACCAGGAAGCAGAGGAGCACCGAGGAGGGCGGCGGTAAGAAGCAGCATCAGGTAAGCTTAATTTCTTCATTATTAACACCCTTCCCGCACCATCCCCCTCCGTGGCGCTCCCCCCGAGCTCCCACAGCGCCCCCTCCACCCACCCCACCATTTTTCATATGTGTTGGCGATCACTGGGTTTCTGAGAATTTTCCGATTATTTTTAGTACTTGTGCATAGGGCATTCCTCTTGTAAGTGCTTTCCCTTTCGGTCCTTTCTGTTTGCACCCTGTCTGCCGGTCCCCAAACGAAACTAGGAGCTAGTAGATTGGGAGCTGTTACCTGTGAGTAAGTCAAAGGCTGATGAAATTGGACAGGGCATGTTACCAAGAGAATCTACTGAGACAACAGACTGAATAACCAGTGCTTTAGGTGGGCCGGGTCCTGCTGGTGCTCAGCACTGGCAGTTCTAAAAAGCAGGTGCTGAAACTGGTCCCTATCGGGCTCTCCATATTTGTCCTGACCCTCAGGATGAAAAATATATCTCAACTCTGCAGCAGTACTATGCTTCACTGCATTTGAGGTAACTTCAAAGAGACTCATTAGGATTCTTTCGGACTCATCATTTCAAAACCATGAACATTTTCAATGCTCTATACAACAAAGCCATAATTGTTGCTTATTTATGTTAGGCAACTCCCAACTATTGACAAAGCCAATAGTTAAAGTTTGGTGTAGGTGTAATGTTACTTGTTGTGTTATATATCTGGCTGCAATGACAGAAGCAACAAAATACCAGTCGGGCTGGACACTATGCTAAGCACAGATTTTTAGTTTACATGTTTTCAAGACGTGCCCTTAATTACAATGGCCACGCGTCTTGGAGAGACCTCCCCAGTTTTTTCATCCCACTTAAAGCCCTGTGAATAACCCTTCAAAGATGTACACCCATCCATTCACATCTGTCCTATTCGTTTTCTTCAAATTCCTAAAGAGCTGGGTAGAAGTATATCCAGATATCTTCACTTTGCAACCCACTTCAAATGCTACTGTTGTGCTCCCTAATATACATAATGGCTTCAGATCTGAAGGCAGGTGGATCCATAGTGTATCCACATAAATAGAACTTCTACATAATGATGGCCAGCTTCAAATTTGTCAGACAAGCGAATACCCTCATAGCAATACCCATGATATAGCTTACTATCAAATGCTTGCCCCTGTCAGACGAGATTGGGAAGCAACACTATAGCAGCCTGTCTCTGGAAGAACCAGACTGGCCACTGGCAGCATACTATTTCTGTCCATAGCATATGAGTTCTGCATTTTTCTTTCCCAGCTCTTTTCTTTGTTCTCTGTATATGATGTCTCCTGTCTCTTTTTCTTTTGAGTTAGTTTATTTTTCTCCAATGAACCATATCCCTCTCTAGTTCCCCCTATAGTTCAGTCTCTGGTGTTAAACTTTTTGTGGACAGCCTCTGTGGCTTCTGGAGATGGGGAGGCTGAGGAGCCAAGGCTATGGGTGAGAGAATCCTAGGCTATCTGGCTGGGCCTGACGTACATTTTCTAGGGTGGGTCCTGTGTGGGAGCAGTCTGAACAGGATCCTCATGTGCTGTCAGCGCGACCCACTATTTCCTCTGATACTAGATTAAAGATTCAATTTATTAGGGCAGCCTTGGCCAGTTCTTTCTCCCTCTCAGTTGAAGATTTTGGGGTGATATTGTTCACTTACATTTTCTACTACTGTTAACTTCAGAAAACACTCTTCTGCAGAATACTTCGTAGCTGTGTTCTACTGGTTTTCAATAGATTTGATTTATTGTGCTTACTTCAGTTCATGAGATGCTTCGGTCTCCAATTCTTAGATGTCTGTGGGCTAGATGTAGGTAAATCTTTTTTACAGATTCTAAAATACCGAATTTTACCGATTCGGTATTTTAGAATCGGTAAATTAGATGTAGGTAATAATTCTGTATTTTTTACCGAATCAGTAAGATTCGGTAAATACCGAATCGGTATTTACCGATTCGGTAATTGCCATTCATACCTATGAATTGCCATTCATTCCTACGGGCCTCCAGGCCCATAGGAATGAATGTCAATTACCGAATCGGTAACTACCGATTCGGTAAAATTGTGAAATGGTCAAGGGTGGCAGGGTGTCACTTTGACACCCTGTTGCACCCCTGATTAGAGCTTGTGTGCCATGTGGCACAGATACATGCCCTAAGGGCATGTATGTCTGTCACATGGCACAGGTATACATGCACAGATTTTCATATACTCAGGTATTCGTTATTTACCACCAGGTAATAGTTGGGGGTAACGAACGAATCCTTAAAGCCCTGTGGCACTGTTTACAGTGCCACCTACATCTCAAAATACAGATTCGGTAATTTTACCGAATCGGTAAATTTACGGCCATTACCGACCGGTATTTGGATACCTACATCTGGCCCTAAATTTGCCAGAAAGCCTGGTGGTTATAGGAGGAACATATAGTTTTACAGTTGAATCTCCCTGCATTCGTGTCCACCCTATAGGCCCTGAAGATATGATACAAGGACTGTAACCTGCAATAGTTAGACAGAACTATGTGGCTTTTCCAGATCTCCAGTAGTATCTGTGATCTAGCAATCAAGGCCAAGTTTATGCAAGATGGCATGAAGGTTGCTATCAGATACCATAAAAACAAAATGGTGACAAAACAAGCAAAGAAGGCTTTTACAGAGACATTAACACTCCAAATAGAATCTCTCTTTCAATGCACAGTCAACCACAAGGAAATCCAAAAGGGAAAGGTTCTAGCTCTCAACATTCCAGAGATATGATACAAAAAGTTGTTGTTACTATTCAATAAAATTACTCTGTGAGAGAAAGTGGATTATTAGTTGGGGGGCCTATGAGACCTCACCAAGTATTAATGCCACTATTTTGTATCTGGTCCTGTTAGGGTATTTTAATGTAAACCCTAGCTCAGTCCTGGGTAGCTGTGGCACAGAGCACTCAGGCTTAACTCAAAGGAGAACAAGTGTGAAACATTTATCAGTACCAAAACAGTTATTACGTTGAAAACACAACACAATAGAAATCTCACTTCAATTTATAAAAATAGTCTATATTTGTATATTTAAATAGACACCAAAACAACAAAAATCTGTTGAAGGGAACCAGAATTATGATCTTTAGGACTGTTGGGATGGATAAGTCCCTCACATGGTGATGGATGTATACCCCTAGCCTAAGTGCTCCCAGCTGCAATGATGTCTGGATCCCTGGTGCTGAATTGTGTTGTCATGGGTGAACACAGATCATGCATGCGTGCCATGACATAGGCTTGTCTCATGGATAGCGGTCTTTTAGAAATAGGAGGGGCGGCCAAAGTTTTGCCCTCATAGTGGTGAAAGGCTACTGTCTTTGCCAAGAGTAAAACAGCACAATTGCGGTGGTGGCAGCATACTGTGAAATGAGCAATAGAAGTGAACAGGCATTTTTACCCGTTTCACTGGAGTGAGGCCTACAGGCTCACTCATGTAAAGTTTTGCTGCTGTGTTTTTAACTCACTCTTGGCCTACATCAAGTTAGTATGTAGTGATGCGCAATGCATGTGTGTTATATGCTGGGTGTATGTGTGCCTTTTAATGGTACAATAGATGGAAGATGTAGCCAGGGGCGGCTCCTCCATTAGGGCAGGGGAGCATCGCCCCACTGCTTTCTCGCACTGTGAGTAGCAGAAACATAAAATGGAATCTTAAATACCAATTTATGTTTCTGCTCTCGCACTGCGAGAAAGCAAAAAGGTATGCCTGGTTGGGGGTGGGGGTGGGCGGTTCGGGGAGGAGTGGCTTGTCCAATGCTGTGATCCCTGACTGTTTGGTCGGCTCTCTGGGGTCGACCAAACCAGTCATGCGCACTCTGGATTTTCTCTATGTAGGCTGCATGCAGTCTACATAGAGAAAATGGCCTCTCCATAGGCGCCCGGCGGGGCGCCGTCCTCACCAATCACAATGCTGCCATTGCAGTGTTGTGATTGGCTTAGGGGAGGGGAGGGAGGCTTCCTTCTTTCTGTTCCTGCCGGAGGCAGGAGAGCAGGAAAGCAGCAGGAAAACGTGGGACCCAGCCAGGAGCGGAGGCCGTGTGGGACCCTGTAAGGTATGTTTTCTTTAATGTTTAAATTCCCCCCCCACGCAAACCAATGCACGAACCACCCGCCCACCCCCCCGCCCCAAGTCATGCCGGCATCAACTGGATGTAGTGCTCTGCAGTGTTTGTGTTGTTATATACATGTACTGGGTGTATGTGTGCTTGTGAATAGTACAAAATATGGAAAATTCTAGGCTAAATTTTGGGGGGACCAGGGCTCACTGGAGGAGCATGAGAAAGTCGAGGAAGGCAGGTAGATTTGTGGATTGACGCATTCCTATCAGCTGGATGGGACACACTGCAGGAAGTGCGAATCAGGCTCTACAGTAGACTTTAAAAGGTTCTCTTTGATACAGAGAGAGGTCACTGGAAAGGAGCCAGAGCACATCTCAGGAAGGACATGGGGCTGATACGAAAATCATAAAGAGTCGGGCTGAGTCCCTCAGGTAACTTTTAGATATCACTGCGGCTGACTTCTAGGTGTGAGCCTTTAGGCACTCCTGTGGCCTGTGTTGTGGGGCTATCAGATTAGGAGTTACTCCTGCTGTGACAGATTGCTTCCTGGAGGAAGGGCTGAGGAAGAGGGCACATCAAAAGGAAACAGATCGCCATCATAAATTGCAAAAGACTCAAACCCTAATTCGTTTTGGTGTCTGGAAATGGACTATAAGATGGAAGCTCCCCAAAATTGTCAACTCTCAAGCAGCCTGTCAGGCTATTTGAGAACGGGAAGCTCTTCAAGACTTCTGCCTTTAACCAGGACTGGAGGCTAAGGCCAGCCAGTCTCCCAGCTGGGTGAGAGGACAGCACCCGGGTAATTCAAGACCACCTGCCCCTAAAGCCTAGATCACCAGTGCCTGCCTGCTTGCCAAGACCAGTGCGCCCTCTGAGGAAGAGGAGAGCACTGGAGGGAGATAGGTTTAGTGGGCGATTGGTTCTCTGAACTGAGGTGTGAGGAGACAGCTTCTGCCCTGCTCAGGGCATAGTCTGTGTGCAGAGGGAAGTCGGAAGGTGGGGTCGCTGTAAAGATTTCTGCCATGCTGATTGGGCTGTAGCCTGGGTGCAGAGTGAAGTCGGTAACTACGTAAGTCAGGTGGGACCACAGTGAAGATTAGTGCATTGCTGATTAGACCGCAGCCTGTGTGCAGAATGAAGTCAGTGACCCCTACGCCAGGTGGGGCTGCTGTGAAGATTGCTAGCATGCCGATCAAGCCGTAGCCCATGTGGGGAGTTGTTACGGTGACACCATATGCCAGGTGGGGCCCCGGGTAAAAAAAGCAAGAAATGTTGTCTGTCAAGACTACCGTTGAGAGTACAAGATCGCTGTGGTAGCCCGTGAGGGCCCAAGCCCTGACTGAAGATGGCACCAGGAGTATCGAATTCCCCCCTCCCCTACCTGTGGGATGGATCCAACAAAACTTACAGGCATGAGAGGAGCTTCAAGGACACTTGACTGCTGTACCCTGTGTGAGGAACTCAAGGACTCTTGACCTTTGCCACAGCTACTGCAGCCTCTGTGGCTGCGAGTAGGGGCGCTCTCGGAGACTCCAGTCATGCAGGGCCTGCTGGTGTGCAAAGGACTGATTGATCTGCTAACAGGCCCCAGGAGAACTTGTCTGCCAACTAGCTCCTCTGCACTAGAATACTCTTGAATTTTATTGAAGTCAGGATGGGAATTCTGAGTCTCGAACTACTACCGGGGCTAAGCCTGAATATCGCCTATAGTGAATGGGGAATAACCACTAACGCTAGCGAGAGGGGAGTGGGACTCAGGAAGTCACCTATTGAAACACTAGAACCCTGACTTTGGGGGACTGTGCGTATTGCTTTTGAATACCATATTTTACTTTGTGTTGGTATACAAATACTAATATTTCCATAAAGCAAATATTTGACTGGATCATTTATTGCTGCTATTAAATGTATTTTAATTTGAGAGTCTGTGTTCACCACCCATGTGTCTACCCACTCCCAAGAAGCCTTGGACTGCCCAACCTGTGCTACCACTGAGAGTCAAGTTCTGAATGGGTACTAGGCCCAGTTGCTCAGGATCCATAGAAGGCTGGAACCTAGGACATCAGGAGTAAAAGGCCTCACCCCTCACAGTTGGGCCCAGTAGTCCCTGCTTGCCCAGTGGCTCTCTGTCAAGGAGTTTTTGTGTTTTCTAGCATCAAAAAGCACAATGCACAAACCTCAGGTATCTGGTGCACGAGACTGGATCAAAACCAACGGTGAAGTCTAACCGCAATCACAAATGTGAAGAGACACATAAAGGGGAATATATCCTGAATATGTTAATATACAGGTAACCCATATTACAATTAAATTTAAATGTGAATCTATTATGTTGATAATACAGTTACAGTGTAGATCACTGTAACAACATTTCGGTATAATACCTGTTACACATTAGTACATAAGGGTGTGATGTGTGGCAGGCAAGCTAATCCAAAAGGGATGCAAAAAGGGGAATGATTACCCAAAGCAGTCTCAGGGGTAATATTATAAACAAGAAAAGCAAGGTCATATGGTTCTAAAAAAATCTGTTAACTAAATGATACATGGCTAGACCATTGAGTTAGATAGAGAAAAGGGTAAATGACATTCACACTTGCGGAAATGTTAGTTTAGTGAAGGGATCAATGGAAAACTAATAGAGAGATGGTGATCAATGAAAACAAGTCATGCAAATGAAATTAACCAGACTAGAATATATAAAAGGAGGCTAATCCATATGGTTCTGACTTAGTGGCACGTGGATCATTAAGAGACTCAACATCATACTGCAATCAGTGCCCAGAGCTTCTAACTTTACATGCTTTGCAAAATGCAAAGTAAAAATTAACAACTTCCCTGGCTTTTTGTTGCACCAGTCCTGCTCCAGTGAAGGGCCATGTGGGCACAGAGAAAACTGCTGCTAATTCTCAGTCCCACATTGCCTGTTCTTTACCTCCACCCCTAGGCAAATTAAGAATGCCAACCACAACCACAGTAACCCTGGGCATAGCAGACGTAGTGTCTCTACACGTATTTCCACAGAGTTTAAAATAAACTCCGTGGAAATACGCTACGCTCCCTCCCCCTCACAAAGTCTTTAAAAATGTAAAAGAAGCCACTTAGCTGTTGTCTGCAGCCTCCCCTGCCTGGCCGCTCTCCGTCCTGCTCCTCTGTCCTCGTGCCCCCTTCTGTTATTAAAAAACACTATGTTGTACGTCTGATGCGCGTGCGCATGTGCACGCATGTCAGACGTACAATGTAGTGTTTTTTTTATTACGGAAAGACACGAGGAGCAGGACGGAGAGCGGCCAGGCAGGGGAGGAGGCAGACAACAGGTAAGTGGCTTCTTTTACATTTTTAAAGACTTTGGGAGGGGGGAAGGAGTGGTTAACTCCACTCCGCCACATAGGTGGAGTCTTTGCCTACTCCGCGTTTGCCACTGAGCACGGAGTAGGCAAATCTCTACAAACTCCGCTGGCGGAGGGAAGTTACCCGCCCAGGGTTAAACCACAGTGCTGTACTGGTCTGACACTCTAGAACTCCGCCTCCCCACACCTGACCTACACCCTACTGCAACTATGTTTCCGCCCCCACTGTGTCTACCAACTCATCATCCCGCATCTGGAACTTGCACAGGAATTAGATTTTTTCTGGATCCCTCAAGATCTCATGGTGCATAATATCCAACCCACTGCTGGCTGAGTTTACCCTCAATTCAGGTGAAATACATTGTTCAACGTTGCTACCAGAAAAGTTCCCAGTTTTGTGTGGCTATCCATTCTGTGGTAAGAGCTAAAGACTGAACTCTGCTGCTACATTGCAAGACATATGGATACTCCTTGGAGCCCTCTTTTGGTGTGATAAACCAATAAATAAAATGTTTTAATTTGTTATGATTAAGATTTAGAGTTTCTAAGTAGTAAAGAAAGTTTGTTGTTTGCTGGAATATTGTATATTTTATTCTTATCGCATTGTTGACAGATTTTTCTTTTTTAAGTGCCATCATTAGAAGTATTGTCTACAGATCCATAATCTCCTCACCACCACAACACTCTTCAGAAGGCCAAATCCCAGTCAAATCCAAAGTAACAAAAAAAACAGTTCAAAGTCCAGTTGAGAAAGTGGTTATTTCTCTCTTAAGGAATATGTGCATGACATATTGTGTATTATTTCTTGTTCCGACTGCATTTCCAATCACATCTACTAACGATCATCTCAGGCTGTCTTCCAGGATATACTTCTTTCACTACCATTATAGAAGCATATTTGATAATTTAAAAATAATGTGTGATTTAGATTTATTTAAATTTATATTACTAGGCTAAAACCAGCTTATAGTGACATTTTACATTTGCAGAAAGTGCACTTTTATTTAATGTAATAAAACACTCTTCACATGCATGTGTTTCTATGTGGGCTTTTCCATTAACAAAAAAAACTGCAAAATAGAAGCCTAATTCATGGTTTTGTTTAATGTATTAATAACTTGTATTAATGTGCCGTGTGTAGGGTGTTCCTGTCTTTGTAACAATTAAGGTCCTTTGCTTGAGTCTTTTCTAGGGAACAGTCATTAGCTAAACTGACTATTGTATTTCTGTATTATATAAATGTCATGTCATCTCCTTCACTTCCTGTGCACCCCATTTTATTAATATGCAGCAAATTAGCTATATGCTATATGTATCTTATTTGAAGTCTCTTGTGTGTTTGGCAAGTGATCAGTTTATGTGACTGTATCCTTGTTGATTCTGACCTATTAGCTAATTTCTCACCATATGGATTGTGTGGTTCCTTTGTCTAAAATCCTCTAAAAGATTATGTTTATGGGGGATGTACCAGAGCTTTTTGCACTTGCTTTGAGAGCAAACCCTATGTTAGTCTGTCTATTGATTTAACTTACACTTTTTCTTGCTTTCCTAACTGTGCAGACTATCTATTGGTATGTCATTTGATTAAGACCTAGTCTTAGCCCAATGCCTTTGAAGAAAACATTATGTCAGTCCTTTTACTGAAAGAAGGGCCAAGCTGTTGGAGGCACTCCCACCGCCATCAGACACTGATTGACTGCCCACCACATTACAATGGTGGATGGATGGTAGGCGGTCGGGGTCAAGCTGCTCAGGCACCGCCGAAGGGATTACAATGTCCCTATTTGCTGGCCGTTTCATGGCAGTCAACCAGCCATGAAAAGGAAGGAGGAATGGAACTTAAGGGCCCTTCTTTCCCCCTTGCTTTCAGAATCGGGTTCTGGGGGGCCACCAATGGTGGTCCCCTACATATCCCTGCACCATGTGGCAGGCACTGCATGGTGTGTGCCACATAGTCCAGGGTTATGCAAAATGTGTGTTTTTTGTACTGTGGTGTGTGCTTGCAGTCCGCAACAGAAAACTTACTCATTGTGACCGCCTTGAAGGCAGTCGCATTCATGGGCGTCTGCAAGGGGGGGGCAAGGAGGGGCGCTTGCCCCCCCCTGGAGCACCCCTTTTTGCCCCCCCTGTCAGGGCCGGCTCTAGGGCGGTGCGACCGGTGCCATCGCACCTGCTTGCTTCCTCGGGGCGCCTTGTTTACAACTTAATTATGATTTTAAAAGCACCTGTTGCGCGTTCCTTTCCTCTTGCAATTACGGGGACTCACAAAATTTCAAGATAAGATAACTCCTGTGATTAATGTTCTTCCTGGCCAAAGATCAGAGTTTTGTGTAGTTGATGTTTTTGACTTATGTAAAGGTAGTACAGAGGGTTAATATGCCTACTGCAAAGAAAATGTACCAAGTAGATTATGGAATGCATTTAATATAAATAGATCAGCAGGTTACTGCTTTTAAAAGAGCCATCCTTGTGTTACTTGCAATTTATTACTTAAAGTCCTAATATAGAATAGTGAGGTATTAACTTTCATCATAGAAGTGCATACACTCTGCTAAGTATAGAACATTGATTAATGTTGCAAAAAGGGTTATCTTGGGTAGAAATGGATTCTTATTATTGAAGAAAACTCCCAACTATGCTGTTTCTTTTTCGACTCTGGGTTTATGCTTCTCCACACCAAGCACTCCTAAACTATACTGCCTACCAGTATGGATGGCATGTGACTCCTACACTTTTAGTCCTTTGGCTTATGTAACATGTCCTATACACTAACTTACACATGTATGATTGATTGTCTCTGTGTAATGTGTATGTGATGCAAAGTGCTCTGACATACTTTACTGGTATGAGTAGCGCTATATAACAAATTCAAAGCATCTGAGAGAGAGTGGTTATGGAGACATGGTCACTGTTAAAGGGTGCTGGTGAGAGAATCTGTGTTAGTTAGTAAAAACGCAGCGACACATGTTGCCGGGCAGTTGAAAGTCCTTTGCAAAGGTTGACTGATCAACTTTCTGTAGCTTGCTGCTATATTTGGGTGTTTAGCTAGTACTAATGAGGTGCAACTAATGCCCAAACAGTGTTAACAAGTTTAAAAATGACAAAATTAAGTTATACTGTCACAAAATGTGCCACATAATTAGCTTTTTCTTGACGCATAATTCACTCAACCCTGCCGCTTTATGTGACCCTCCCTGCCTCATAATTACAGTGACCCTGCTGTTAGGGTATCCCTGCTGAGTGCCTCATATTCTACTCACAGCGTAGAGTGTGTTTGGGGGAGTAAGGCTGGGCCTGCCTTACCCCTGTGCTCTAGACTAAGATGCTGTGGCTATGCTTGTGTGGTGAATGTGGCCTCAGGGAGTTCAGACCTCTGTGAGGACCGTAGACAGACAAAGTGAGGAAAGCACCTGGCTGCCGACAGCAGAGCCACTTTTCACAGCTACCTCTCACCACTGGCGGGCCCCAAAACTAGGGCAGTGCCTCATACATACTTAAGGGTCTACCAACCTGTGCACTAAAGTCTGAGCCTGTGCTGTCGTCAAAATGAGACGGTCAGAGAGAGAAAACAGTAAAACGCTGGGAGTCCTGCAATGACACAGAAATGAGTATAAAAACATAACACAAACTCAGCGTAGCAGGTGCTCCTGAGTAGACTGGGGAAGATATTTCCGTAGCATCCTGCCAAAAAGATGTCTGCATACCTCACCTGCTCTAAGTTACTATCTGGTGACGTCAGAAACAAGGGGTTAGTGGGGCAGCGATGACCAAGCAGTTCGAACTTCCACTCGGACCTAATTTTAAAATTGCCATACGTGCTCCAAGACTGCTTGAGCTTGATAAAGGTAACCAAGTTAAGTAACACTAGTACAAGGGGTAAATGTAATTTGTGAGGTATAGAGTACAAATGGTTGTAGAAAAATCCATTTCATTTTCATGTATCATCCCCATCCCTAATTACCAAAAATACAGTACAAAAGGTCGAGAATCCATAATTAGGTACTTTGAAACGCGACAAAAAAGGCCATCCTTCCATCCTTTTTCAACTTTGGGCTGAATCTCTTTTTCGTGTTTTTATGTTTGTATACATTTGACACAGGCAGCCAACTAAATAGCCAGTAGGTGCATAGAAGAATGTAGGCTGTAGGGTCTAAATGTAGTGGTTGTGAGATTTGCATAATTGAGGACCCCAATTCCGAGATCCTTCGCATACATAGACCTTCTAGGCAGGGGGCACCACAAGTTGTAACTAACACCCCAAACCTCAGGACAGGAAGATTTCCAGGATAGCACAGGTACTGGTCCAGTACCCGAAGTAAAGAGCATCACAATGGACTACCTATTAAAACTACGTTGGTGCCCTGAGGATAAGAAATGTTGTGCCTTGATCCCTGTTAGAAGCCTCAGGCGAGCTAGTCGGTTTATAGCGCTTAATATTCAGCCTGTTCCCTCAACACTGGAAATGCCCTGGTTGGGAAATATGCGCTCCTCGGGGGCTTCCTTGCTTCCACTGGCCCCTCTGCTGCCTTCTGCTTGTCGAATCCAACATTAAGTTAACCTAGAAGCGCAGCAGGTGCTTTAAGTACCTCAGGTCTGTGAGGGAACCAATCAGATGTTCCAAGGTCAGTGTCGCGCACAAAAACCATTTCCCAGTGTAGCTGCATAACCTAAAACACAGATTTTTAAAAAATATTTTTCATTTTGTCCGAAAAAACATATTAGTCTACACAAGAGCGTGAGGTACATGGGGGCGGTCAGAGTAGCAATCAATAAGGAATTCTTCTGCGCTGGAGTGACTGGTGACATAGTAAGTATCAATAGGGCACAGTACGAGAGGACCAGCATAGTGTCTGTCAGTCACTGCCTTAGTTTGCATGCTCATCTTTTTATTCATTCTCAGGTGTGCATTGATGGGAGATTTATATATTTATAGTGTTCTGGCTAGGCCTGGGGCGGTAAATTCCTTTCCGCTTGCGTAATTTGCGCAATTTGGGTAATTTCGCGTTATGAGGAGAACGCGGAGTTGCCAAAAGTTCCACGATCCGCTGCTTTGCGGAATTTTTTGCTAGTTCACGCTTTCAAAATGCACGTTCGCAAGACATTTCTCGGCGAGCACGCAAACAGCGTTCACGAACAGGAAAAAAGCATCGCAAATGGGCGGAACAAGCAATTCCGCGTGTTCACGGAACTTTTGCGTGCTCACTGAGATTTTTTACCATTTTGCGGAGCTTTGAGTAGCGTGACTACGCAAATTCCGCCCACCCCTAGTTCTGGCGTGTGGTGCTTGCATCAGGAATTGCCTTCTGTTAAAGGTGTAAGTTGTACTTCCAGGTTTCGGCGGCAGTCGTCTGTCACTCTGTTCTTTCTTTTTTTCATGACACCGCTGGTTTCTCCGGTGGGCTGCTGTTTGTTCGCAATGGGTCATGTTCTTGGCTCTAGTGAAAGGCGCCCTTCGACTGCTTTGTAGTGCTAAGAAGTGTACGCTTCTTCAGTTTACACCAGGCTCCCCACGGAGTGTCTGCCTCTTGCTCTGGTGTTGTTTTTGTCCCCAGGTTGCTCCACGCCCCTTCTCACCTCCCTGAGAGCCAGTGCTCCCTTTGACCCTCTACCTGCCACCCACCCCTTCCCCGCCTCTTTTCCCGGTTCACACCTTGGTGCTTTCACACTTAACGTCACCTCCAGCTCGCATTTTCAGAGAGGGCCCGGGCTCCCTATCACCGACATGAGGAGGAGGAAGAGAGAGGGGGGACAGATGAAGACTTGGTGGGGTCGGGGAGACTGATACGGTGGGGGGTGAGAGTGAACGAAGAGGAGGGAGAGAAAGAGAGAGAGAAGCAGTGGGGAAAGAGAGACGGAGAAGTAGGGAGGAAGGAAGATGAGAGAGCAAGTGGAGGGGGAGTGGGGAGGTCTGGGTGAGGGAGATCTGTGTCCTAACTCCGCCAGTGAAGACAGCGGGTCCAAAGGAGAAAGAACCAGGCCAGACAGAATAGGTACAGGCAGTGTGCATGGAGGCAGGCTCGGTGGGTCCGGAAGAGGGACAGGGCAGGCAGAACAGCTCCAGAGAAGGGTGAGCAGAACCGGACCAGGGCGAGCAGAACCGGACCAGCAGATCCTCCTGAGCAGGGAGACGGCGCGATACACAATCAGAATGTAGTGTTCAGCTTTTGGGGTGCCAGGGGTTAACTTTAGGGTTTAGGGTGGCTGTGGGTTTTAAGGTGCCAGGGAGTAATATTAAGGCTCACGGTGGGTTAGGGATTGGGGTGCCAGGGGGATAATTTGAGGGTTCAGGGTGGGTATGGGTTTTAGAGTACCAGAGGGGTAATTTTAGGGTTCAGGGCGGGTATGGGTTTTGGGTTGCAAGGGGGGAAATTTTAGGGTTCAGGGTGGGTATGGGTTATGGGTGCCTGGGGAGGATATTTTAGGGTTCAGGGGGGTATGGGTTTTGGGGTGCCAGGGAGACAATTTTAGGGGTCAGGGTGGGTATGGGTTATGGGTGCCTGGGGGTGATATTTTAGGGTTCAGGGGGGTATGGGTTTTGGGGTGCTAGGGGGTAATTATAGGGTTCAGGCTGGGTATGGGTTTTGGGTGCCAGCGGCGTAATTTTAGGGTTCAGGGAGGGTATGAGTTTTGGGGGCGGTGTCATTTCAGGGTTCAGGGTGGGTATGGGTTTTGGGGTGCTAGGGGGTGATTTTAGGGACCAGGGCAGGTATGGATTTTGGGGTGCCACAAAAGAAAGAGATGGCTGTGGCACAACAACCCTATGGTGTATGAGATCATATGGGGCCTCCTCCTGTGCCCCAGTGTTTCTTGTGCCCCACCTGGCACACATCATGTCGCAGGATGGTGATGACGTTAACATTTTGCCCCCCCCTGGAAAAATTTCTGCGGACCCCATGGTCGCATTGTAATCCCTATTGCGGGACCCCCAACAGCTATTCAGGCGGTCCCATCCCCTATAGAATGGCAGTCAGACGAAAGTCTGACCGCCATCATAATCAGGCCCTACATTTTGGTTCTGGCTGATCACTTGTTTTTGAGATCACCCTTATACTAATCTTCTTGGATATGTTGATTCTGACTTATAGCGATTCACTTTGAATCGCTGATTCTCCATGATTTCACTAACAACCCTTGGCCTTCTGCAATTATCCTACTATGAATAAATCTTTCTGGTTTTGACTTGAATTCTTATCTTGTAGAGGTTTCATTTATTTGTATTGGACTTACTATATGAAGACTTAGACAGTCCCAATTCTACGTCTCTGCCATCTTAATTGGACTGTCAAAAGCATATTTAACTCCTTCTCCCTCCTGTCTGAAATATGATGCTACTCCTTCCCTTTGCAGATACATTCTGCTTCTGTGATAAGTGTAATTCTTTTCAAGCTCTTGCTTCAGGCATGTATACAAATAGGAATTGCCTAGTGTTACCCCATGACCAGATTTTGTCCTATGACATTTGTTCAGCAAGACAGGTTTTGTTTGTTTGTTTGAAAGGTAATTGTAAAGTGCCTATACTACTGACTTCCAGAATGGAAGTCTATGCTAGGATGTTGTGGTGAGAAAAAAGAGTTCCTGTGGTTTGCTGAGGGTTTAGAACCCCAATGACAACCATTCTCACATTTTCCTTAGCCTTTTTCGCCTCCTAGACGTCATAGTTAGAGAAATAAGCCAAAAGGGTTTAAATTAAAACTATGACTTAGTTCTTCCTGGGCCTTGAATAGCTCAGGGCTATTGGTAGAGGTCACCAGAAAACAAAAGTGGCCATATCTCAGTTTCTGGTGACATTGGTGTTTGCTAAGAAGCCATAAAAGGCCTCTCGGTAGATATGATAGCAGCCACAACCATCACTGTTGGCCAAAGATGGTGTTCCAATATTGGATTGCTCTAATTATGGCACCAAAGTCAGTTTCCTTTGTATCCTAGATACTGCTCCCAATGGAGCACTAGTACTAGACCATAAGGCTATGGTGAATGTCAGTGAAGGTAGTGGAAATAAACAGCAGTTCAAAGTCACAGAGATAGAAAGTGCAGCCAAGGGATTCACTGGCTGCTTGGAAATACTCCAATCTCAATGTGTGCTTCCAACACAGCCAGGAAGCATTTCAGACTGCAGTTCTGCATAGTGTGGTTTTAGATTGCTATTAGCTGATGGTTTTTTTTTAAAGTTGGGATCAACATAGTGTTAGATGATCAGATTAGTTATGTTTTATACATTAGTCACAAATGGAGTGCTGGAGAAACAGTCAACATGTGTAAGAAAAGAGTTTGCTCTGTGAGACGCAGTAAGGAGCTGAACAGAAGCAAATGAGGAATTAAACCTTCTCTTGTCATGCAAATAAGTTATATTCACCTATCAATCAGGTCCCAAGTGACAGTTTTCTTCCCATATTTGGAGATGACAACAGTGTTTTTAATAAATATTTTTATTTGCCTTTTCAACCAATACAATAACAGGAGTGGTGCATTGACAATTATATGTGAACCACATCATAGAACACATCTCCCCCTTCCCTCCCATGGGCCGAGCCCAGTCACAGTGTCACAATCAGTACCTCTGCCAGCAAAGTTTGTCCCATATCCCTTGTCTTCCCTGTGGGTCGGGCTCAAGGATCTCCTCATAGGAGGCACATTTTGGCTCAGCAGTTATAGTTGACTAGTCGGGTCCCAGCCCTCCATCCATTCCATAGTATTTCCTCCAGTTTCCACATACTTTACGGAACTTCACCTGGCACTCTCTCTCCTTGTATGTAACTCTTTCTGCTGCCATGTACATATCCATCCCTCTCTTCCATTCCCCGAGTTGGGGAGGTTGTGTCGCCCCCAGACGCGGGCTACATCTCGTTTCGCTACCACCAGTGCCAATTGTGCAAAGCTAAGCTAAGGGCGTCCCAGATCAACATCCCCGGGTATCCCTAATAGTACAAATTTGGGGTCATGGGGCAACATTTCACCCAACACTTTACTCAGTTCTTCCAGGGCGTGTACCCAGTATGCGTGGATAACAGGGCAGTCCCAAATAGTATGATAAAAGTCCCCCTGTGACTGTCTGCATCTTAAGCAATGGGGTCCACTGGCTCGACCCATACAACTAGCTGGGCCCTGTCGTAATACACTCTGTGTAGTATCTTATATTGAATGAGTCGAAGGCGGTATTTAATTGCCACTTCTTTATGGTGCATCAGGGCTGCCTCCCAATCCACTGTCTCCATTGCCCCCAGGTTCTGTTCCCACGTGTCCCTCAACTTCCCCAATCTAACAGGCATGTTATTGTTGAGGGTCCTATATGTGTGGGAGACCGCCTTATGGGGTATCTGCTCCTGCAATAGACGGTTCTCCAGCGGGGCATATTCCGGCAGGGGAGTGGCAAGCGAGGCCTCAGCTGTCCAGGCATGTCTCAGCTGTGCATATTTAAAAATGTGAGTTTCATGCAGGCCGAACTCCGCTGCTAGTGTCCTAAAAGTTTTGAGTTCTCCCTTAGCCACTACGTCACCTACATTAGAGATGCCAATGGCGTCCCATCCCCCAAAGCCCCTCAGTTTAGTGTAGTTTCTTCAACCAGGTGTAGTGCCACAGCGGTGTCTGTTTTGTCGGTTTGCGAGCCCAGCCCATTACTTTGGTCGCTCTGTCCCACACCTCCAGGGTTACTTGTGTGGCTGAGACTAATCGTCCCCTTCTCCGTCCTCTGTACAGGAAATGTAGGCATGAACGCTGTACCATTGTGTCCCTCTCCAGCCTATAGGTGGGGTGATCAGCCGGGGAGTGGAGCCACTCATTCAACGGTGTCAGATGCTCCGCCCAATAGTATTCCTCAATGTCTGGCAGGGATATACCTCCATTGTATTGGTTTTGCTGGAGCATGCATAGGGTGATCCTCATGTGTTTCCCGAGCCACAACAGAGAGCATAGTTCCGGAACGTCTGCTTGGAGAGAGGGAAGTACTCAATGTGTAGGGCGTACAGGAAATGGGGCAGGGTGATCATTTTGAACATCACTGCCCGACCCAGTATCGTGAGGGGGAGCGCTTTCCACCTCTGCGCATCTGCTGCAAAGTTCGTTATGACCCGCTGGATGTTGTTTTGATATGAACGCTTTCTATCTGTGGTGAGGTAAATCCCCAGATATGTAAAGCCCGTCCGCGCTATCTGGAAGCCCCAGGGAGAGATGGTCAGACCTCCTGGGGTCTCAGGCTATAGACAACCGAATTATGACAATTTAAGGCATAGCCCGAAAAGGACCCATATCTGTCCATGATTTCGAACAAACTGGGGATTGTGTCTTCCGGTTGGGTAACATATAGCAAGATATCATCTGCCTACAGTGAGATCTTTTCTTCCCCCATGTCCGTCGGTGCAATTTGAAATCCCCGTATCTCCTTTTTTTGTCAAATCTCACATGCCACTATTTCTATTGTGAGGGCGAAGAGTAGGGGAGAGAGCGGGCATCCCTGCCGGTTTTCCCCGTCGGATAGGTAAATCGTCAGACAATAGTCCATTTACTTTAACCCAGGCTCGGGGTCTGTGTAGAGGAGGCCGATCCAGTGGTGGAACTTGGGGCCAATCCCAAACTTAACTAATGTGCCCTTTAAGGGGCCAGGGCACTGCATCAAACGCTCTTTCGGCGTCCAAGGAAAGGAACATGTGGGGGTCTTCCCGATCTTGCACCACCATGAGCCAATTGTGAGTTCTTCACAAGTTTTGTCTGGTAGCCCTATCTGGTAGGAAACCTGTCTAGTCCCTATGCACCAAGGTCATAATGACTTGGCGAAGACGTAGGGCCAATATAGTCGCTAGGAGTTTGACCTCTATATTAAGAAGAGAGATTGGGCAATACGAAGCACAATCCTCAGGGGGTTTCCCTGGTTTATAAATAGGGATGATCGTGGCTAGCCTGAGATCTAAAGGTAGAATTCCTTCTTCAGCTGCGCCTCTGAATAATTCCAAGAGGTGTGTGGTCAAAAGGTCTGCTCCTTTCTTATAAAACTCTGGAGGTAGTCCATTCGGGCCTGGGGACTTTTCTGGGCATAAGTTAGCTATTGCGTCCTTGAGTTAATCTATTGATATGTCCGATTCTAGCCCCTCTCTTTCATCACACTCCAGGCTCGGGGTCTGAATAGTGTCCATCTATGTCAATATCGTTGTCGGGGAACCCAACTCTCGAGCTTTATAAAAGGTCTGAAAGTAGGGAGCGAACATCTGCACTATCTGCATGTCTCCCACCTGCGTCGCCCCTTGTTGATCTACTACTTTTTCCATCCATCGGGATTCCGCTTCCTAGCGGCTAAGCCAAGTCGTAAGCTTTCCAGATTTGTCTCCCACATCATATAAGAGATGACAACAGTGTTAACACAATTTTATCAGATCATGCCCATTAGGTCTGTGGTAACACTCACCTCAAAAAATGTTAGCCCAGGATTTGGAAAATGCTTATTGACCCTAATTGACTCTGGTTATTGGCCATTACTCATTAAGACTCGCAAAGTATGATTCAGAACAGAAAGATCACATTAAAATGTTTTTGGAACTGAATTATGGGTGAGAGTTGACCGATAAGGTTCTTTGGGACTTATTTAAAGGCAGTGACGCAGGAGATGAGAATTATTCTGGTAATATGTGTGAGGGAGTGATTAAGAATGAGAAGCTAGAATAAAGTGTAGAGGATTTGAAACAAAAACACAATCAAAAGAGTTTCAAAACAATGCTCAAGTAACTGTCTAGGATAAGTGAACAGCTGAACGTCCTAGTATCCTGGAAGGCAGCATTCTCCTTTGTGATGCTCAAGCAGACATATTATGAGTTTAGAAATAACCCCCATCTGTTACTCATTTGAAAGTTAAAAACAAAAAAATTACAATCATATAGTCATGATGTTAAACTAAAAACTGAAATAAGACATTTAGGGGCATATGTAGGAAGGCGTTCGCGATTCGCAAACGCCGGAATTCACAGAATTCCAGTGTTTGCGAATCGCAAACGCCCATTCGGTATGTAGGTGGCACTTAGCAAAATAAGTAATCGCAAAAATTGCGATTCCTTATTCTGCTTAAGCATTTGAGGAATCGCAATTTTGCGATTCCTTAAATGCTATGTAGGGGTGCCTTAAAAAATGCGATTTTGGCATAAGGAATCGCAAAATACCACCTACTTCAAGTAGATGGTATTTTGCGATTTCCTTTAAAAATGCTTTTTTTTTTTTAAATTGAAAGTGCCATGTGGCGCACAGACATTCCCTTAGGGCATGTATGTGCGCCACATGTACTTACAGGCACATTCCAGGGGTGCAACAGGTGTCCTTTGGACACCCTGGCACTCTTGGAATTGCGATTCTCAAATTGCAATTTTCTCACAGAAAATCGCAGTTTGAGAATGTATCCCCATTCATTCCTATGGGCCTATTGGCCCATAGGAATGAATGGGACACTCATTCCTTAATTGTGATTCGCAATTTGCTAATCGCAAATAAGGAATGTTAGTGATTCGCAAAAAAATTGCGAATTATTACCTACATTCCATTTTGCTATTCTCAAATAGCGATTCCTTAAAAATCGCTATTTGAGAATCGCAAAATGGAAATTACCTACATATGCCCCGTTGATACCATAAAAAGCTGGCATAGTTCCAAAGGTTTATTTTATCTGTACCTCTCTGGCCTGTTCTCTGGGTCAGCAAACTCCTTCGAAATTCAGCTACCAAGTTCCTTTCAGCAAGGCCTTAAATTACTGGGTTTAAACAGCATAGCATAACTTAGATTGTGCAAAGGTGCACAGTCTCCCAATACCCGCGAGATCTGTGGACTGCCTAGTGCTGCCCTGGTACACAGTGTCGGTCTGCAAGGCAAAAATAGCTCTTGCCGGGAGACAAAGAGCTAAAAAATGTTACTTTTCCACAGACACTCAGTTTCGCACTTTATGGCAAAAACACGAATTGGTGAAGGTTTCTAGCCGTAAATGACCAATGATATTGAATGGTAAACAACCCTGACCACGAAACCGTCACCTGCATGTTGTTACAACCCGGTCATTACAACGACCGCGTTGTAACAACGCATACCATTATCCCGCAAGTCGTAACAACGACTTGCGGAGGGGAGAGAAGGTGTTGGATTTAAAATCCAGCACCTACACCTACTTAGCCTGGAGTTGTAATAGTAAATTATACTATTCCATCAACCAGAGCCCCCCTCCGGAAGTCGTTGTTATGACTTGCGGGGTAATGGAATGCGTGGTTACAACGCGGTCGTTGTGACGACCACGTTGTAACAACATGCGGGGTGACGGATAGCGGGAAAAAGAGGTCGATTCATATTAAATGCACCAACCTTCTGTTTGGCACCACAAACTGGAGAGAGCTGGGTGCTGGTATTCCAAATCCCCAAATTTATTTCAAGTCTTTGATAATATGGTTTATGACTTTATGAAATGAGAGGTCAATCAACTTTTTAACCCCCACCGCCAAACCTGCCCCGCCTCCACCCAGATGGCTCCAGCTTCAACCATAGAATAAGAACGTGTTTTATCCTAATATTTCTCTTCCAATGCTAATTATCTCGTTCTACTAGCCCCTGGACAGGTCGTTAAGGATATATCTGATTTCCGTGGGCTTTCCTAATCCAACCAAAGTTTATTGAGCACATGATTCTTTTGATTATTTGCTAAGATGCTTCTATAATTATGCATTATTTTTATACTTTTCTGTACTGAAATTTAGCTCATGGTGTCATATCAATCAATTCTCGAATTTTCACTCAACTGAAGTTCAAGCAACACCATGGAGTTAGTTACTCGGCATAATTCAAAATCCCAGACTTCGAGACTATCTTCTCCTTGAAGAATCTTTCTTTGAAAGGCCATAAACACTGACATCCTTTCAAAACCCCAAAATACAATACTGAAATTAAGAAGGGTCAACGTCCGACATCACACCCTTATTCGATTGTAAATGTAATGCAACAGCGCTGTGTCAGAATAGAAAGCAACTCACAGAGATCCACAAAGGCCAGATAGAAGTCCTCCTCTTATTCGACCAGTCACTGACTGCCTGAAACATAGATCTTGGCTACCTTTTTTGTCTCCGACCTAGTAACTACTACTCCAAACACACAACCAGGACAATACTGGACTTTTCCTATACTGAAGCCTTCTTTACTAGGAGTGGAGTTTCACCCAGTGTGATAACTCCAGATTTAATTCCCCAACCCTCAATTCCAAATGTCTCCGAAATATTAGGTCTGCATATTCCTCCACTACTCTAGCTCCAAATTGTGACACCCTTATAATGAGCGCCTTAGACTGTAGCCCAATGCCTTATTCAACCTTAAATTAAACGTGCTAATGCAAAAAGTAAGGATGGATTAAGCTACCTGTGTCTAGGCTCTGAAGTGGCAGGACGGCAGCATGTTTAGGTCTGTTCTGTAGTGTGAAGCAACACAGCTTTGAACATATATGATGTTTGAAGGTGAGGGTCATCCAGTCTTGGTGGGAACATGAAGGGGGGTTCAAAGTAACTTTGGAGAGAATCTGGGGGTTCCTTCTTATGCCAGGTGTGGTGCAAATGTATCAAACTCAGGCTTTTCCAACGAGTAGCTATCCAGTGCTACTCAGCCCATTACATTAAGCTTTATCTTAATTTAATTAAGATATGTAACTCCAAATTGAAAATCATGTATTGAGCTGAAAATGTGTGTATTCTTTAAATTTTGTTGAGAAGCTGCTATTTGAAGAAAAATGGCTGAATTTGCAAAATATATTTAAAGCTAGTATGATTGATTAAACTTGGCGTCAGGGAGACTTCCTTCTCATATTATTACCTTTATGACAGGGGCATTGTAGCTATTGCTCTTTTGTGTTACTCATGTAGAGGCATTCTAAATTGATAAAGCCCTTTTACATTACTGTTAGCAACCCTGCATGATGTATTGAGCTGATCAATGCTGACAACAGTGCACAGAGTGGCCACTAATGGACCTGTGTCTAATATGATTATAGTTGAATATAAGCAGCTCTTACTACAGAGAAGGTTGGCTACTCCTGATATAAATAAATTGACAGGACCTAAAAACACTCTTACGTCTGGGACTTTGATGTGTGTGATTGGGATCCCTTGATCTCCAAACTAGAGCAGCTTTCAAATGTCCTCCGTGCCCCAGATGCAGCTGACACTGCTCTGCAACATCTCAGAGACTTCACAGCTCGCTTTCACAGAATTCCTACTAAACTTACACATAACAGAGTTTACTTTGTGCATCGCCATTAAGTCACACACGCATGAAAAGTGTTGCAGTTTTCGCTTGTTGTATCCAAATATTGTGATCCCCTGTGCACCATTGAAAAGTCAGAGGACGGGTAATTGAGCTAGGAGGCAATACCAATGGCACAATGAGGTAGATTTATACAGACTTTGCACGACCGAAAAGTCACACAAAGTGACTCAGACGGGTTAGAAGTCTTAAAAGGTTATTTATTGTTCAGTCAAAACATTTTGTGCCCGGCTAAAGTGCCCTTTTTTCAGTACAAATGTCGCTTTACACTGCTTTGCACCAATTTACGGCAAGGGGACACCACATGAGCGGTACATGCTCGTTCTAGCACAAGCACCCAGGCTTTTTAATTGCAAAGGTCTGTCTACTGAAATTGACAGCACAGGCTTTGAATAAAAATAACCCATCACTGAGGCAGCTTCAAAGCTGTAGAAGCAGATCTATTTCTCCAAACCAGTGCTTAACTTGAGCCGGTGGTTGCCTGTGGGCTCCAACGGCACTAATTTTTGGGGACTGGCACCCATTTTCCTCTCTCTCAATTTCTGCAGACAACAGTGAGAAAACACTCAAAGGGAAATAAGGAGGAATATCCAGAAGGAAAAATCGGTGCAAAGGGAAGGCCAGGGACGGGCAAAAATGAAATGAACTGGCAAACAATGTCTAATAGTGGATTAAAGTGGCATGAGGTGGATTCAGGTCTAGATAGGTTTGGTATTAATCACACTGACATTTAATGTTGCTGGCTGCGGGCTTCTGAGCAGAGCTTCAGCCACCGGCACTCATTCTTCCTAAAATTAAGCACTGTTTCACCAGTTCACACATGGCACATGACCTGCACTGAAAGTACATGTATAATGTCTAGCATTGTTTAAAGATTATGGGCCATATGTATGAAGCAGTTTTAAGATTGCTAACACTGTGAATTGCAAAACAACGGTGTTTGCGATCACAAAACACAGCTTCGCTATGTAAGAGACACATTCTGTTTGCAATATTGCTAATCGCAAAATTAGCGATTAGCAAATTAGCGAATCATACTTCATTGCGATTTATTTGCAAAATAGTAAAATGTGACACAACAATAGCGAAACTTGCAATTGTCGAGCTCGCAATTTGCGATTTCGCTAAACAGAATGCATGAAAAAATCACAATTTGAGAATTGTCGAAATTCGCAAATTAGAGAATCGCAATTACCATCAAGTCTGAGCAGGTGATAACCAGGTGCAAACTATTTAAAGAGCCCAACAATGCAACAGATTTTTCCCACAATGGCTGGGCTGTATGTGATAGCCAGGAGGCAGCGACTCAGAGCTGCTGCACAGAGAAGGAGACGCCAGGAAAGGATCTTTCGAGTGCGCATAACCCTGTTCCAGCGAACTGAGGAGGAGATCCATACAAACTACAGGCTGGATGAATACATACTGACTACTTACCTGAATCCTGCCAACGCTGGGGAGCGGAGGTACAATAGAGCCCACATAGCAACCAGATGTACCATTGAGCAGACCTTCGGAATACTCAAGAGCCGTTTCCGATGCCTACATAAGAGTGGAGGGGCACTACAATACAGCCCCCAGACCTGTTGCAAAATAGTGGTAGCGTGTGCCATGCTGCACAACATCGCCACCAGGAAAGGCACACCAGTGGAGCTCACCGAATCGGAATCATCAGATGATGAGGTGCCAGCTCCAGGACGCATGCCAGGCGGTGTAATTGGTGCAGCTTCTGGGCGCCAGAGGCGAGATGAGATCACACAGAATTATTTCTAGGTAAGAAAAGATGACACAATGCTAAATATCTATTTAGAGACTGTGTTTAATCTCCTTTAGTACAGGATATATATCAGCACACAGCCTGTGTAGCACACAATGTATTGTTCACTGTCCTGCACATGTTAGATTCACAGTGCAAATGAACAATCTTGACCAAGTGTCTGTGTACACTGGGTTGATGCACCCATCTCCATTTGCAAGTCTGAGAACCTCAACTGCGGCGCTGTTGGCCCAAAGCCCTTCACTGTGGGTGCACAGTGCCCTCTTCACCTGTCTTAGAAGCCCTTCTGTGACGCACCTGTCCGGTGGGGGTGGGGGTCTAATGCTGCTCCTGCCTGATTGGGCGCCATCGTCTGTTGGAGTGAGAACTCCTGGGCCAGTAGTGGCAGCTGCTCGCAGCTGATCCACAGCACATGTTACCTGTACCAGAACCCTTGCCACGTCCTGGTTGAAGTGTGCCACCTCATGCTGCATACTGATGCTGCGCCTTAACAGCACTGAGGTCGCTGAGGAAAGGAGGTTGACCGCCCTGGTGAAGAGGTCTAGGCGCTGCCTCTCCCTGCGCCTAGCAGCACGATCCAACCTCAGTTCAGCACAGAGTGCCTCCAGGGCACACGTCATGCCCATGAAGCCAACCCTGATTTGCCTCTGTATTGACCGTATGTTTCTTGCCTGCAGGCGCTGGACTTCTAACATGTGGCCCTCCAGCCCTCTGAAGACTGTGTCCTCTCCTGTGACTGCTGCACTGGTGGATGCACATGCCCTGCGCCTGGATGGCATTGGTGGTATTGGATCTGCACGTGCTCAAGCACAGTGTTGTGGCTCTGACTGTCCCTGGACTGGTTGGACATCGACATCTGTGTCCTGGGCTTCCTCCTCTAGCGGGGGCAATGGTGGCACTGCAATCCGCCTGCTGCGTTTTGGAGGGATAACTGGGCTGCCCTCCTCCTCCATTTCCTCCTCCTCCTCTTGCCCTGTCGCCTCTGATGTGGGAGATTCATACTCGCCTCCACTGATTGTTCCCTGTGTTTCTGCTGGTGCTGTGGACGTAAATGCACACATTAATTTTCTGTCCTGCCTTGCATTTGTCATGCATTCAATTTCACTGTTTAGAATTACATGGGTCCTGTCTGTCTGTATTTTGCCTTTCATGATGCGCACATACTGGTTGAGACTGGCTGGGTGTCAATGCTCTACTGTTGGGTGCATGTGACTACATCTCCCATAATGCATTGCTGTGTGTGCTTGTGTACCTGCTCTGGACTTATAGTTTTGTTGTGCCCCTGGGTTTCTCCTGGGTGTTTGGGGGAAGTAGGGAGGTATCAGGGGTGTGATGGAATGCTTCTTACCTTGTCTTGGTTCCGGGGAGGCCGAAGCTGTCCAGGTCTGCCACGCCCATAACACTCTCCGGAAGCAGGGTCCCCTTAAGCATTTCCTTGAATGGTGTTGATGAGGTGCAGTAGAGGTCCTACCACCGGTCTTCTTAGCCTGCTCCAACCTGGCAGTAACCTTCTCCTTTGAGCGCTGGCGCATGTCATACTAGCGCTTTCTGAGGTCTTCCACACTTAAATGGGTGACGCCAATTGCGTTGACTTTACGCTGGATGTCTGGCCATATCCTTTTTTAATTTTTTTTTTTTTAACTTTGTTTATTGGCATTTCAACATATTACAATGCAAGAGTACGGCTGTACAGTCAATGGGGCAACATCAAGAGCATGAAACATCCACAGCATATGACAATGGAAATACAGTAGATCTACAACGTACTTAGCAACAGGGTTAGCAGTATAATTGGCTATCAGGGCAGGGCCGGACTGGCTACCGGGCAGTTGTGTATGCTGCCGAGCTGGGGACTGTTTTCGTTGATAGGGACCTGTGTGTGAAAAACGAAATTCGTTTTGCTTTTTTTATTTCACTGCGCACGCAGGTCCCCATCAACGAAATGCACCCCCACCCCAGAAAAATAAGCCCCCAGCTCGGCAGCACACACAGCTACCCGGTAGCCAGTCCGGCCCTGTATCAGGGTGAGGCCATAGGGCTAGCACATACCAACGGGAGGTCGTGATACACTGCGTAACAATAGGAGGTAGGAGAATACGGAAGTGGTGCACAAATATAGGTTTGGCCATTATCTTTTATCTATGTCAGTCAGGAGAGCAAGTGCATGGGGGTTATGTTAGTGCGTGTAAATGAAAGTCTTCTATCCGTGATCCTATCTGGGGTGATATGTACGTCATATCTGGGCATCGGTATCATCACGAGAGTCATTCCCAGTTTGGGCCAGTAGGTAGGTTGTTAGCGGTCCCCATATGTCCTTCGGTCTGTTAGCAATCGGAAGTAACTCAGCAAAGGTTGAGTGCTGCTCTTGACTATACGTCATGTCCGTGAGCCACTCCTTAAATTTCGGGGCCCTGCCACGACCCCATCTGCATGCCACCCGCCTCTTTGCAAGCAGCAACGCAATATCTACAAATTTCCTACAAGTCCTGGGAATGTGTGATGTGTGTCCTAGAAGTGTTAGTAATGGATCTGTGTCTATGGTTATCCTGGTCATCGATTCAAGAGCCCTTTGCACCTGCTGCCAGTAGGCTAGGACCGGGGGACATTCCCAGGCAAGATGTAGAAAACCTGTATGTTCCGTGTGGCAACGCTCACATTTGTCATTGTCAGTCAATTGAAACCTACATTTTTTCACCGGAGTATAATACAAGCGCTGTAGGAATTTGTAATGGATTATTTTGAGCCTGCTACTGGCCGATATGCGGGCTGTGAGGGAGCAGCAGTTTGACCACTGTTCATCAGTGAGGTCGATAGCGAGGTCAGCAGACCAGTGTTGGCGGGCTGGGATCTCCGTCACTGGAGCACACGACCTGGCCCCACGATACATGCCTGACACTAAGTATGAGCCATCCAGGGAGCATAGCATAGAATGCAGAGGCGGCAAGGTCTCGGGTTCGTCCGGGAAGGCAGGCAGAATCTCCCTCATCCCCTGGCGTAACCGAATGTAGTAGAAGACCTGAAGCGGAGTGCGGTCGTGTGCGGTAAAAAAGAGGTCCGCAGTTTTGAAACGACCAGCTGTAAAAAGATCGCCCCAACATGTGATGTGCAGTTTCCTACAGAGCATCCGGAAGCCCTGTTCACATAACAATCCAAGTTTAGGGTGGTATGTCAATGACATAGGAGGGGAATAGAGCAAGGCACAATCTAGTTTTTTAGCCAGTCGGCGCCAGGCTTCAATTGTACATGTGACGGAGGTATACGGAGTTGTTATATCTGACGCAGGGCAATGTAGAAGCCCATTGAGGGGGAGAGGGTTAGCGATCCAGTCCTCCACTGCTAATTGCGGCATAAAAGGGGTGGGGATCATCCAATGATAGGCATAATGTGCTTGAGCACACAGGTAGTAGACTTCAAAGTCAGGGACATCAAACCCCCCTCTGTCATACGGCTGAATAAGTACCGACCATTTCAATCGCGGGCTCCTACCCCCCCAGAACAGCCGACAGAGCTCTGATTTCAATGTTTTGAAAAAGTAAGCACCCGGGTAGTATGGGATATTCAGAAAAAAATAGAGGAAGCTGGGGAGTATCACCATTTTTATGAGTGACGCCCTTCCCGCCATAGAGAGGGGGAGGGAGATCCAGCGATCCACCTGAGCGGAAAGCTTCGTGATCGCCACACCATAGTTAGAGCGGATCGTCTCATCTTTGTCTCGCGAAATCTGTACTCCCAGGTATCGAAGCTCCGAGCGACACCATTCCAGTGGATAATCAAGGGGGAAATCCACAACAGCATCCGTCAGCGGGAAAAACTGTGACTTGGCCCAGTTAATTTGCACCCCGGACATCCCGCCAAAAGTAATAAAATCCCGAAGTAATGGATTCAGGTGGCATGCAGGGTCTTTGACAACCAGTAAGCTGTCATCAGCGTATAGTGAGACATCAATTTCACTTTGCAAGCAGCGGAACGCGGTCTCCCGGTGCAGTTGGCGCAGCCTGCAAGCCAGGGGTTCAACAGCTATGGCGAACAGGAGAGGGGAGAGCGTGCACCCCTGGCGGGTGCCTCTGGAAAGGTCAATAGAGTGCAAAAGTCGGCCATTAATCAGGACTCTCGCTGTCGGCTGCGTATATAGTAACTAGACCCACGAGATAAACAATTTAGGAAATCCCATGCGTGCCAGTACAGTGAACAAGTATGGCCATTCGACCGAGTCGAAGGCCTTAGTAGCGTCGAGGAAGACCGCAGCAACAGGGATATCGGAATGCACAGTGTGTAATAAGGAAAACAGAGTGCGCAAATTGTGAGAGGTGGAGCGGCCCGGAACAAAGCCAGACTGGTCCGGTAAGACGATTCGGGTCATCAACAGAGACAGTCTGGTAGCCAGCACTTTCGCCAAGATTTTAACATCACAGTTCAGGAGCGAAAGAGGGCGATAGGAGTCACAGGTGTTGGGGTCTTTACCAGGCTTTAACAACGATGTTATCACGACCTCGCGCATTGACTGGGGGAGGATTCCATCAGTCAGTGATTCCTCAAAGACCTCCCGGAGGACCGGGGACATAATGTCTATGTATGTTTTATAAAACTCTGCAGGCAGCCCATCAAGGCCGGGAGCTTTCCCATTTTGGAGCGACATGATGGCATCTCGAATTTCGTCCAGCTCGAAGGGAGCAGCAAGGAAGGCCCTATCGCTATCACTAAGCCAACAAAGTGCCACATCGCCCAGAAAGTCATCATACGACACATTAGGAGTGGCGGTGGAAGTGTACAGTGTGCGATAGTGCAACACAAAGGCAGAGAGTATGTCCTCAGTGTCTCTGAGTGGGCGCCCTTGATCTGGTGACAGCTCCAAGACTGTGTTATCTGCGTGTGGTGAGCGCGTCAACAGAGCTAATGCCTTGCCTGGTCTGTCCCCCTCACAATATTTCCTCACCTGCCAGTGCTTCCCTTTAAATTTAGCTTCCCTATCGGCTTCCTCTTCATACTGTGTCAGCTTGTCTCTAAACTCTGCATGTACATTCAAAATGCCTCCCTCCACCATACGGGCCTCTAATGCCTTCAGTTCGTCACTGAGTCTACGAAGTGTACGTTGGATATCGCGTAGGACCCCAAAGCTTTTCGATATACAATAGCCCCGAACAGTCACCTTAAAGGCCTCCCAGATACAGTCTACAGAGTCAACAGAGCCTTTATTGCTGGGGAAGAAAGCGGCGATCTCTTCTCCAAGTTCAGTACGGAACACGGTGTCTAAAAGGGCCGCCGGTTGCAATCGCCACTGTGGTCTAGGAGCGCCCCATCCGGGCATTTGCAGCTGCATCAGGACGGGGCTATGGTCTGAATACGTCCTCGGTAGGTGTTTCGCTTGAGTGACCCCTGTACACAGTTCTCTAGTGGTGAAGAAGTAGTCCAGTCGTGCCCATGTGCCCGTTAGGGATGTAAAGTGTGTACCCTCCCTCCGGTGGGGGTGGAGATAGCGCCACCCATCCACAAGGTCGCCCTCTATGATCAGACCTCCCAGCTCTTCCCTAGCCTTGGGTTTGTAATGGGACACCCCGTCAGCTCGATCCAGGTGAGGGTCCAATGCTAGATTAAAATCTCCCCCCCAGATAACATGCCGGGATCCTATGTCCAGGATTTTTCCCCAAAGTGTGGTGAAGAATAAGGGTATGTCCAAGTTAGGGGCATAGCAGTTAACTGAGGTGATGCTGTCACGACCCAGACGACCCCACAGCAAGGCGTAACGACCCTCAGCGTCAGCTAAGTTACCAAACATTTGAAATGGCACTGCACGTTTTATGAGGATGGTGACCCCTCTCGCATAAGTAGAATAAGAGGAAAAGACACGAGCAACAGCCCATTTGCTCGCAAAGTTGGGACGTGCTTGCAGTGACAAGTGCGTTTCCTGTAGCATGGCAATCTGGACATTATGGCGCTCTAAGTACGCGATCACATTGCGACATTTTTTGGCATTATTAAGACCCCGTACATTCCATGATATACAAGTCAATCGTGTATCAAACCCTGGACCCGCCATAGCTTAGGTTCAATATAGAAATGTCACATGCCTCAGTTGATACAAGTCCAGCAAAGTCTCTTGAATGATGCAATTCCCCACGTCGCCCGCCCAGCCGCCCCAATGCCCCCCAAACCCCAACTCCCAACTCGAAGAAAGATCTCCACCCCCTCCCACTACAGCATCCCAATCATGCCAGCAGCCACCCAAGTCCAAAGCCCCCCTCCCCCCACCCCTCCCCAACTTCCACAACATGTGTCCAGAAAGGGGGTATACCCGCAGGGGAAACAACATTGAAGGCGCACAGCCACATCTCCTCCCATTAGCCTACCATACTGTGCCACCCTCAGTGTAGGCCAGGGTAGGAGTAGTGGTCCTTGTAATACTTTACCCTTGGAGACGTCAAGTAGCTCCCTGCGGCTGCACAGAGGGTAGGCAATCTGATTCAAGGAGTAATAGAACAGTCAATGATGATAGTTCCGTAATCATCCAATCCAGAAGGATAGTGTTATCTCACTCGTCGTTGTCCGCTCGAAGCGAGTCATCATCGAGGTCCGCCGCGTCTCTCCGATCCTCCTGCCGTGCCCTACGCAGTGACTTCAAATAGTCCTCAGCCTTCAGCGGATTGGTGAAAAACCTCTGCTTACCCTGGTGTGTCACCCGCAACAACGAAACACGTGTCGGCTGACCTGCTTGTAAGGCTGATCTGACCACAGAAAATATTGAAACTGATGAATTAAATCAGAGAAATAAATATGGACTAATCTACACTGGATTCTGGTGTCTCACTAGTGAATGTATTTAATGGACAATATAAGAATATTGTGACGAAGAACATTGAGAGTGTTGTTATCAACATAAAAAATATAAATTTTTTTTGCTCGGCAGAAAAACCTTTTGAATTATTTAATACCTGGGATCAGTGTATTTGTAAGGGAGACAGGTAACCTCCCTTTTCTGCCTAGTAGCAAGAGGAGTTACACGCCAATTGAAAATCGCCTAAATCATTAGCTGTGCGCCCTATCGCCTGTTGCCTTTCTTTATTTACTAGATAGAAAAGGTGACCCCATTGTACTGTAGACTCTGTTTGGACCGAGCTGCACGCAGTGCGACATCTCGATCGCGATAATTGAGCAGACGGGCGAAAATCAACCTGGGTGGGGCTCCGGGTTTGGGGATCGGTGCCAATGATCTGTGTGCTCTCTCCACTATAAATTGAGGGGAGAAAGCATCTTCCCCTATCGATGCCCGGAGGATTTTTTCCACATAGAGTTCCATCCGTCCAGTATCTGTGGACTCCGGAACGCCCGTGACGCGAATGTTGTTACGTCTACTTCGAGCTTCCAAGTCCTCATTCTTGGCTGCTATCACCCTCAGTAGGTTATCCATGCGGGCTAGCTGGGATGTATGGGATGCAGTGACATCATCGTTGTCCGAGATTCGCTGCTCCGCTACGGTGAGTCTTTCCTCGTGCTGATCCACTTTGTGTACTAATGCGTCCATCCTGGAGGACATCCTGTCCACCTTCTCGACCACTGTGGCGAACCCTTGCCGCATCTCTGAAAGCAGGTGGTGCATATCAAGTTCCTTAGGAAGGGATGGCGCAGTCGCAGGATCAGCGCCGCCAGTTCCCGGCTCCCCAGTCCCGGTCTTAGATCCCTTTTTTGCGCCTTCGAAGTTAATTTTTGTCTGGCGGTTCTCAGGGCGTACCATCGCGGTTTTGCGCCTCTCCCGTCCGGGATCCACAGAGGGAGCAGGGGGTATATTCTGACCAGGCAGCTTGATGTGTAGCAGAGCAGCCAGCCCCCAACTAGTGGGCAGTGGTAGGTGCGCCAGCCACTTGTCCGCAATCCACTGGGACTCCTCTAGCCGGAGAGCACCGCGGCGTGACCATATGGGAGAGAATCGGCTAGTACGTGAAGGCAGGTAACAGGGAGTGCCCTGCAGGGAGACTCAACCAACAGCAGGACGTCCACCAGAGAGGCGCAGCCCGCAGACCTCAGGACCAGGATCACCACGTGGCCGCCCAGCAAGCTGAAAGATGTGTTCAGGGGCTCCCGCAGCTCCACCGAACATCCAGAGGCACCAGGCAGGCAATAAATAACAGTCACGCTGAGGCTCGGGGAAGCGAGTCTCTCCCAAGGTTCCGGGCGCCGCCCGCTCCGTGGCCGCCCCCTGCGCACAGTATTCGGCAGGTACGGGACTCGTCCAGCAGGTGGGTGGCCTCCCGCTAGTAGAGCAGTGTATAGGTGAAGCCAACACCGCCGCAGCGCTCAGCAGATCAAAGCAGTGGGCTGGTAGAATGCATGGTACCTTGGCGCCAGTGACGGGGCTGGCTGCAGAAGATGGCGCCTCTGGCTGCGTCCTCCACACGCCGCGATGGCCGCAGGCGTTCGCCTCTCCGCAACGGAGCTTCAGTCAGGCGCAAGAGAAGAGTCGGCGCTGGACTCCGAGTAGTCGTGTTACGGCCAGATGGGCAGGCCGAGTGGACAGCGCGCGGACAGGAAGCGCTGTCGCCCGCGCAAAGCAGCCCGCGGTCGGGGCCCACCACCACGGGGCAAGCACCGGTCTTTCTCAGCCGTTTGCGGCCGACCACAGCAACACGGCAGCTCCAGGGGCAGTGTCGGCGATTCCGGTGATTTCTCGCTCGACGTCACTCCCAGAGGTCCCAAAATCCGACCGAGTGCTGATGACCACTCAGGGCACCTGTGCAGTCACTTTTGGGAGCAGCCACTCTCCGACAGGTAAGGATTGATGAGGGATTAGTGAATCAAGGAACGGGAGCCACACAGTCAGGCGGCCATTCCGCTTGTGCGCCCTCTAGCGCCCCCCCATGTCTGCCCATATCCTTCTCTTGTGTGTCTCAGGCACATGCAGGGACTTCTTGCCAAAGAGGAGCTCATGGCTAACAATCATCTCCTGAATCAGGACCTCCAGCTCACTTTCTTAGAACTTGTGTTTCCTTTTTCTGGGTGTCTCCCCCTGCTGCTTGTCCTTCCTGGCCATGTCTCCAATCTCTGCCATTGAGTGTAGCACTGCAGTTATGCCTCACCTCCACTCCTAGTCTCTCACTGCGCTTCTGAAACTCAGGTGCAGCATGGGTAGTCACACTTCCTGGTTGTGATGTCATCAAGCTGCACCTGAGTTTCCGATTCTCAAAATTGCGAATTCGCTATTTTGCGAATTTTTTATTAAGGAATAGCTATTTGGCAGATCGCAATGGAAATAGCGGTTTTTACGGAATCGCTATTTTTGCGAGTTTTTATTTACATACCATTTTGCGATTCCCTATAAATCGCTATTTGGGAATCGCAAAAAGGGAGTTTGATACCTATGGCCCAATATAGGTAAAGGATTTTGTACAGGGAGATTAAACCTCCAATACAAATCCTATATTAGATATCACACACACAATTTAACAAAAGTGTGTGCATGTTGCTTGTGATGTGGATCATCCCACTTGTGAAATAAAATGAGGGGAGTTAGTCTGCTTAATCCATCAAGTATGAGCCACATGGTAGCAGCCATGATGTGTTCGGGACAGTTGATAGAAGACCTGGACCTCTTGGACAGAGAAAACCACCATAGCTTGGTATCGGTGTGCCATTATTTATGAGCAGCGTCTAATACGCGACTGACATTGTCAAAGGCAACAGCACTAGGCAGTCTTTTGTCTGCCATAGCAGGGGAAGAGAGGAAGCACATCATATTTAGTAAATATGGCTCTACGCTGCTCTTGCGCCCTTGATCAACACAGTACCGCAAGTTTGGTTGCTGTGCTGCATTATGCTATATTTTCATTATATCGTTCCAAAACATATTACATTGTCGTTTGCAAGCACCATTAATACAACGTAACACCACATAATATGAGATTACATAAAGTGAGCTAAATAGTATACATATTAGAACGCCAGAAGCATTTAGGGGCACATGCATCAAAGGTTTTTGCGAGCGCAAACGTTGCGATTCTCAAAAGTCAGCCATTTGCCCCCACAAAAAATGCCTTTTGCGATGCAATAAAGTGTTAGGCACTCGCAATGTTTTGCGATTTCTAAATATGCGATTGCATTTAAGGAAGCGCAATTTGCGATTCCTTAAATGTAATGCTAGAAGCACTTAGAAATAGCAAATTCGCTATTTGGGCCCGCAAAATACGGAGAAATTACTCTGGTCTGTTTTTTGCAAAAACCTTGAAAAATTTACTAAAGTGCATTTTTCAAGGTTTCAGGTTACATACACACATGCCCTTGGGGCATGTGTGTGCGCAACATGGGTGCACATCACAATTTCAGGGGTGCAACAAGGTGTCATTTTGACCCCTTGAAAATGCATGTGCCTGTAGACCTATAGGAATGAATGGGAAGCCATTCCTTAATTGCGACACGCAATTTGCGAGTCGCAATTAAGGAATGTTTAGGAATCGCTATTTTTTATAGTGATTCCTACAAGCATAGGCTTTGAGAGTCCTTAATTGCGATTCCTTAATAATCGCAATTAAGGACTCGCAAAAGCTTTTCTGGATGCATGTGCCTGTACGTCTTTTTCCCGAAACTTCACATAGCATCCCATGCTTTTCCTCTTTCTAAATATTAACCCCACGCCGGTCAGCTCTGTTCCCCGGCCCTTAAAGCACGTCCAGTATTTTTGCAAATTGAGTACGGCCTTTGAGGACAAACCCTGCAAGTTATAAAGGCTGTGGTATAAGTTTATCCTCGCGCTCTCCCTCTTGGGGCCTCTATCTAAAATATGCAGCTTTGATGTAGTCCAGCTGTCAGATTCAACGTTTCCTCCTGCTGGACTCACTTCAGCGATGGAAACCTTCTGCCAGGAGGGAGCAAGAGAGCAGCCATGGGGGAGGGGGCCGGAGTGAAGCTTGATGCGTTGACTGAGAAACTCTCCCATTTTTGGCTAAACTCCGATTAAATGTTTTGCTTTTTGAAATTCCACTGGAAGGCCAGCACTTCTTAAACACTTATCTGCCTTTCCTCTTTAGATAGCTCTTCGACCTTTCAGCATGCCATGAACACAGATGATCTCATAACGGGTGCAACCATTTTTCTTTCCACACTGCTCTTTTATAGCATGTCTAGATGTGCTTTTAGTAGCTCTTGGTATTATTAAATGATGTGGCTTGTTTTGTTATGTTGCTCGTTCATGCTTTGCATAGAGCACGTCTGCCGTTGGTATAGTCTAGTAGCCAAATGAGCTGCCTGGGGTGTATGTTTCTAAAGGAAGGTGGGGGTTCTTGCAGATAAGTGTATGATTAGCAGAATGCTGTCACCCTTTTCCATTGTCTTCGTCTGGCAGGACTCGTGTCTCTGTATTCCGGTCCTGGAGTCCTTGTTTCCGTTTCCAATCTCCGTTTATCACTATGCAATTCTCACCCACCACCCCACCACAGGCGCTTGTGTTTCCCATAACCATGGCAATGTTTAGATGGGAACAACGTTCCTTGTCTCCTTAACTGATTCTCCCAGTCCCAGTTTTTCAGTCTGCTTGTACCAGATTCTGAGTTTTTAATGTCCTATTGTCTGTGTATTCCAGGGCCTGTGTTTCTGGCCACTGTCTGTGTCTCCTTTTTCCAGTGTTTGTGTTTGTCCATCGCAGCATGTCTGCATCCCAGTGGCTCCTTCATGTCCGATTGTTCTTCCCTCACTTGCCCAGTATTCGAGTGTTATTGTCTCCGTGGTAGATTTCCTATTTCACACTGCTCATGTCTCCCTGCCCCACATTTCTTGTCTCTGTTCCCTGGTGTTTGTATGTAGCCGACAATACAGTTATGACTTTCACTCCTCATGTTCATGTTTCACTGCAAAGCCTCCCCTCTTAGGACCAATGTTTCAATGTCCCAATATCGGAGGGACTAACCCCCAGAAGCATTAAGCCCATATTCTGCGAATTCTAAATTGCGAAAAATACCGAATCGCAATTTCGAATTAGCAGAATGGGATGCATCAAGAAAAGCGATGAAAAAAAGCGAATCGCAATCGTCCGCAGTTGCCGATTGCGATTTTTCGCAAAATCGCATTAAAATCGCAGAATAGTCCGTTTTCTATGTATAAATTGCGAACTCGCAATTACCGAAAACGCAAAAACGGGAAGTCGCATTTCGAGCACATTGATGAAATCACAACCAGGAAGTAGGCAGTTCCCTCCCTCATTCAGATCACTGAGCCTGCAAGTGGAAGCAGCACTGGCCAGAGCTCCACAACAGACTACCTGCAGCACCACAACAGGACACAAAGACCACCTGAAAATGTCCCAGGAAGCAGCAGGGAGCAGTGCACCAGGAAGAAAGAGGAAAATCAAATTTTCAGAGCAGGAACTGGAGTACCTCATTGAGGGAGTCACTAAGGACCATGATCGCCTCAGGCACTCCGGAGGGTGCCTGAGGCGGACAAGAGGCGCATCTTGCTGCGCATCCGCGCAAAGGTGAACTCAGTCGGAGTGACCCAGCGCTCCATCGATGAACTAAAAAAGAGGTGGTATGACCTCAGAGGGCGTGCCAAAGAACGCATCGTTGAGAGGCTGGGGGAGCGACTTTCCACCGGAGGAGGAGACCTCACTGTTGCACCCAACACTCCACTGGAAGACCTTGTGGAGGACACCCTAAATCCTGCAGCCTGCGTGGGGGTCACCCGGCTGGACTCCTCCCGACCCACCCAACAATCTCAAGGTAAGTGCCATGCGACTGCGACCCCATCCCCTAACAATGCCCATGACTCCAGAGCTAGTTATTTGATAACCCCAGTACTGCAGGCCATGCATTGTGGTACTTGTAGTGTGACCACAATTCCCGGATACCCCCACACAGCCAGACCTGTCAAGTGAAAGTTATTCCTAAAGCCAGTCAGGGAATGCAAGCCTGCATGCATGTAGCAACATCCCATGTGTAAGATACATATCATTAATCAGGCACCCATTTACATCACAGGTGCGTCTGAACAACACAGCACCGACAGTGAGGCCCTACACATAGAGGAGAACCTTGAGGACACCGAGGGTGAGGGCCATCCTGCCCCACGACCCGGACCCTCTCAGCCAGCAGCAGCAGTACCACCACCTCTCCATGTGGACAGGGCCACCCCTGCAGCCACAGGTGCCCAGCAGCCACCCCAAGTGACACCCATGGCAGTGGTACAGGCCACACCACCAGCACCCAGGAGGCAGACATGGCTCACAGCCACTGTGCGATCCCAGTCCAGCGGACTGAGGCAGCAGTGCGACGTCTCAACACGCGCTGGCAGGGGGGTACCTGTCCGGGATCCTGTGCTGGCCAAAGAACGCCGGATGCTTGCAGTACACCAGAAGCTGACACGGCACTTGGCAGTCATCCACCTGCAGCTGAATAAGACCGCGCGCAATGTGGGCCAGCTCACAGAAAGCATGCAGGTCATGACCGCAGCTGTCCGTGAGAACAGCCAGATCCTGGTGTCCCAGCAGGATATCACCCGCCGCCGCCACGGCCTGCTGCTGACCCGCCTGTCAGCCTACACCAGATCTAACCACATTATAGGAAATGCCACCTCCCAACTTTCGCGCCGCTCCTTGGCGATGCAGATGGAGATGCAGATGGTCCAATGCTGCCAGGACGTCGCCAGGGCCCTTGAACAGGTGACAACAGCTGTGCAGAGTCTGCAGGCATCTGGCCATGGCCAAGCAAGTGGGGGGGATGATGCCAGCGAGGGCACTTCCAGTCACAGCAGCCTGTCCTTGCCGCTGGTAACGGAACACCGCCGTAGCACCAGACCCACTGCTGCATCACGGGCCAATTGTGTCGTGGAGGACGTGGAGAGGCGTCTGGGTGCGTCTGGCCGGAGGCGCCAGTGACACTTTCTACTCTACCAGCAGGGCCATGCTGATTACACAAGCACGCCCTCTACCCCATCATGGGGCTGTATGAGGGAATACAGTTTGCATGTAATATTTAAAATAATTGTAGTACCCATTATTGTGAAAAAACAATAAGAATTTATGGTCACAAGTAAATCCGACTCATGTCATTATTACATTTGTCATGCATGAGTGCAGTGTTGTGTGAGGGGAATGTGTGCTCTAGAAACAGTTCATTGTGATTTGGTTGCGGCGCCTGTGTCCTTCAGCAGGATTCTCCCCACGTGCATGATACACATGTGCAGGTGGGCGGTTGTCCCCTTCCGACTCACTGCCAGAGATATCCACAGGTATCCTCCGCTTGGTAGCAATGTTTTGGAGTATTGCACACCCGGCCACGATGCAACAGCAGACCTCAGGCTGGTATTTGATGGCCCCACCAGTCTTGTGTAGAATGCGGAAACGGCTCTTTAAAAGTCCAAATGTCCACTCAATGCAATTTCTAGTGCGAATGTGTGCAGCATTGTAACGTCATTGCTGTGGTGTGGCAGGGTTGAGGTATGGGGTGAGGAGGTACTCACGGAGGCCGTGTGCGCTGTCACCTGAATGAAAGGAGCAGAGGGTGAGTGCCCGTCATACGCAGCTACATGGTCTCGATGAACTGTTTGTTGGCATGTGTACTTACCTAGAAGATGTCCTTCGCCATAGTCTCCCCTGGCCAGTCATGTGTGCATGCCGCTGTGCCGGAATATGAAGGAGTCATGCGTGCTCCCTGGGTATTGTGCCACTATGTCGGTGATGATTGTCTTAGCGTCGCACACCATCTGGATGTTCAGTGAGTGGTAGGACTTGCGGTTCCGGTACATCTATTCAGTCTCTGGGGGTGGGCAGATGTGGATGTGGGTACAGTCAATGCATCCAATTACATGGGGGAATTGTGCAATGTTGTAAAATTGTAGCTTGGTTTGATTCAAGTCCTGTTGGGTGGTTGGGAATTTGATGTTATGGTGTAGCCGGGTCAGCATGGCCTCCAGGAAACTCCTTAGGCAGCGGGACATGGTGCTCTGGGAGATCCTCCCTGCAACGGGAACTATCCCCTGGAAGCTTCCGGAGGCCAGGAGGTGCAGGCTGCACAAGACCTGGACATGGGTGGGCATGGGATTGGTCCTCCTCGTTGGGTGCTGCATCAGGGGGTCAAGGTCCCGGATGAGCTTTGTAATCATTGCCCCATTCAGCCGGTACTTTGAGTAGATTTCCTCCTCAGTTAGGCCCAGTAGTGTGATCCGCTGGCGGAACATTCGCTCCTGGATCCTGCGTCTGTTCCTTGCTGCAGACTGGAGCCTTCGCCGCCTAACCACCATGTAGAGTCCTGGCATTGTGAATGTCCTCATGCTCCTACTGTGTACTCTTAAGTGTGTTTGGTCAGCCCCGCACCTGTGGCTAGTTAGGATTTTTTTTTTTTTTACTCCATGGTTACCACCTGGTTTGGGTTTGCCTTAAATTGCGCCTCGCAAATTGCTATTTTGAGATTTTCCGCTAATTGCGATATTTCATGCATTGGGTTTGCGATTATTTTGCGAATTCGCAAATGAAATCGCAGAATCATTGGGAACTCGCAATTTCCGAATCACAAAGGGGGTTCCACCTTTATTCTGCGACTTTCTTTGCGAAGTCGCAAAATATGTTTTGCGAATTCGCAATTTGGTCAGGTTTTATTTCATGAATTGGGATTCATGGAATTGTGATCGAAATAGCTATTTCGCAGTTATTGCGATCGCAATTTGTGTTGATGAATCTGGCTGCATATCCCTGTGTCCATGATTCCTTTTCCTATTATCCATGCCTACAAGTCACAGTGATTAAATAACCCAATATTTGCCACACCTGATGTCCTCAACATAGAACAGTCATGAGTAGGGTAATACCTCCTGATAGATTATTACCGATATTGGGCCAAATGTAGTAGATCATTTTGCAGTTGCAAACCCTGCTATTTGCAAAATAACAGGATTTGCGACTGCTAAATGCCTTTTTAGTTCTTACTAAACCTATTTTGGGATATACAGCTAGATTCATCAAACAAAAATCCGCTCGCAAAGGGGCAGATTCTCAGAATCTGCCCCTTTGCGAGCGGTATTTTTGCATTTGGAATGCATCATCCCAAATGCAAAAATCGCAATTTTAGAAATCTCTAAATTGCGATTATTTGCATTTAAGTAATCTCAAATTGAGATTCCTTAAATGCAATGCATGAAAGTATTTACAATTGCGAATTCGCTAATAGGGCACGCAAATTACCGTGAAGTACAACTTCATGGTAATTTGCAAAAACTTTGAAAAATGCACTAAAGTGCATTTTTCAAAGTTTCATGTTGCGCACACACATGCCCTAAGGGCATGTGTGTGCGCAACATATGTGCACATATCAATTTCAGGGGTGCAACAGGGTGTGCTTTGTACACCCCTGCACTCTTGAAATCGCAAATTGAGATTGTCTTCCCATTCCTTCCTATGGGCCTCTAGGCCAATAGGAATGAATGGGGAGGTATTCCTTAATTGCGACTCACAATTTGCGAGTCGCAATTAAGGAATTCTAAGAAATCGCTATTTTTAAAGTAATTTCTTGATGCATTCCATTTTGCAATTCCTTAATAGCGAATTGGTATTTTTCGCTATTAAGGAATCGCAAAGTGGGTTGTTGATGCATCTGGGGGATAGTAAATGGTCACTAATTCGCAAAATTGGTTTAGAAATGCCTACCAAATTGCAATTTGGAAGGGGTGAGGATGTTAAGACCATCCCTTCAGAATTGTTATTCAATATGCAATGCATAAATGGTTTGCAACCACAATTCTGGTCTCAAACTGTAAAAATGTTACAACCTCCTCAAAAGAGGGGATTATCCATTCGCAAACCCCACCCCCTTTGTGAATAATTGAAAGTGTTTATTTGAGAGTGATCAGTGCTCCAGGGGGATGACTGCCAACTCTTAAACACACTTTAAAAAAAAATAAAAGTAAACTTTTTTTTAAAGTACAGACAGTTTGCTTTGGGGAAAGCAGACTGCATTAAAAAGAATTACTTTATTGAAAGGCAATCACAGATGTGGCGTTCTGCTGACACTAGAAGGCCACCATCTTTGTACAAGTCATAATCCGTGATCTACCTCTTACATATTAATGAGGTAGGATGAATTGTGACCTACTCTGAATCCTTATTTTGAGAACAAACCTACTAGTTTCCAAAATCTGATCTCATTTGCAAAAAGTCAATGCCTAATTTGCAGCAGTGTTTTGCAACTTAGTTGATAATATTTGGGTAACTGATTCCGGTCCTGAACTTTTTGTGTGATAGCTTTCTTGGTGGTCATTTCCACTAGGTGATATGGTCAACTTTAACCTTTTCCGTGGAACCGCGTTTCCCCCTCCGGTGCTGAGCCCTAATAGAAACGGGCGTGGTCATGACGGAACGGTTCCGTCATGAGCACAGCTCAGCCGTAGCTCATGACGGAACCGTTATGTCATGAGCACCGAAGGGGTTAAAAGAGTATTTATTTCATTTATGGGTGTGTTTTTTCTTTCAAAGGGACACAATCCTTACTGTTCATAGCAGTTTGACCACTGCGGCACCCCTTTTTTGTAGCCACAACTTACAGGACATAGGTGGGTCTACCTAATATATATGACTTGTCAGAACAGCTTTGCAGTGAATATACCTAGTCACATGATGAGACATAATGTCATGGATGTTGTATGATCAAGAGTCTTTGGTGCAGTGTCCAAAGGACATCATGCTTCTCATTTTATCATTCTCACAAACGAGTTATATTCTCTTCTGTGGAATATCCTATCGTAAGTCTCCTGACAAGTAAAGTCCACATTTGTAAAGCACACAATCACCCGTAAGGGTCTCTAGGCGCTGGGGGGCCGTCGGGAAGATTAAGCGAGCTATTGCCCAGAGTCACATGGTGCTGGGCTAACCTGCCGCCGGAGCCGGGGATCGAACCCTGATCCCCAGATTCCAGCGTCAGTCGCCCTGGCCGCGGCGCCACACCTCTCCCTGACTCACCAACACAGTGTTGAACTGAACTGGTTGTTAGAACTACACCTTAAGTGGTAGTCATTTTAAAATCGGTGGCTATTGTTCCCATGACCAAGCTATGACATTACTAGCATTTGCTGGCAGCTGTTTATAGTAGTGTGGCTCTCCCTGGGGATTTATCATGCATTCCCTGGAAGAGACTTTGCACCATGGATGTAATTCACCAAAATACCAGAGGTAGTGGTAGCTACATTGCTAACATACTATGATCATGTTTTAGGACATTACAGGTTGACCCTTTGCCTAATGGTGTGTCCCTAAATAGTCTAATGGTTGCTACTGAGGACTATGACAAGGACAATTAGTGAAAACTACATAAAGAAAATAGGGCTCTTAGAACACTGTCTGCATTCTCTTGTTGCAACTAGCGTCATGTATTTTGGGGGTGAACAGCAATGACAACGCAGGGATTACCCCACACTGCCATTACAATGCAGGAATTACACGAACGTCGTTACAACGACTTTTGCTGGAGGGCGCTCTTGGATAGGGAATAGTTTAATTTTCTATCCAACTCCTTCCCTACTGTCAGCGTGGGCTGGAGTTGGAATAGAAAATTAAACTATTCCACTATCCATCGCACTCCAGCGAAAGTCGTTGTAACGACTTTAGTTGTAATTCCTGCGTTGTAATGGCACGCGTGGTAATACCACGCGTTGTCATGTCATACAACCATTTTGGGACCAGGGGTAAAAAGACCAGAGCTAGGATTGCCAAAAGTTGCTACTCCTGGTCACCATTAACTGGTGTCAATGAATTGCACTGCATTTCCCTCACAATGCTCATGTGGAACTCCAACAAAATATAGTGTAAAATAATTTTGTGATACATAAAAATGATGTAAAAAATATCATGACATATCGTAATAGTCTCCAGCTAAGCAGACTGTATCATATGAAATACCATATAGAGAACTTCAGAGCTGTACAAAGTTACCAGCATACTGAAACAGTACATCTGTCTATCACACTTCATCATCCAACACACTGCGATGAGTTGCATCACATAATACGAAAACAGCACCTTGGTGGTCATTATGCACAACATGAAACACTTCCCACATAGGATCAAAGCAAAGACAACATCCTTCCAACCATGCACCCTACATGGTGTAGCATGCTACTCATGTAGGCAAGTGCTGCTGCGGCCCACAAAGAAGTAGTTGGCACTATATAAATGCTGCAATAAAATACAATACATTTTTACTTGTTAATTGGATGATTGTGCTAATTAGGTAATTGGTTTTGCTAATTTTGACATCAATTATTTTATGTTTATGTTTGTTAGTAACTTGATTTCATAGTTTTATTCTCTTTTTAAATAATAAGTATCGTTATTTCTGTCTCACATTTTTTTTATGTTTGTTTAAATTTTAGGGTAATGGAGTGGAAAGTATTTTAAACATATATTTTTTTATTGATTCATTGATTTATTTTTTTAAATATTATTTTAGGTACAAGTTTTATATGTTCAGTTTTTTTATTCGTTTTCCATAATTCATATCAATTATATAATGGATTTTTTTACATTTGCTTATGGAAATGCATTTATATTTTTATTTTATTTTTATTTTTATGTTTTTTGCATTAGTATAGGATAGAGAAAATTAAACATTAGCTTTTTTACAGTTTATTATTTACCCTATTCTTGCTGGAGTGGGAATAATAGCTCTCATCCCTCCAGAATCCAACACTTTCCCTACTGTTGCCTATATTAGAGCGAAAAGAGTAAGTCTAACGTCTCCAAAATTAACACTTTCCCTACTGTTGCCTTTTTTTTTTGGTCCTCATCTCACCCATCAAGCCTCTGCGGGTCTTACGAAGCCGCTCTTACGATCTATGGTCCTTCCAGCTTACCGCACTCGCTTGGGTCATCCAACCGATCCCTTTTTGTGAGGGAACTTGGTGTAATCATTAGACCAATTATATTAATCTTAAATTATGGCCCCAACTCACAAAAGGATGCCAGATGTTTAATGGCTTATCTTCTGCGCTCTCATATTCCAGACAAGCCATGGCAAATGAGGCCTTGAGCCAGTCCTCCCTTTTTGGTGGTAGGGGATCTTTCCACTTCTTACAGATTTCCCTCCGGGCCAGCAATACCAAGTAAATTAATAAACCTCTGTTTTTCTGAGAGATGGTCTGACAGAATCGGCCATCATCTTCAAAAAAGACCAATGACATGTTGATATCAATATTGGTGTTAGAAATAACTCGAATAGTGTCACCCACCTCTGTCCAAAATGTTGCCAGTTCTGGACACTCTAAAATAACATGTAGGTCATTAGCTAGGGGTAGCAGACGTCTTGGGCATTTAGGGGGTGGCTCTGGGGCAAACTTGGCGATCTTTGCGGGAGTATAATAAAGTCTGTTGATGACGAAGAAATGGTTCTTTTTCAAACAGGCAGGTTTGACATATTTATACAAGACATTTAATGAGGGCTCATATAAGGACTCTATTGATGGCCCAAGGGGGGTTTGAGTCCACACCACCGCTAAAGGGGGTACCTCAAGATCTTCAACTTCCATCAAGTGGTTATACCAGACTGAGATTTCCTTCTTAATTGGGAGAGTGGATTGCCACAGCCCTTCAATCTCCCCATTCCCACTCACTTCCCCCTTTTCTGCGTCATACCATGACACCAACTGTAGGTATTTGAATCTAGAAAACCCTGGCCCAATCTTTGCTCTTAGGTATTCCCATGGGTGGATCCCCCCAGAGTCTACTAGCTCGGCCCAGGTAGTGATGCCCGCCCTTCTTATAGGCAACGCCAAACTGTCTATGAGGCATCCCGGTGTTCCCGGTGCATCCCAAACAGGGGCATTGTCCGAATAATACCCTATGCCCCAACGACATCTAAGCCTATACCATAGCTCCAAGGCCGCCCTCAAAATCTTCAGACGTACCCGCTTAAAACAAATTTGGGGATCAAAACTTATATAAAAATGCCTCACCGCCTCCTCTTCCTTCCGCTCTCGCCATTTCTCCTAACAGCCTGCCCCAGCCAGCTCTGGTTTGACAAGTAGCATCCGGATGCTTTTAAACTGGAATACTGCTGCATATAGCCTAACATCAGGAAGGGCTAGCCCACCTTTCTTTACTCTGCGTCTGAGTTTTTTCCATGCCAATCGGACCCCCTTATCTCCCCACACAAAGCTCCCGATCTTGCTCTGCACCTTACTTAGGTTTTTTTTCGTGAAGGTTAATGGTATAGAGGAAAATAGGTAAGACAGCTTAGGAAGAATGACCATCTTTACCAAATTGGTTTTTCCATAAATGGTTAAGGGAAGGTTCCTCCATCTACTAAAGAGGCTTTCTATTTCTTTAATGACTCTGTTGAGATTAATCTGAGGTATTTTTTCCAAATCCTTGACAATATAGATCCCAGATATCTCAGCTCTGTGCTGACCCTTCCTGTCCACTCCAAGTTCGAGCACATCACCTCTGTCTTTGTTTTATTAACTAAATATCCAGATAGGGATCCAAATTCCCCCATAAGCTCCTCTATCCTCGGAATCACCGCCTCGGGGTCACTCGTAAACAATATTAGATCATCGGCATAGAGGGCTATTTTAGAACTATATCGTTCAGATCTAAAGGGATAAATTAAATCGTCCAATCTCATCGCCTGTGCCAGTGGTTCCATGTATATATTAAATAAAAGGGGCGAGATCGGACAGCCCTGCCTGGTCCCGCTCTGGATATTGAAGATCGATGTTAATAGCCCATTTAGAAGGATTCGGGCGTAGGCACCCTGGTAACAGTTCTGCAAGGTTTGGATGAAGATGGAACCGAACCCCATTGCCTTCAGAACCTCCCAAAGGTACACCCAACAGACTCTATCAAAAGCCTTGGCCGCGTCTAAAGCAACTACGGCCAAGGGTTCAGTCCTCTGAATGGCCAGATCTATATTGCCTATTAATAGCTGCGTCTGCTCCTGAATATGTCTTCCTGCAACAAACCCTTTCTGATTCGAGTGTACCAACTTCGGAATCAATTTTGCCAATCTCCCTGCCATTATGCCCATAAAGATCTTATAATCGGCATTCAGCAGGGAGATTGAACGGTAGGAGTCCGCCTTTTTAGGGTCCTTACCGGGTTTTAAAATCAAAACGATTGTTGCCTCCTTCCAAGACTTGGGCACCCTTCCGGTTGGACAGTAGACTGAGTTCAAAGTAACCCCCATTACAGTTATCAGCTCCTCTGCAAGGAGTTTATAAATTTCACTCGGGAGTGAGTCCGAGCCTGCAGCTTTTTTATTCTTAGATTTTTTTATTTGATCGGCTATCTCCTCTAGAGTAAAGGGAGCATCTAGTTCAGTCCTACTTTCTTCCGACAGGGAGGGGAGATGTTTATTACTCAGAAATTACTGAATAGCACTCGGTAAAGGTGCAAGATCCTCTCTATATAGTTCCGAAAAAAGGGAGAGAAGACAGGACTGCATATCCTCAATCCTACTTGAAGTTTTCCCGTTGATATTGATGATCAGTTCTTTTATATCATTCCTGGCGGGATCAGTTCTCGCTTTCCAGGCCAAGAGAGCTCCTGCTTTCTCCCCATATTCAAAATTCTGCATCTTTCTGGTGTACCACTGTGCTCTGCATTTGGCATCTAACTTCCCTCTATATTCTGATCTTACCTCATTTAAATCCTTCAAGACTTGTGAAAGCCGCTCCGACTCCCTATTACTTAGTCCGTTTCTTTCATTCTCCAGTTTGTTTATCTTCCCCTCGATACTCTTTAATGCCTCAGCCTCAACCCTATTCTTAAAACAAATAATTCCGTGAAGTTTCCCCCTTAAACAAGCCTTATATGCATCCCATATAACATCCAATGTCGTAGAGCCCGTATTCAATGAGAAAAATTGCAGAGAGGAAGCCTGCACTGCCTCAATGACCTCAGGATCAAGAAGCTTGGCCCTATTCAGAGTCCATCTCAGCGGCTGCCACTGCAACTCTTTGCTCTGATATGTAAATTGTAGAGGTGCGTGATCGGAAAGGTGGCTCGGCAAAACTGATATCCCCCTAGGTTATCTGAAGATAGTCTATCTGAGAAGACATAGTCGATCCTTGCGGAGTGACTATGTTTTTTTGCTATAGAATGTAAAACCCTGTTGATCACCTCTTTGGGCCCTCCATAGATCGATCAGATCCATATCGTACCTCATATTCAATAACGCTCGACGTATCTTTACTGCTCCTACATAGTGGCTCAAATTGGATCTGCCTTTTAACGGATCCAACAAAACATTGAAGTCGCCCCCGATAACATAGGGCGGTGGTTCCAACATCAATATTGACTGTAATTTGTATATGTAGGTCGGATCGTCCATGTTAGGGCCATAGAAAGAGGCACATATTGAATCTGCGTTCTCAAATGCTAATTGAGCTACCAACCACCTTCCAGTGGAATCCGATTGTGGTTTTTTTATAGCGCAGGGAGCTCCTTGTTTAATTAAGGTTGCCACCCCTCTACTTTGAGATATCTGATGTGACGCACTGAAGCATTTAACCCAAGGAACCTTGGAGAAAATTGCACTACTTTCCTCAAAACTCAAATGGGTCTCTTGCAACATACAGACTTGGTCAGTTGAAACCTCTAAATATTTAAAGATTAGCCTCTGTCTCCGGGGGGGACCTTAACCCATTGACATTCCAAGAGATAAAGATGGTCTTTCTATCCCTCAGGCCCTGGTTTCCCATCATTCCCTTGTTCTACCTGCAAAGACTGACACCCCTGCATGGCGTGATATTCCGTACCTAAGGTTGAGATGAGGTTGATTATTTTTCTTTTTTTTCCCACTGCTCCCCACCCTCATGCCCCCCTCCCCCGCCCCTGATCCCAGTGCCCCAGTGTTCCCTCTTCCCATGAGGAACCCTCCCTTCCAATAGGCGAAAGCCTATTTAGCCCTCAACCCCTGTGGAATGATATAAAAGTTTTTCGAATTTAACTAAATTTCTGCTAGAAGCATAGCATACGGTGCAAAAGTCCCCATGGATCTACTTCCCTCCCCGCCCGTCTCTGATCTTTACTATGAGAGCGTCTGCCTCCTCTCCAGTTTTAATTTGGTAAATGTGATTACTCCACATCACCCGAAGCAATGCTGGAAACTTCAATTGAGCCTTGGCCCCAATACTGTTCAGCTCCTCCAACCTTTTCCCCAGCTCCCACAGTCTCGTTGCTGTTGTATGTGAGATATCTGATCTTATTTGGAAAGTGAAAGGATTAGAGCTATTGAAAAGTATGGAGCCTTCTTTAAAAGCGGAAGACAAAATCTGCTCCTTCACAGAGTATGTTAAAAAATTAACTAAGATCTTCCTGGGTTTCTGTTTCGTGGGGTTCCTTCTAAAGGGATCACGATGCACCCTCTGAATATCATGTACAAGGTCTACTTCTGGTGAATGTTTTAGCACTGTACCCTTCAAGAGAGATATTACAAATCCCTTGATGTCAGCCCCCTCCAAGGCTTCCGGAACATTCAAGAGTCTCAAGTTGTTCCGGCGCGAATGGTTTTCTAAGCGCTCAAGATCTTCTTTTAGTTCTTTGTTCTGGGAAGACAGCTTGATTACCTCCACTTCGGTAGCACGCATAGATTCCTTAATTTTAGGGATTTCCATCTCAATTGCCTCAGTTCTTAGAGTGACCTCATCTAGTCTCTTGGCTAGCGCTTCACATGATGCTTGAATTGCTGCCAGATTGGCCTCAGAAGTTAAAAATCTGTTAGTCATTTCCGCTTGGTTGGCCTCAGACACTGTAAATCTGCTGGTGATTTCATCCTTCATAGCAAGAAGTATATCAGCCAGTGAGCGTGAGGTTGTACCAGATTTATCTGCTAGGTCCTCCGTGCCCGCATTCTCAGTGGTAGCAGAGTAATGCGCTTGATCTAGTTGCGCTGCGTTTGAATCATTGATAGCCTTTGTTGATTCCATAGATTCCATAGAGATGTTTTCTGTTTCATCTGCCACTAGTACTGAATATCTATTTGACAGGCTAACTGCTGGATGCATTGTGACCTTCACCGAATCTGATGGCTTGTCTGAGCTCCCTTCTTTAGCAAGATTCGACATAGTGAGGGCCCCCAACGAATCCCCCTGTATTTGTGTTCCTATAGCGTTTACTATAGCGGTGGGGTGGGTAGACTGGGGAGAGCAGGTGGTAGTGGTAGTGGTGGACATAACTTTATAAAAGCTTTTGAGTGAAGGGGTTACTTTTATTTTAGTGGTAGCCCCCTTTGTTCTTTTACCTTTGCCCTTACTTTTAACACTTTTAACGCTTATGTACTCGTCAGAAGTATTCCCCTTAGCTTTGCCCCGTTTTACACGAGCCCTTACTTCCGAAACTGGAGGAGAGATGCGCACGGGGTCGACAGGCTTCCCTTTAGCTGGATCAAAAAACTGCCCTGGCGCGTAATGCGTATCTCTTTATTTTAAAGTCAGAGCTCTTTTCTTTGCTACCAGGGCTACCAGGGCTAACCACACTGCCTATGCCAGCACCACCACCAAGTGCTCCTTCTATATCCATACACCTAGTTAGTGCTCTGATAGTCTTTGCCTCTATTCCTTGTGGCAGATTTAAACCCCCATAATCAAAAGCATGTACACCGCAATGAAGTTGATCCCCCTTCTCGTGTTTCCCAGGGCTGATGTCCTTGCTGTCCCCACTGGGCGGAAAAAGTAAAGATTGCCGATTCCCTACCTTAATAGTGGCATCCGCTTCACAATTCACTCCGTTCTCGTTCTCATTCTTACCCGTGGCAACAGCCCCCCTCACCGGCTCAATCCAACTGACACCCCCGCTGGCTTTGCCTCCTACGACCCGGAACAGAAGCAAAGCGGAGTCGCGCCTCTTCCGCTTTCGAGCCGCCTCCTCCCAGTGCCAGCGTCGATCACAGCAAACGCCGCCCTGCTCGCTCCTCTCGCTGCCCGCGCCAAAGATCTGCGGGAAGCCAGGAAAAGCCAAACCAACTCCGGGGGCATGCCCAGCAAGGATTTCGAGGTATTCTCGAGACGGGGGGGAGGGGGGCTAAAAGGGAAGCACCGTTTTACACATTTTTTGTAAAGTAACTAGCAAAACTGACAGAAAATCATTGAACCACAGGGGAGCAGGGCCGCGGCCGTTTAGCTAGCGGCCGCCATGTTCCAAGAAAGAAAGAAAGAACTTGAGCCTTCCTTTCCCTACTGTTGCCTACCTTGAAGTGGAAATAATAAATCTAACCCATTCAAAGTCTAAGACTTTCTGTACTGTTGCTTAGCATGGAGTGGGAATAGTTAATCTGGTTCTTCCAAAGTCCAGCACTTTCCCTATGGCTGCTCAGATTAGAGTGGTAGTGGGGAATTTTAACTCTCCAATTCTAACTTTTTGTATTTGATAAAAACGTTAGTATCTTTGACACAATCAAGCACTTGGGGAAAATGTGCTACTGCAAAAAATTTTATTATGATTTTGTCCAACTCTCCAGGGGTGCTACGGAAAGAAATGTGGGTATTAATTTGAGACAAGATTGCCTCCAGAAATTTCTGGAAATCCTAGATAAGCTGCTTTATGAAATGCCATCTGCAACTGCCACAGTGTGTTGGGAGCTACCAGAAGCTAATAGATGTAAACACACTCAATACCTAAATATGTGTAGGTATTGCTGACCTTTGCAGGAAAGGCTTACCTATTAGAGGGTCTACTTCATTACTAAAGCTAAAAATAACCTCTCTGGTAAAGTTTTGTCTCGCTCATTAGTTTGGCCAAACAAAGTGACCCTCTGACTGAATATAATTTGTCTCCTCCTCCTACTCTTTTGAGCTCTCAGATTTCAGATCCTCCTCACTACTAGGGCTAGGCAGAATTGGCAGAAGGGCGATACGAGGAATTATGGAAACAAAATGTGTGGAAAATAAGCGTATGTCCAGAGGGTCCGTGTGCCTGGGACAGGGGTCCCTCGTGCCCGGGCAGGCTCCCGGATCCCCCGGCCTGGCTGGGTTGAGAAGCAGGGTCCGGCCTCGGGGAATGTGTTTCGGTCAGGCCCTGGGGTGTGGGAGCCCCGGTCTTGCGGCCTGCCAAATGTCCATCTGCCTGGGACAAGGATCCCTGGTGCAGAGCCCCGGAGCCTTGCAAGGGTAGGCGGGAGCCCTAAAGATATGGCTTGGCTCAGCCGGGCAGATGAGAGTCCTTTCGGTACCGGCCATCTGGTTGCACCTTTCCCCTCGGCCATCTGGTCGCACGATATGCCTGTACAACACCTCCCCTCCATCCGGGAGCTCCCTCCTCCAGCCCACAGCGTGTCAAAGTCCCCGGGACGGGCTCCATGGGTCCCGGGAAGTCGTACCCCGGGACCCATGGAGCTCCGGGGGTCCTCCCTGTGCCTGAGGCCCAGCCGGGGTCCCTGAGCCCCCCAGTACACGGAGCCCCCGAGACCTGCCTGGGCAGGCGTGAGCCCTACCGCGAAGGCTCGGGCGGGCAGATGGGAGTCCTTTGGATCCCGACCATCTGGTCCGACCTTTCCCCTCGGCCATCTGGTCGCACGCAATGCTTTCCAATGGGGCAACCAGATGGCCGGGCCACCCTGGAAGTCCTGATAGGGGCTCATTCGCCTCCCTGATCCCAGAAAGAGGGGTAGCCTTCCTCCAGATTAGTAGGGGCAGGGTATACTGGAACACCCCTCCTGGGCTGGCAGTTCTTTGCCGGGGACCAGATAGGCTATGCCCGGACAACACCTTCCCTCCGTCGTGGGGCTCCCTCCTCCCACAGCATGTCATCGTGCCCAGGACAGGCCCGAGAGCTCCAGTGGTCCTCCCCGTGCCTGAGGCACAGCCGGGGTCCCTGAGCCCCCCGGGATGTGGAGCCCCCGAGCCCTGCGTGGGCTGGCAGGAGCCCTACTGCGAAGGCTCGGGGCAGGCAGATGGGAGTCCTTTTGGTACCGGCCATCTGGTTGCACCTTTCCCTTCGGCCATATGGTGCTCCGGCCCTGGGCCCTGTCTCCTGCCTGCCGCTCTGCCTGGGTTTTGTTGTGCCTAGCGAGCCTCCCCATGCTTAGCTGGGTTCAGGAGCTCTGGCCGGGGCCCCTGAGGGCCCGGGGAGGATGGCCTCCCCACCCCGGGCTGTGTCCTCAGTCCTGCCGTGTGGCAGAGTGCCCGGGATGGGGGCCCGTGGGCCAGTGGAGGCTTCCCCTGCCCCTCTGGGCCCGGCAACCCCGGCTGGGTCCCGGGGCCCCATCCCCCGGCCTGCTGCTCTGCCAAAGGTCCAGGACTGGGGTCCGTCGGTGCCGTGCAGGCCTCCCCTGCTTCTCAAATGGTCCGGGGGCCCCAGGTCGGAGGGCCCTTTGGGTCCCCCTTGCATCCTTCATGGCTTTGGCCCGCTCACTCTTTAGTTGGGGCACAGGGTGACCAGATGGCTTCCCTTTCGAGCCCGGCCATCTGGTCGCACCTTTACCCTCTGCCATTTGGTCGCACACAATGCTTTCCAATGGGGAAGTCAGATGGTCGGGCTTTCCTGGAAGTCTTGATGAGGGCTCATTTGCCTCCCCGATCCCAGTGAGGGCTCCAGGAGGTCGGGCACATTCGCGGTTTGGGTCCCCTCTGTCAATTTGTGTGCATGGATTACAAGAAAAGGGGGTAATTCTCCTCAGGCTTAGTAGGGAGAGGGTTAGTCGGACCTCCATGTGGATTCTGAGACAGGGGAAGGCAGCACCCGGGCCAGCCCGCCCGGGCCTCCAAGGGGCCTCTCAACCCCATTAGGTGCGGTGATGCTGAGATGGACGAAGGCAGCACCCCGGCCTGCCCTGCCTGGGACCCCAGGGGCAGGTGCATACCCAGGCCTCAAGGGGCCCGGGTATGCACCTGCCTCTCAGCCCCTTCCCAATGGTCACTTTTCTCTGAGTTTTCTCAGTCAGACCTCCGTGAGGTCCAGCGATGCTGAGACAGGGGAAGGCAGCACCTGGGCCTGCCCGCCGGGGCCCCCAGGGGCCTGGGTACGCACCTGCTTCTCAGCCCCTTCCCGATGGTCGTTTTTCTTTGAGTTTGCTCAGTCAGACCTCCGTGAGGTCCGGCGATGCTGAGATGGGGGAAGGCAGCACCCAGGTCCACCTGCCGTGGCCCCCAGGGGCTCGGGTATGCACCTGCCTCTCAGCCCCTTCCCGATGGTCGTTTTTCTCCGAGTTCGCTCAGTCAGACCTGTAAGCCTGGCTGGTGTATCAGCTGCCCCCTCCTCTCTGGAAATGGGCTCCCAGACTGCGGGGCCCGGCCACTGGTCTTATGCGCCTCAGGGCACAGAAAGAATGCGGCGACAGCCACGAAGACTGCTGGGGATTGTAGTTCTGGCCGGTATGTCAGCTGCCCCCTCCTCACTGGAAACTGGCTCCTTTGTCATTTCTCACACTATAATTTACTCTTCCATTGTCATTACTCTCACCATCCTCAGCCCTTACAACTCTCTCACAATTCCACTATTTGTCCTTCTGAAACCATCACAGCAGAGCAGCACACATTTAAGATTTTAACTAGACTACCAAACTTTAACTCTCCTTTGCAAACATGTCCAGCTTTTCTCACACGTACATCACCCACACAGAAAACACAACCTTTTACTCTAAGTTTGTTTTTCATCATAGTACTTCTTTTGTTTTTCTCGTGAAATGACAACCTTCCTCCTAAAACCAGTATCAAGCTCTTTGAAGGACTTAACTTTTATTAACCATTTCAATATCCAAGCTGGAACAAAACTAGTAGTGCTATGTTCCCCTACCTAGGCCTTAGTAGCAAAGCAACCTTTTGCTTACATTTGTCCAACGTTGCTCTGCTTAACGGTTCTAGCACTGACTTTTCTCTCAGTTATGTGCTGAATAATTGACAATTGGTTTCCATGAAACTAGCCTCATTTATTATGCATGAGGATCCTTAGAAAGTCTCCTGCACATGACATACATAAAAGGATTAACATACTCTGTACGAAAGTCATGGCTATCTTCATACTAGGGTGACAAAACTACTTTGCATAGTTGCAATTATTGATTTAGGCTCATTTCCATAATTGTACTCACAAAATATTGATTGTGGTTGAAACCCTAAGGCTATCTTTGTGGTATTAAAGAACCACACCATCACAAGGTAACTAGAGGAGACGCTTCCACTCTGACACAAGACACTGAGGTCCCTGCACACTGAAGCTTCAACACGCAGCAGTCTGACATGCCTTGCAAGGTGTCCAACTCAAGACCAAGATGGGGTCTTTCGTTCTCTCCCATCAGGCAATGGGATTGGCTCTTTCTTAGGGGATTCTTGGCTTTACACTCACATACATGCTAGATGCACTCAGGTACACTAAGGTAGGGTCTGCATCGTAGGAGTAAGCGTGATTACTGTCATATTTATAAGCCTGCATATATTCACTGTTTTAGCACCATGGTAGAATTCTACCTTCTGTTCACTCTATTGGTGCTTGTAATCTTTTACATTTGTTTCTGTCTAATGATTGCTGCAGCAAACATGTTTTATACTAGAATGACGCTGGTTCAATAAAATGCTTATTGAAAACGTTCCCAATGTTTATTTATGTATCTCTCTGAGACTAAGTAAGCATGATTGACTGAGCGAAAAGTACTTTACTGTTACCACGATCCCTAAAGGGTCATGGGTTGTCATGTTCAATGGTTGCCAGAAACTATTCGCTCCTTGGTAAGGTTCAAGGCTCATTGGTAAGGTTCGGGGAATTATAGTGGCACTGTGAGCTACCTAGTCTAAAGCCTGACATATCCTGTGGGGGCGTCCGGAATCTTTCCAGACACCAATTCCTCCGTTTATGTTACCTACAAACATGCAGATCCTATATATTTTTAGTTACTACACAAAAGTATCAGGCTTTCTTCCTCTCAATAGCTCAAAAAGTGAAAACCCTGTAGAAGAATGTGGAGTTGTCCAGTAGAACCACAACATTACCCTGACAGCATTAACCAGAATCCAATTCTTGGCAACCGCCCAATGAATGCACTCACCAATGATTCAATCAATTCTTTCCACAACCCCATTAGTTTGAGGATGAGTCAGAGCTCTTCTACAATAAACAATATCACTTGACTTAAGAAATTCTGACATTTCATTAAATACAAATTGTACCCCATTATCCGAAACCAACTCAGTTGGAAACCCTTCTTTGAAAAATGTGTCCTTCAGAAACTCAATGGCAACCTTAGACGTAACCTCTCCAACAAATCTCACCTTTGGCCATTTACTACAATAGTCATCCAGTACCACTGCAAATCGATAGTTCCTTGGAAGAAAATATAATGGCCAACAATATCAATGCTGACCATCTGATGCAGATGGTAATTCAATTGGTTGAAGAGATGATGAGCTAACCTTGAAAGTTTTATCCACACCACCACATAAAACACAATCTTTATAATATGATCTATTTCTTTATCCATAGAAGGCCACCAGAAAAACATTCTAATATGTCTCTTAGTCACTGTACACCCCAAATGTCCCTTAAGAGCCTTGGCTACAATTTCACTTAAACTCAATGGAGGAGTACGCATGTCATTCCTTCATAACAAACCATCTTCCACTGTTAACTCATTAGCAACTTTAACAAAAGGTTGCAGGTTACTGTGCAATAGACCACCTGACACAGAATGTCCAATTACCTTGTTAAGAATGCCATCATCTCACAATGCTGATCTCCAAACCTCTTCTGAAAATTTACCAACACTACCAAGTTTAACTGCCGCAACAATATGATTTTTCTCATCTTCGTCCTTCTCCTTGTTAGAGGCATCACCACTTGCATCCTTTATTGGAAACCTGGATAAAATATTTGCACAAACATTCTTACCATATAGCATAACTGAATTGTAGTAGTTTGGCATATAAAGTCACTGGCCTGGGAGACATTCCAGACAAAATCCCCCCCCCCCAAGAATGAAAGTCAAAGGTTTGTGATCAGTCTGGATGACAGATCTTCTACTGCAAAGGGGGGGTGGAGCTAGTCACCGTGTAGAATAGCCACATATAGCCTTGCTTGTTTTGAAGAGTCGTTCCCAGGATGCTGGGAATGCGGCCTGGATTTTTGGCTTCCTGTGGCCGCATCTCACTGGATTCTGTCCCCGCCCTGGACACTTACTTCCACATGGTCGGGAAGCTTAGGCCACGGTTCCAGCAAGTCTGTATCTACACTGACTGCCTGAGTCTGTTGGTGGAATAGGGATGGGCTGCTGGAGCTCCGAAGGCCCCCCAGTCAGACGTGTTTGGCGCAGAGGCTGAAGCAGGACCCTACTCCCCTCCGCCAGTGTTTAGAGGTTTGTCGTGGCCAGGCACTTGGTGAATGCCCTTGAGGATGTCGCTGACCCTGGAGGGGTCATGAGAACGGAGTTGAGTGTCAGGCCCCACCTATGGTTGCTGCTTTGCCCCGCATCTTGCCCTGACTTCCAAATGTATTTATTTGTGGATTTATTGAGCGCATACGAACCACCCCAAAAGGATCTCTCGGCGCTATATAGGAGAAAGAAAGTGAGTATAAGTCTTCAAAAGAGCTGTGTCTTTAACAATTTTTTTAAATTGGTTACTTCACTGCAGAACCTGAGATTTTGTGGAAGCATATTCCAGTGGCTGGCTGCCAGATAGGAGAAGGCTTTACCGCCAATACGTACCTTCCGTATTTTCTGGGTACACAGAAAATTAGAGTTACTGGATCTCAGTTGTCGGGCTGGCTGATACCACCTGAGTTTGTTCCTAAGGTAGGCCGGACCCTCTTCCTGTAGTGATCTGAAAACTACACAGAGCATCTTGAAGATAGCTCTCTTCCACACCGGGAGCCAGTATAGCTGATGCAACAGTGGGGCTGATGGAGTCCTTGCCGGTTTGTTGAGGGCGCGGCGGGCCGCCGTGTTCTGCACTACCTGGAGTCGAGATAAAAGATCTTCCCTTGCTCCCACCAGCAGCGCGTTACCATAATCCAGCCGACTCACCAGGAGTGACTGGATAAGGGTCTTCCTTGCTGACAGAGCGATCCACGGAAAGACATTCCTAAGCATTCTCATGGTGCCACACAGGCACCTGAGCCTGTCTTAACCTGTTCCTCCGTGGATAGCATGTTGTCTATCTTGATGCCCAAGTTTTTCGCCCAACTCCTGGGTGCGGAGGCATCGTCCAGCTCGATGGGCCACCACTCTGGGGACCAGATGGTCTCCGCCTTCCCAAACAGCAAGATTTCAGTTTTTGAGGAGTTAAGCTGTAAAAAATTCCTCCTCATCCAGGTAGCGATGTTGGCCATGCAGCTTCTAAACCTTGATTGGGTGGACATAATATCCTCACCAATTGGGACGATTAGCTGGGTGTCATCCGCGTATGAGATGGTTTGAAAGCCATGACTCCTGATGATATCAGCCAATGGGGTTATGTACACATTAAACAGGGTTGGACTAAGCACAGATCCCTGTGGTACGCCCTTATCTACCTTAACGGTTTGTGATACAAACGTATCTAGCTGGATACTCTGGGTATGCCCTGAGAGGAAGCATTGAATCCACTTAAGGGCCCTTCCCTGCACCCCAATCCCCAAGTCTGCCTAGCAGTGCCTTATGTGAGATGGTATCAAAAGCTGCTGACAAGTCGAGGAGGACTAGGATTACTGGGGTCCCGCTATCTAAGGTCATCCTTATGGTATCCGTCACCTCCAACAGTGCAGCCTCCGTGCTATGGGAGGCACGGAATCCAGACTGGGTGGAATCCAAAAGGTTGTGCTGTTACAAATAATTAGATAGCTGTTGGTTCAGCAGAGTTTCCAAAACCTTCGAGCAACAGGGGAGTAGAGAAATTGGCCTGTAATTCTGTAGGGCGTTCGGGTCCGCTGCCACCTTTTTTAGGAGTGGTTTTACCCGCGCACTCTTCCAGTCGTTTGGAAAAACCGCCCTCTCCAATGAGATGTTATATATCTTGACAAGAACATCTGCCAAGACCGTGCTGAGGGTTGCCATAACAGCTGGTGGCGCCGGGTCAAGAGGCGAGCCAGATTTTACACAGCTTACTAGGGGCGCTACTTGCTCTCTTGTTACATTAGTAAAGGAGTCCAGCCCATAGGACAGTACTACTTCTTGGGGTCGGTTTCCGGGTAGATGTTCCTCCCCCAGATCGTATGATGTAGATTCAAAGGACTGATCAATCAGATCGATTTTGCTGGTGAAATACCTGGCTAGGTCTTCACACCGATCCTATGTGAGGAGTGGGGTTTCCTTACTGGCCTTGGGGTTTGTAAATTCTTTCAAAGGCCTGCATCTCTAGCTGGTGCATATAAGAATCCCCCCTAGTGCCCTTGGGTAAAACAGTACTTTTGAGAGTTGTCTGCCGCTTGAGTTTGGCCCTTCCCTTTGCCCAGGCAGGCATTAGTTGAGCTTCTTCACCCTAGGGGCGATCTCCTTCAGTCTTTCTTGGTCCACTTCACCTTAAAATCCAGCTCACCTACCGCAGGCCTAGCAATGGGGAGTACTCAAAACCACAGAGAAGGTGGCATGAGTTGTGCCACCCCTGGGGGAGCATTCCCTCCATACAAGAGGATAAACTTGACACTATACTGGCCACCATTGACTCCACACAAGACACCTTAGATTCCAGAATTGACAAGTTAGTGGTAGACAAGGGCCTTTTACGGGATGACCACCACAAAATGGCAGAGCATCTTAAACAGATTGATGTGGAGCTGGAGACACTAGGCCCAATGTCCAGGTGACATACAACTGACCTAGACGCGTTGACAAGGAGGTTTGTGGTCTGGGAAAAAACGCATTGAGGACCAGGAGGGCAGGGCTTGGAGGAATAACATAAGGTTGATTGGCCTGCCGGAACATATGGAGGGCTCGTCGATGCTTACATATCTGGAGGTCTAGTTGTAGGAGATTACTGCACCAGAGAAACTATCCAAGCATTTCGCACTTAAGCGTCCCTGCAAAACGCGTGCTCTGAGGTCACCTTCACGCGCTGTTGTTGCCCAGGTATTGTACTATCGGGATCGAGACTTTATACTCCGATAAGCATGCAATGATGGGCCCTATATTGTGGACGGTGGCTGTGCGGTGACAGGGGGCTGCTTTTATGGCTGCGAAGAGGAAGTTCAGAAAACTAGGAATTCAGTATTCTCTACTATTTACTGCCAAGCTGCACATCCAGCTGGAAGGGAAACAGTATTTTTCAATACACCCAAGGAGGCTTGGAAATGGCTGGACACAAACTACAATGGGGCCTGCTCTAGCCCAAAGCCACTGACTGGGAGGGTTCGGCAGTGCAGGGACTTAGGCCGAGCGAGGGGAGGAAGTCTGTGGCCAAGCAGCAGCAGGTTAAGGAGGGGAGGAAGGGCACAGTGCAGATAGTGGCAACGTTAGCGCGAGATGGCAGTGGCACTAGGGAACATGTGAGCTCAGATGATGACAAGCGCTTGGCCACCAGGAGAGTCTCTGGGACAGATACCAGTCTTATATTGCCTCCGATCACAGCAGGCACTGTAGCTTACATGACAGTTTAATGTTCTTATATATGCTTACTAATCCTTTCTTGTTTCATTTTGAGGTTTAATTTCTCCCTCATCTCTCAAATCGGTAGTCCACTCCTTCAAACGTCAATATCATAATGAATGAATGAATAGCATTTTTATACCACGCAAAACTTAGCCCCAAGGGGCATCAAGGCGCCAGACAAACAAACAAAAGGTCCACATTACCAGATAGATGAACAAGGAAGCCACACAAGGCGCAGTCCCTAATATGCCTCGGAGAAAAGCCAGGTCTTCAGGTGTTTTTTGAAGACCGCTAAAGAGGATTGGCTAGTGGGCTCCAAAGGGAGAGAGTTCCAAAGTTTAGGAGCTAAAACAGAAAAAGCTCTGCCTCCCCACTTTGCCTTTGTGAACTTGGGGACCAAAAGCAAATTCTTGGAGGAAGACCGGAGGGTTCTACTGGGGGAATACACACACAGAAGGGCCCTGATACCTTCTGAACCTGCGCCGTAAAAAGCACCATGGGCTAAGCACAGGAGTTTAAAGGTAATCCTAGAGGGGATAGAGAGCCAGTGAAGGTCCTTCCTTGCCATAGTGGCAGAAGATCGCCTGGGGAGAGTTAAAACCATTCTGGCCGCAGCATTCTGTACCATTTGGAGACGATAAATGGAGGCTTTGCTAATGCCACCGTAGAGGGCATTGCAGTAATCAAGCCTCGATAAAACCAAGGCAGCTGTAGCTTGTTTCCGAGCTGCCAAGGATAAGTAGGGGGCTATCTTCTTAAGAATTCTGATGATGCCGCAACAGGTTTACACCGTCCTGTTTACCTGAGAGTCAAAAGATAAGGCATGGTCAATTTGGACACCCAGGTTCCTAGCAACAGAAGTAGGGCGAGGACAATCTCTCAGGGACAGAGGCCACCATTCCTTAGACCAAAGATCCTGGCTCCCACCAAAGACCATAATTTCGGTCTTGTCGCCGTTTAGTTTTAGAAAATTACGAACCATCCAGTTTGCCACTGCTTCCATACAGGCTCTAAACTTAGGGGCAATCTCACTGGCCGGCTGGGTGATAGATACCAGGATCTGGGTGTCATCGGCGTACGATAACACATCCAGCCCAAAGAATCTTATAACCTTGGCAAGTAGGGTGACGTAGATGTTAAATAATAAAGGGCTCAATGAAGAGCCCTGAGGGACCCCACATTGCACTTCTTGGGAATTGGAGAAGAAGTTGCCCATTTTAACTCTCTGCTCCCTGTGTAATGTGTAATATCATTAGATCACATTGCCGTGACTCCCCGAGATTCTGAGAATTGGCATAAATAAGAGGTAAAGAGTCAAAAAGTAGGCCAAAAATATGGGGATCATCTCACCTTAAAGTCAGTAAATAGATTGTCAAATATAAGAAACACCAGAGCACACACAGTGGTCCTCTAATATGGACAAACGACTATAAGCAAGCACCAGCAGAAAGTATTCCCGTGACTAAAATAGGCAATAAATAGGCAAAAAAATAAATAAGAAAATAATAATGATGACTGAAATTGATATGGTGTTCAAACCAGTCACCATATACTACCAATATTCCAACCACAAGCTTTCTCACCTTTAGAGAGAATCAATGTCAGAGGGGAATACGAAATATGGAGTCCCAGAATGCACACTAATCCTTAATTTCAAAAAGTCAGCTGTCAATAGAATATAAATGTACATTATAAGTATAGCGTATGTAATTGGAGAGTTGCACAAGGCTCAAAAGCGTAACGTCACCCCCCCCAAAAAAGTAAGCGAAGGTTATGTTGATCCATTAGCTCAATAGATATAGGGCAAACGGCCAGTATCGGATGAACTAAGTGGCGTGGCTTTAAGCGTATAAAAGATCAGCAAATTTGGCAGTAATATATTAAAAACGACATCACGCACTATGACACAAAGCTAATTTTAGAAAGGCTTTATAGTTCAAATCGCGGACATAGTAGAACAGCAACTGCTTACCTCTTTATATTACAAGGGTCCTAAATGGTATGTAAACCGGAGAACCCCAGGACATACAATAGTCCTTAGTTTCGGATATTCATCTGCTAATAAAGTGCAAATACGCATTAAAAGTGGACCGCATTTAAAAGGACAGCTACAAACAGACTAAAGGTGTGATGTTACCCCCAACATTGTGAGAGAGAATAGTGGTAACTTTTTAGTCAAGATCAAACAACAGGGGGCCACTGTCGACAGATCTATGTGGCGCAACTCTAAGTGTATACAACAATAATATACAAACAGCCCCATTCCATACTGTCACTACAAAGTTAATTACAGAAAGACTATATAGTCAGACACGATAATGCGGCGTCCGCTTACCTCTTTCTCGTAAAAGGTTCCTAAGTGGCATGCTAACCAGAGAACCCCATCGTGCCCTGTAGCGAACGAAGCATATTTCAAACAGACAAAATAATATCAACTAATATAAATAGCGTGCATGTTAATATGACAAGCTCCTACCTATTTGCAAATGCAAAGGTCCCAAAACAGTGTGGTAACAGGCAGCAACAAAGTACAGGCACCGCGCCATTTTTTTGAGTAGATAATAAAGTATTCTCGAAGCCGTGTAATGACGTCATTTATGTGCGGCCAGAATGCACACACAGATTGCAGGACAGAGAACCGCATCCGCAGCGGCCATCTTAAGAGTGTAACCCAAATTTAGTAGGTCTTATGGTGGCTGTGTCGATAAGCAACACAAATAGTTTCTAAGAGAATAGTACAGTCTCTTTTAATGAAAATTGCCACTAGGATATTATAATTGTCATTGAGATGCGGTAAACAATACAATTTGGATTGTTCACCAGTTGATATGTTTCCCATAAATCGGCGATTACGACATGAAGAGATAAATTGAGTCTCAGAATAAAACGAAAAAAGGAGATGAATAGGGCCACAACGAAACACGAGGGACAGTTCTGTTGTCATCCTCAAATACTAGGGTAGCTTCACGAAGGTTCCATATCGATCATATGTTGAGAAACTCGTGAAATGATGACCTACGTGGGGGCCATCTTACAGTGTGCAAAGAGCGCAATGTACACAGAAGTAAAATCAATGCGCAAAGTCGCTAGAGTGGCCACAATCAAGATGATTAATATTAAGAAGCAGAGTAAAGACCAGATTCTCAGATAGCCATCAATCAACATGAAGCATAACTCAGGTCATTTAGTGTTAACCCCGTTGTGAATATAATTTCGCAAGATAACGTCTTAGTCATGCGGCCACGACGAAATGTAGCCACAACAACTGGTATTAGAAAAAAGTCAAAGTGTAATGAATAATAATGAACGCACGAGGGATGGGTTTCCCCCCCCCAAAAAAAATCAGCCTGATCATATGACAGCCACATCTATGCGACTCATAGTCATAGCATAGTCACAGAAGTTAATTAGAAAACAGGGGAAAAGACAGAAAATTTGAAAAATAGAGACATAGAATGTGAGAAGTTGGCCTGATATGTGATGTCCACTATTCTAGTGGGCACCCTGTATCAGTCCAAACAACCCTTATGGTGATGGGTGTAAAGTCAAACTTATAGACCAGCTATCCTAGTGGTAGCATGGACAAAGCAGTCTTAGGCTAAACTCAAGAGGGCATGTGAAGCCAGCTGTTTTACCATATGTAACCCCTTTATTACGAAATGAAAGGACACCACACAGGTTATATATATAAAATATATATGTATTTATTACTCAATTAATCCTCTGAACTCTTTATGAGGTAAGAGACACAAGCACATACCAAGATACTTAATTATCATACAATAAGTTGCACAAAATACAGTAATGCCCTAGGGGCACTTCAAACCATATACTAAAATAGTGATATAAGAACCACGTCACGAACAAAGGATAGGCCTAGGGCCTGGAGAATCGCTGAGGCTACGCTGTACTACCAAAGGATAGGGAGCAGGAGGCCCTCATGATGGGTGTGCAGTGTCTTTACACACACGCGAGTTACCATAGAGTTAGAATGGGAACGAAAGAATTGGAAACTAGTTCTTTTAGGTCACTTCCGGATGGACTAGGAGAAAGCTACTGAAAACTAGGACACTAGGATAGTTAGTTCCCACAGGAGCACCGGAGTACTCGCGTTACCTCCCCCACAGGAAGCGGCTGCATAGGTGTCAAAGTGTGTCGGGTTTCGTCGCTGAATCCTATGGAGCCTTGAAGAAAGATGCTGCAGGCGACCAGGAGGGAAGTGTCCTGTTGGATCCAAGGGCGGATAGAGGATGAAGAGTGCCTGAAAGCAGAGGGGACAGAGTCTGGGTCACTAGCCAGTGACCAGGAAGGAACCAGGAAGGAACCAGGCGATGTTGTGAAGCAATCAGGTGATGTTGTGAAGCTTGTCTCTGCAGCCACGTGGACCAGGAGATGCCGACGACAACCAGGAGTTTGATACGGACTGTTCCTCGAAGGATCTCGCTGTCGGTGGTGTCGGCTTCAGGATCGGAGTCAACAAGCCTTGGCAAAGGCAACCAACGCAGGAATCGAAGATGGCTTCTGGATCAGACCAGCAAGGTCTGATGGGCTTCTCCTTTTCAGGGAAGCAGGGGCCAGTCTGGAGCAACCAGACCAGCAGTGTAAATTCAAAGGTTCGTCGTCACAGAGGCCACTAGCCAACGGGCAAGTGACCGGACAGACGCGACGAGCAGGAAAATGCAGAAGGGCCCCACGCAGAACTCGTGGAGTGTGCAGGGCTGACCTTCGGTGCAGATGTTGCTCGGGGCTGGGGCTTCTCAATCCCCAATGCACAACTTCACTGGTGCCTCAGAAGTTGCACGGAAAGCAATTCGCTGGCTTTCCAAGATGGCCGGTCCCATGTCTCTCGTCGCCTCCACGGGTCTCAGCTCTGCTGTGGTTGTGGATCGGGCTGTTGGAAGTCTGGAAGTCCGGGTCTTGTCAGGCTCTGTGCTTGGGCTCCGGTGGGAGCATCGACAAAGCAATTAATGTGAAACTCCCTATGACCCATGATAAAGATAAAATCCACTTTTTGACATGAATTTTTATGTCAAAGAGGTAGTTGTACAAAGCACCCTCTACAGAAAGGAAACTGCCTGCAACGCAGTTCTGTGTGCTGATAGTGCCCATTCACGCACAGTCATTAACAATATCCCTTATGTGGAGATGACAAGATTAAGAAGGAACTGCAGTGAGGAAGACACCTATCACAAGAATATCCAAGAAACTATGGACAGATTCAACAAAAGAAACTATGACAGACAGGTCCTTGACAAGGCAATAGATAAGGCACAACATCTTAATCGGGAGTACACTCTGTGTTATAAGTCTATGGCGACAACTGAAAACAAGAAGTAACGGACATTAGTTTTGTCACACAATACAATCTAAACAGTGGCAGGGTATTCTAAAAAAGAATTGGGGCATCCAGAGCGATATTCCTGGCCTGACCGAGAGTCTGATCAATAGACCGTCCATGACCAATCGTAAAGGAAGGTCTCTGCGGGACGTCCTGTGCCCAAGTTTTGTAACAAATCAGTGCGAAACATGGTTGCCACCTAAATCACTTGGTTTTTTCACCTGTGGTTCCTGTAATATCTGTCCGTTTAGTAGAAATAAAATTTCACGTACAACACCCTCAACTCACACAGGATTGCCCATTTTATCAATTACAATACTACAAATGTAATATACATCTTGGGTTTCGAGTGTAACATCATTTATGTGGGTAGCACTGTGCGCCCTATGAAGGTCCGTATTCAGGAATACCGCAGGGCTATACTTAATAAAGATAGCCGGTACTAACCCTGGTCGAAGTATTACGCTACGCTCGCGTGGTTTGCGAAGCTTGCGCTACTTCACACCACGCAAATTGCACATAGTACAGTGCAAACATGCGTAGCGTAGTGTAGCAGTCTTTCTTTGCTTGCTCGCGGTCCTCAGTGTCAAGTTGACGACCGCGAGGGAGCAAAATGACATCCCGGCGAGACATTTTCCTCGTTCGCGATCGGCAACATCAAGTTGCCGATCGTGAGCGTGGAAAATAAACTTCCCGGCGAGATTCTCAACGCTGGGAGGTCAGGTTTCTCATTACGAGTGGTCGCGTATGCTCGCGACCGCTCGTGATGAGAAACTACCAGTCCGCATTGAGAAAGCTGCTGCTTGAGTAGAAATCTACTTGAGCGGCAAAAAAGGACCGCTTGCACTGTGCAAGTTGCGCTTTGCACTATTTGCACAGTGCGGTCAAGCATCTGGCACTGTGCAATCAGTGCGAACAGCATTTTGCACAGTGCACTACGCAGTTCACGTAGCTACGCGTAGCTCGCATAGTGAGAAGTGCACTTCTCATAGCTATGCGAAGCGCTACGACACAAACTAAGCCCAGGATTAGCCAGTACCCTGTGAGTGACCATTATAAGGAGGTACATCCTGATGACAACTCCTTCTGGTTTCACGGTATCAACCATGTACCCCAGGGAGCTAGGGGTGGCGATCGTGAACTATTACTTAGATAGAGGGAAGCGAAATGGATATGTCGCCTTAAAGCCACTGAGAGGGGCCACAACACTGATAGGGAATTCCACTATTTCCTTGGATAAGGGGATATATTGTGAATACTGACCTGGTTTACCCGCTTCTCTATTTATTTTTATGTCTACAATAACAGCCAGTATGTATATCATAATATGACATGCCAATTTGAGATACCTAATAAACTGTGGCAGGCAAAACCTGCCAGCCTTTCCCTGTCCCTATTTTTCAAATTTTCTGTCTTTTCCCCTGTTTTCTAATTAACTTCTGTGACTGTGCTATGACTGTGAGTCACATAGATGTGGCTGAAATATGATCAGGCTGATTTTTGTTTTTGGGGGGGAAACCATCCCTTGTGTGTTCAATATTATTCATTACACTTTGACTTTTTTCTAATACCAATTGTTGTAGCTACATTTGATTGAGGCTGCATGTTGCAAAGTCATCCTGTGCCCTGGCCACCCCCCAATTTTTTTCTGACTGATACTGGTGGTAACTGATTTTGACTGACCCTGGGCTCTGCCTAACCAGGCCCAGGGCCAGTTCTGAGCTGAAAGGAACACATTAGAATACAGTTAAAACACCCAACATGCACTAGGGTACACTATTGTATGGTGGGGTACACCTGTAATTGGCATGACTATCACATAGGCCCCTAGTATAATAGGGCAGGGGATTGGAACTACCTAGAAGTCCCCAGTACCCTGGGGCATGGCAGTTTAGAAGCCAGCAGCTTTTTCTTCACTAGCATGTGTGCAGTGCTGAAGCCTGATGTCAGTTTAAAAGCAGCACTTGGTGCCGGGACTGCTTTTAAACAGTAAATTATGCCAAAATGTGACTTTGCTGGTAGGGGCAATTACAAATGGAAAACCTACAATGTTCTGGCACATTAGGGACCCCCAGGGTCTACCCCAGGTATCCCAGGGGTGGGGGACAGTTATCTATAAGGTACACCCTTATAAAATGAGTTTTTATATGCCTGGGTAAAGTGAAATTTCACATTTCACTCCCCACATTGTGTTAAAGTGCTGCTCAAATTCGACTTTTATGCTAGGAGCCCTGGTTAAGGAGGATCTGCAATATTTCTGCAGATTCAGAACCCCTAAAGTCTCCCCTAGTTGCAGAGGGTGAGTGGGTCCTGTAGAAATTAGGGAAATACTTATAAAATATGTTTGTATAAGCCCTGGTGCTAGAAAACTGGCCCAAGTCATTTTTCCTATTGCAAATCCCATGGCCTATAGGTTAACATGGCAGGGAGTTATTAAAGAATAACTCGTGATAGGAAGAAGATAGAGCTACCTTTCAAACTCTTACTAGAATGGTAGGGAAAATCCAACACTAATATATTGTTGAATTTCTCCTAAAGTGTACATACAAGAAGTTATAATACTGTCTTGTTTGTAAGTCCACATTCAGCCTTCCAGTGGTCTGCCCTGACTGGTCAGTTTTAAGGGATTTAGCCAGGCTGCTTTGAAGAGGTGATAAAGAACCCCTAGGGTTAACCACCCTGCTGGGAAGGCAGTGTGCTGGTCTATAGAAATGCCAGGCCAGGGGGTGGAGTCATAAACCATGCTCTTCAAAGGCAGAGGGCGGCCTGGGTTTCAGTTTCACTTTGACACTCTTGACCCAGAGCCAATGCTAGGCATAAGGAAGGTATGTGCAGATGGTAGGGGGAGAGTCCATGGAGATAATCCATCCCAGGGGTTGTGTTTCCGCCAGTTCTTACCTCCTTGCTAGTGAATCAGCCATTTTTGATTTAGAAGAATGATGCACTCCCGGACAAAATAATGCCACACTCTTCAGGATGTGGTCTTAACTATGAGGAGTTACCCTGCTCTCATTGGTCAGAAGTGACCTGTTGCTTGACCCAGAGAGTTTTGAATAAGTATCTGAGAGGGGCAGAGCCCTCCAGATATGCTGCTTAAAACTTACTGAAGCAAGAAGTGCCCTGCTGAGAACTTTTGCTGGGTAAAGATTTCCAAGGCTTGACCTCTGAAGACTGCACAAAGTGAAACTGCAGCCCTGTGGATTACCTTGCTGCAAAAGGACTAAAGAGTGGACTCCCTGCAAGCTACAGGTTAACAGAGCTCACCTGGACATCCCAACAAAGAATTCCCAGCCTGGAGTACCAGTGGATTTGTCAAGGTTTTGTTCAAGTGGATTGCGGAAATGAAGTTTCACACTTTCAAGGACCCCCTTGGAGATTCCAGAACCTTGGATTGTGTCTTGGATACTTTGGGACCCGCAAGCAGAACTTCAGGAAGGAGTTCTAACTGGACCCGTCTGCTGGGGAAGGCGGCACATTTGGTGAGATTCTCCAGAACCATTTTTAAAGGTGTCCCTGTCAGAGAAAACTAAAAGACTAAAAGGGGCACTGTTGATTTCTAAGCACTAGAAAGTGACTAATCTTTAAAAAATCATATCTCTGGTTCCCTACAGTGGATTTTATGTTTTGTTTTGGTGTCATTTAAAAGATAAAAATATTACCTATTTCTATAAATTGGTGTTAGATTTTTATTTTGTGTTGTGTCTTAATTATTTACTGAAATGGTATTTTTGAATGCTTTACATACCTGTCTTTGAAGTTAAGCCTGTCTGCTTGCAGCCATGTTACCAAGGGTTGAGCATAGGAATAATTTTCTAAGACCTATGCTGGGTCCTACCATGTCTTAGTGGCCTTATTGCCAGTGGCAGACTTAGATTTGCCCATACCTATAACCCACTTTCCAACACTGCATGACTGTGACGTTATCTTGTGAAATGATATTCGCGACGGGGTTAAAACTAAATGACCTGAGTTATGCTTCATGTTGATTGATGGCTATCTGAGAATCTGGTCTTTAATCTGCTTATTAATATTAATCATCTTGATTGCGCTCACTCTAGCGACTTTGAGCATTGAATTTACTTCTGTGCACACTGTAAGATGGCCCCCATGGAGGTCATCAGTTCACAAGTTTTTCAACATATGATCGATATGGAACCTTCGTGACGCCACCCTAGTATTTGAGGATGGTAACAGAACTGTCCCTCGTGTTTGGTTGTGGCCCTATTCATCCTCTTGTTAGGTCTCGCTGAGGTAGCGCATGCGCTGCAAGAAATTTAGTAAACGGGCTTTCAAAAGTGCTACCAGAGGATTTTCCTGGCCTCAAGCTTGCGTGCGCATGCACGCACGCAGCCACCATGTGGGTTTCTGTCAAGGCTCATTAAGCTTTGAGTGCCTCTCTCCGCGCTTCAATTCCCTCCCCCTCCCCCACCACAGATTGTGCCATTCTGCTGGTCTCCACCCCCCCCCCACCTCTCTATACAGCAGCAGGCCGTAGCATGCTTTTTTTTTCATTTTCTTCCTCCACAGTTTCTCAACCTGTTGTCTTTACTTCAGACATTGCAGAGTACGTGCGCTGTATTTAGCAATAGTCAGTCGGTATTGGCAAGATAGTGTTATCATTGTGTCGTGGCACCCGGTTGCCTGGAATCGCAGTAAAATGTCTCTTAAAGTGCAGTTTAATCATCGGATGTCACTTCCACACCATAGCTCTTTTCAAAATCCATCCAAAGCGGTGATGTTCCGTCTTTACCAGACCAAACACGGCACCATGATTGCTGCGCACACAGAAATAGCCTTTGCGGGCTCTTTGAAACCTGCAGCATTTGCTGAAAAGAAACATACCCGCACACTGACACCGCACCAGAGTGCATGACTTTTCTTTCATTTACAATTTCAATACAAAAAAAGTATCCCGCTAGCAGGTTTTCATCCGTTCTGCATATCTTGACAAAAAAGACTTTAATATCACTCTTGCTCAGCCCTCAGCAGCTTGGCAAAATTAACTGAAGAGAATAATGATTTCTCACAGTAGGGTCCGCAGCCGTGTTTTATAAGATCATTGAGCAAGCACGTGCTGGTAATAGCAACTCCCCACTTAATTTTTTCAGGAAACTACTTTGGGATACACGGCAAAATTACAATATCGACCTACCAACCAAGGTTAATTTTCAAAATACAAAAATAAATGCATTTTGTTGTTCTGGAATCACAATTCTCATTAGAATATCAGGCAAGTAGTGACTATCACTGAAAAAATGTCCCATCGACTCTCCTTAGATAAGACATTGATTCAATATACTCACATACATTTGATTTTTGTAGATATGGATCTGTATGCTTTCAGATATTTGTAAATCCTATTACCATTGTAATTGTAATTAAAAAGACATCTATATTTTGTAGTAGCCCTTATTTAAAGGTTTGCATGATTTATGGTACTTAAATTAAATTGATTTAGATCATTATGAGTCCTAGATAATACTGCTCCGCTACTGGAATCACTAGTATTAAGTCTTTTTTTGTAGTCAATTGTTCCCAGAAATCAGAAATCAAGCAAGTAAGTGTTTCGTTCAGAACTAATTTTCAAACATGAAATTACAGTAATTGTAAGTCGAAGTGGTGTCAATGGTCAAACTAATAGAGCAGGAATGTTCACTACCCTTTATGAATTCATAGTACCAATATAAAAAAAATACAGCAAATCAATGGCCCCTTCTTAATATTAGCTAAATATAAATTGTGCTAACAACGTTGGCTTTGCAACGACAGACGTGTTGCTTGTTTAAGGCCCATACATTGCTGTGCCCCTTAATGGTATTCTGCCTTACTTGGGTTTTCCAAAGAAGCTGTGTCAAGACAGGAGGAAAATCATCATCAGGTCGTCATACATACATACTATTGGGGTGCTTATGAGTTCAGTGCTTTGGGGTCAATATTTTACACACACAATAAATTCCAGGATCCCTCGGTTTAGGCTTTCCTGAGCATGAAATAGCATAAATTAAACATTTTTCAACTGTACAATGGGGAATAACATGCTGATGTTGGTGGTTTCTGCACTTAATTCCACATGTGGAGACATTTTTCCTCCTGTAAATTTCGTTGGGATTGGCCTGCCCCGATTACCTGGGGAAATGTGTTAATGCAGTAATTACTGCAAACTTTTAATAATGATCCCTGCAAGAGTTTGCACAGGAATCGGAAAAAAACAGGCCACTCATACTGAGTGCCTATGTGCAAAGGGTGTGGTGTGGCCAATAAGCTCCCCTTATATTTTCAACCGAGACCATTGAATTTCTTAAGAGATTTAACAAGACTCTTAAAAGCATGACTGGAAGTTATGAATAGCCCCATTATTCATACAGCATGCACTCTGGACACAAACATGATGTTTGCTACCTGGCCTCAGAGAAACAGGCAAGCATTGAACATTCTTTCGCTTTCTTCAAAAATAGAAAAACCAGTACATCCTCGAAAGGCAGTCTTCACTTTTTAGGTCGAGCCTGGGCAGTGCATGCGCTGCTCTGCGAGGCATGCTGTATTCAGGTATGGACTTGAAGCTCCGTCCACTCTCCATCCATATTTTTCATTTGCGTGTGTCATTGTCTACTGTAAACTATGGCTTTTCATTGGTCAATAAGCTTAGTAGTTCCTCCTTAGTATCGCCTTGTCTTATTTTGTAACCTCCCATGAGGACACCCCCGTTACGTGTGCTGTTACTCAGTAGGCATTATTTACAGCCTCCGAGCACTGTTTTCTCAAATCGCTTTGTCCTGCCTGCTGTTGCAGGCAGGAAACACTCTCTCCTAACGCTATTAAGACAAGCATTGGTATAGCTAATAGGTCTCACCTTTGGGTTTAGCCATGCAACAGTTGATGTTGTTGCACCAAGGATATTGTGCTGCATAACTAAATACTTATAAGGTCCCAAAAGCAAGACCTATTGGCTGTGCCAATGCTTGTTTTGTTTTATTCTGAGCCTCAATTTATCTCTTAAAGTTGTAATCGGCGATTTGCTGTTAACATATAAACTGGTGAACAATCCAAATTGTGTTGTTCACCGCAACTCAATGACAAATATAATATCCTAGTGGCAATTTTGATTAAAAGAGACTGTACTATTCTCTTAGCAATTATTCGTGTTGCTTATCGACATGGGCACCATGAGAGCTACTAAATTTGGGTTACACTCTTAAGATGGCCGCCGCGGATGCGGTTCCCTGTCCTGCAATCTATGTGTGTATTCCGGCCGCATGTAAGTAACGTCATTATGCAGCTTCTCGAATACTTTAAAATTGACTCAAAAAAATGGCACGGGTGCTCGTACTGTGTTGCTGCCGGTTACCACGCCGTTTGGGACCTTTGTGTTTGAAAATAGGTAAGTGCTCGTTGTGGTAATTTTCGGGCATATGCATCAACAATCGGTAATACATGTCGGTAATAGCGAAAAATAACGAATCGCTATTAAGGACATGCAAACCGCGATGCATCAAACTAATCGGTAAAAATTACCAATTCGGTAAAAATCGCTATTAAATAGCGAAAGTACGCCAGCGAGAGTAGCAAATACCGAGTTAGCTAATACCGATTCAGTATCAGTGAATCCGGTATTAGCGAAATCGGTAATAGCGAAAACGGTAAATTTACGCGACGCCTCGGAAGCTGGCCAATGACATCACAACCAGGAAGTAGGACAGCCACGCTGCATTCAGTGTTCGGAGTAGCACAGAGGAGGAGGCAGAGCACAGGAGCTGAGGACCCTGACAGAACCAGTAGCAACCAGGACAAGGCAAGCAGGACAAGATGGAGAAGGAGGCCCCCCAGCAGGGAAAGGACACACCCCGAAAGCGAAAACGCAAATTTTCTGATAAGGAGCTGGAAATCCTAATAGAGTGTGTGACCAGCAACAATGACCGACTGTTTGGGAAGTTGTCGCTGAAGGTGCCAGAGGCAGAAAAACGAAAGATGTGGCTGCGCATCAAGGACAAGGTAAATGCCTGCGGAGTCACCCACCGCAGCATCGACGACCTAAAAAAACGCTGGTACGACCTGCGTAAGAGGGCCAAGGAGAACATAGCGCAGAGGGTCAGGGATGCTGCTGGCACAGGAGGGGGCACATCCAATGTGACGCCTAACACAGCCCTGGAGGATCTAGTGGAGTCCACCATAGAACCGGAAGCTGTTGTGGGGGTCACACATCTGGACACCTCTGGTGCTGCGGAAGGAGGACAAGGTAAGAAGCATGGCAGGGTAACAATGCAGCGCGTACTAAGTCCCTGCCCAATCCCCCATGCCATACCCAGTGCACATGTAGCGTTGCCCTAAACACATACCCTCACCACTGTGTTGCACCATGGGAGTTGTAGTCAATACACGAATGGGTGCATGCCAGAGCCCAGAGATGAATACAGCAGCAAAGAGCCAAATGTCTGTCAGAAAAAGTAATATATTGTGAGATGCCACAGCTATTGTCACATACTATACCATGATAATAACTATGCACTGTTTCACACACAGATGCATCCCCCATCGATTCTGACGACAGTGCCCGTCTTGTCATCTCAGAGACGCCAGTGTTGTCAGATGCGGAGTGCTCACAGGGAGCTGAAGCCATGTCCTCCCCTTCACCACCACGGCGGACAACACCTCCACCATCCCTGCGGTCCAAGACACCACCACCACCACCACCATCCTCGCGGTCCAAGACACCACCACCACCACCACTATCCTCGCGGTCCAAGACACCACCACCACCACCACCATCCTCGCGGTCCAAGACACCACCACCACCATCCTCGCGGTCCAAGACACCACCACCACCAGTGCGGGCCACTGAGCAGATGTTCCCTCCCTGCCCGTGATGGAGTCGGATCACAGTTCAGCACACCCAAATGTTCCACGCCAGGCTGTCGTCACTCCAACCAGCCAAACTGCAGCACGACAGCGCATCAGGCAGAGGGTTGTGCCCCCGGGTCGGGCTGCTGCAAGACCAGTTGATCTGTCCGAAGGGTACGGAGTTGTGGAGACCAGGATGCTGCGTGTCCAGCACCTGCAGGGGAGACACATGGGTGCCATGAAACTCTCCATGACCAAACTATGCAACAAACTAGGCAACATGACTGACGCTGTGCGTGAGCACACCACTGCCGTAGCTGCCGGCAACAATGATATCAAGCTTTGCCTGCAAGAACTGACACGTGCCGTGGTCGCAGGCCAACAGAGTGAGCGCCGGCGTCACAGGCAGATCATGCTGGCAGTGAATACAACTAACAAGGCCATTAATAAGCTGTGCAACAGCACGGCTGTGCTGTCCCGCAGGTCCGTGTCCCTGCAAGTGGACCTAGGTCATTATTGTGGGGATGTGGCAAAGGCCCTTGAGAGGGTGACCACTGCAGTGGAGCAACTGCAGCCTGGGTCAGCCAGTGTCAGCAGTCTGGGAGTGGAAGAGGGGAGTGAGGCAGCCTCCAGTGTCAGAAGCGTCTCCCTGTCGGAGTCCAGCGGGAGGAGGCGCAGTGGCCGCAATGCAACTGCCACTGACTCCCATCGTGTAGAAGCCGAGGAGTCACAGGACAAGAGACTGGGGGTACGCGGCAAACGGAAGTGAACTTGTGGCAAAGGCACACTGTCCTTGGTGACGTAACCATGGCCAGACTAAGGTGCCGCACGCATCACCCGTTCTGAGAAGGGACAATTTTAGTTTGACTATCACTGCAGCAGCAGCATGTTTGTGTTACGTATTTCTGCTCCAGTCAGGTGTCCATGCCCATTAAACCCTTGCAAAACTGATCCTGTTGTCAAGTCACTCTCTACCTGTCTCAGAAATGATTCCGTGTGATGTATGTCCGCCTCCTTTGCCCTTCAGCTGTGTTGGGCACATGCGCCTGTCGGTGTTGGGTGGGGGTTGCTGTGCACGTAGTTCATCCTCTCCGTCCACCTCTATGGGTATCCCCCTGCGTGTGGCGAAGTTGTGCAGGATGGCACACACAGCAATGACCTGGCAGCAGGTCACTGGGTCGTACTGCAAGGCACCTCCAGTCTTGTGCAGTATTCGGAAGCGGCTCTTGAGGATGCCAAATGTCCGCTCAACCACATTCCTGGTGCTGATGTGTGCTCTGTTGTAGCGCTGCTCTTGCGGTGTAGCTGGGTTGAGATAGGCAGTGAGGAGATATTCACGCAATGCGTATGCGCTGTCACCTGCAGGATGGGGAGAGAATGGTAATCAGCATGAATGAAAATATACATGTGGGGATGGAGTGGTTGGAGAGTACGTTGATGCATCTATATGTACCTAGTAGGTGTCCCTCTCTGAATTCACCGTTGATCAGGCGCCTGTGGAGGCCACAGTGACGGAATATGTAGGCGTCGTGTGTGCTCCCGGGGAATTGGGCTACAAGGTCCGTAATTATGTACTTGGCATTGCACACCACCTGCACATTGATAGAATGATATGACTTCCGGTTGCGGAATATGTATTCGGTGGCTGATGGAGGACAGATGGGGACATGCGTGCAGTCAACACACCCGATGACATGGGGGAATTGTGCCACCTGGTAGAATTCCCGTTTGGTGCGGGTCAGCTGCTGGGGGGTTGTGGGGAAGGTGATGTGGCGATTAATTAATGTCAGCATGGCCTCTAGGAACCGGTGGAAGAATCGTGATAAAGCACTTTGCGACACGCCTCCAGTCTCAGCTATTACCCCCTGGAAGCTTCCAGACGCAAGCAGGTGCAAGCAGCATAGGACCTGCACATGGGCTGGTATGGCGTTGGTCCTACGGGTCTCGTGCTGCAGTAATGGTTCCAGGTCTGCTATTAGGCGCATTATCATGGCACGGTTGAGTCTATACTTGTCGTACACCTGTTCCTCGGTCTGCCCCAGCAAAGTGATGCGCACCCTGAAGATCCTGTCCTGTATCATCCTCCAGCGCTGGGCCAGGGCGTTGATCCTCCTCCTCCTAGCAAGCACGTAGAGGGCAGCCATTTTGGTTGACATGTGGGGTTTCCCAGGGCATTTATGAAGGGTTACTGATTGTCAGCACCTGCTGATGGGGTTAGAATTTTTTTTTCTGTCCTTCAGTTAACTTTACCTCCTGATTGTGATTCCCCTTATTTTGCTCATGCTATATAGCGATTTTAGGGATTTTCGGTATTAGCGACTTTTCATGCATACCATTGCGGTTCGTTAATAGCGATTCGGTATTTCCGAAGTCAGTTTTGGGGTTCGGTAATTTACCGCGGGGGATTTTAGCGATTCTTTATTTTTTTCCGATTTATTGTTTGATGCATAGCATTTTCTGGTTTTGCGTTCGGTATCGGCCTGTTTTACCGAATCGGTGGTTTACCGGGAGGTATTTTCGTTGATGCATCTGCCAGATAGTCTTTTCTTCGTTTCCATCCCTGATGGTTCGTGTAGTTTTTGCTTTACAGAATTTATGTATGTCATTTATGGAACACTATGATGTAATTGTAGAATGGTGCATTTTATGTATTCTATTGGAAGACGGTTGCACTTGGGACAGCTCAGACGCTTTCCCTGTGTCTCCAGTGGGTCTTTTACGTATACACTTAATAAAGTGTTCAACTTAATTTATTCTGTTTCCTGTATCTTTACATTGGCGACGAGGACTGTTCTCTTCTGGACCCACTGGATTGATTTTGAATTTTCTGACATTTTTCGGCATTTTTGTACACTTGCCAGAATTCTTCATTTTTATTTTAATTCCTTCGAATTCATTCGATTTTGGATTCAACTTCCACCGCTGTATGATCAAGGTACTGTCTTCTATTTACCTTTTATTGAAGCTGTGGGGTCGGCAACCGATGTTGAACTACCGTTGACTTTCAAGGACGGTGTGGAGTTCCAGCGCGTGAGTCAGTGTTCGCAGCCTTCCTGAGCGAGCACCTTTGACAGCTGCGTTTCAAGTCTCAGCCGTGCTGCGTTCCTGTGACGTGAAGGCGTTTCCACGTCCTGACGTTCTTGGCGGCCATTTTGAGATACTTGACTTCCTATTATCGTGTTGCCTAGTAACGGCCATTTGATGGGTTGTCACCGTAGAGCGTGAGACTGAGGTCGTTTCTTCGATATTTCAATGATTCTTGAAGGTTTCATTTTGTGTTATCAGCGCACTTTCAGTGATGCGCACACTCTCAATTTTGGTCATTTTCTTGTGCACTTTCAGTGATGTGCACACTATTTGATTCCTGATGTTGTTCGCTTCTACGCAAATTCAGCGATGTGCACACTTACACTCTTCTTCAATTGACATTGTGTTTTCTTCATTTATTTTCTTGTTTAACACATTTGTTTTAAGCATATTTTAATGTATTATTCACAAGACTTCATTTTTCTTTAACTTTAAGGAGAAGGTTTCATTGAGACATTTGTGATTCATTTTTTTCAATTTTTATTTGTTTTATTAGAATTCAACATGGCTAATTCACAAATATGCAACCTGCCCACGATTTTCTTAGAAATTCCAGGTAAGCCGAAACTTATTTGGAGCAAATGGTTTGAATCTTTTGAGAACTATATTATAGCCATTGATGGTATACAATTTTCACCTGAAAGGTTGAAAGCTATATTATTTCGTTTTTTGGGATCTGCAGCAATTGAAATTTTTAAAAATTTAGTTCCCATTGCTCCGCCTATGAGATGGAGTGAAGGCGAAGGTGAGGCATGGAATGTGTATAAAGAGGCTGTAGCCAGATTGGAGAAACAATTTCAAGAGGAGCCCAACGTTTTAATTGAAAGACATGCTTTTCATAAGAGGAAGCAGTCACCTGATGAGACTGTTGAAGAGTATGTAGCTGCATTAAGAGTTTTGGCGGCTAATTGTGATTATGGAGCTACAGTTGACTATTTTATTAGAGATCAATTTATCTTTAACTGTGAATCCAAGAAAGTTCAAGAAAGACTTCTTGCCTGTCGTAATCCGACATTGAGTGAAGTTTTGGATTTAGCTAAAGACATTGAGAGGTCCATATTATCATCAAAGGTCATTTCAGCGGAGGATTCCAAACACAGCTATTCTTCATCTTCAGTTCCACCTGTTTGTACTGTACAGTCTTCCAACAGAGTTTCTGCCAAACTAAATGTTAAACTAAATAAATCTTTATCCTGCTTCAGACGTGGTTCTAAATCACATTTAGCTAATTATCCTAGTTGTCCTGCAGTTAAGAAGATTTGTACCAATTGTGGTAAGGTTGGCCTTTTTTCTTCAGTGTGCCATGTACCAAAGAAAGTTTCTAAGTTTTATAATCCCAATGTAAACAATATTGATGTTGTGGAGGATGAGTTACAAAACATGTTATTGACCTTATATAATGATGTTTTTGATTATTATGTCAACAATATAAATCTTCCTTTCAAAGCACCTTTAGGCATGGTGTTGGTTGGTGAAGTCGCTTTTGAAGCAATGGCTGATTCGGGTTCGCCAATTACCATTTTGTCTGATGTGTTCTTCAATGATAATTGGAAAAATGTTAAGCTTAGGAGTTCAGGTGTGAATCCCAAAGCTTTTGGTAATTTTGATATTTCAATGTTAGGATATTTTGAAGATTCTTTGGAATTTGAAGGTAGAAGGATCTTTACAAAAATCTATGTTGCTATTGATGGTAAGAACATTGTGGGGTGGTTTGAATTGGGCAGGTTAGGAGTTAATTTATGTCCTGGTTTCTGACCGCCCTCTACAATTAAGAGAATTTGATGTCAACAACATTTCTATGGAAAAGTTTAGTGTAGAAATGATTCTTAAAAAACATAGTGATGTTTTTAAGAATGAGGTCGGTCAGGTCAAAGGTTACATGCATAAAATCAAGCTTAAAGAATGTGCAACTCCTGTGCAACATAAAGTAAGAATCGTTCCACTCGGTATTCGACAGAAACTTAAAGAACATCTTGATTCTTTGTGTTTAGAAGGTATTATCGAGCCCACAGATAGTTTTGAATGTGTTTCTGCTATTGGTGTAGCACTTAAGAAAAATCAAGATCTAAGATTGTGTGTGGACCTTAGGTCCCTTAATATAAATATTGTAATTGATACCTTTACCTCGTATCCAGGATACGTTAACAGCTGTTAACGGGGCAAACATTTTCTCGGTAATAGATCTTAGATCTGCATACCATCAGGTACTCTTGGATGAATCATCCAAAGATTTGACTACGTTTACTACACCTTTTGGTTTATACAGATTTTTGAGGATGCCCTTTGGGCTGGCATCAGCAGCTAGCGTTTTCCAAAAGCTAATTGAAAATCTTTTCCAAGGCATTAAAGGAGTTCAGTCATTTCAAGATGACATTTTGATTTTTGCTGAGACTTGTGAACAACATAATGTCATTCTCAATAAGGTACTTGGTATTCTTGGTTCGAAGGGTATGACTGTAAGTAAAGGTAAATGCACATTTTTGGTGGAGGAGATCAATTATTTAGGTCATAGGATTACTGCAGATGGCATTTTTCCTAAGGAGGATTTAGTTAATACCCTGGAGAAAATTTGTACTCCTAAAGACAAGGACTCATTACGTTCCTTTTTAGGGTTAGGAGAGAATTATTCGAGATTTGTTAAGAGTTATGCTTTGGTAGTAGAACCTCTTAGGCAATTGTTGAGGAAAGGTGTTCAGTTTAATTGGACCAGTTTACATGATGAGGCATTTTGTAATGTGAAGAAACTTATTTCAAAAGCACCTGGTTTAAAAACCTTTGATCCTCAGGGTAAATCATTTGTCACTGTGGATGCTAGTGCCATTGGTTTGGGTGCCGTTTTCACTCAGTTGGTTGATGGACGGGAAAGAGTTATCTCATTCATTTCAAGAGCTATTCGTGGAGCTGAAAAATACTATAGTACGATCGAAAAGGAAGCTTTAGCTTGTGTTTGGGCGGTAGAGAAGTTCAAGTGTTTCTTGTGGGGAAGACCTTTTACTCTTGTAACTGATCACAAACCCCTTGTTTTTATGATGGATGGTATTAGGTGTGGAAAGGCGTCTTCTAGATTAGTGAGATTGATAGCCAGGTTACAAGAGTACAATTTTGAAATCCAACATATTCCTGGTGGGAAAAATTTAACAGCGGACTGTTGGTCAAGACTTCCACCGGTGGAGGAGTGTACTTATGAGAATATTGATCAACATGAATGTGTTGTAGCTTTGGTTGACGCTATTGATTCTGTTAAATCTGCTATTTCAATAGAAGAATGGGTTGAGGCTATGGATAAGGATTTAATTCTTGAAAGGGTGAAACAGTTTGTTGTCAAGGGATGGCCTCCTTTTCAAAATTTAGATGAGCATTTGAAGTGTTTTGCACAACTTGCTGATGAATTAAGCATAGAAAATGGTATTCTTTTGCGTCAGAATTTATTTGTACCTCCGGTGAGTTTGAGGAGCAAACTTATGATGTTGGCCCATTCTGGTCATCCAGGAGTCTCAGGCACTAAAAAAATTCTTAAAACTCGGTACTGGTGGCCAGGTATGGATGCCTGTGTGGAAAGATTTATTGACAATTGTGCTATTTGTGTTAAGGCTGACAAACATTGGAAGGTTTCAGCTCAACCTTTATCTCTTCGTGAGGGTGCAGTCAGACCTTGGGCTGAAATTTCAATTGATTTTGCTGGACCTTTTGAATGTTTGGGGAAGGAAAAAAGATTTTCAATCATTGTCATTGACAATTTTTCTAAATGGATGTATTACACTTTTGTAGAACATCCTGTCACTGATGCTGAGATAGAATTTTTGGACTACATTTTCAGGATTGAGGGTGCACCCAATCTCATTTTATCTGACAATGGAGTGCAATTCGTTTCTAATAAAATGAGAGCATTTTTGAAGAAATTTGGTGTTAATTCTATAACCACTCCGTTATATTGTCCTAGGGACAATGGTCAAGTGGAGAGGGCAAATAGATTTATTAAGGAGGGGATTCAAGCAGCATTGGAAAGTAATTTAGATATTTGTGAGTTTTTGAAAGACAAATTGTGGAGTTATCACATAACTCCTAATACTTCAACAGGTGTTTCTCCTTATTTGCTTATGAGGGGAAGGAAGGAAAAGTCATTGTTGCAACCTGAATTCATGAAGGAATCTTTTGATGTGAACATGAAAGAGGTTATTGTGAGAGCTAAGGAGAATATTCAGGTTTCACGCAATGCATGTATCATGATGCTTATCATAAAACAAAAGACAAAGTAATTAATGTGGGGGATTGGGTACGTATCATCAAACCCACTTTAAATGCCAAAGGTTCATCTAAATACACCAATCCTTTTAGAGTTGAAAAAGTTACTGAGGCTGCTGTATTTATCAACAAGAAGGGCTGGTGGAGCAAAGGTTCTGCAGTTCTTCTTAAACCAGGGCAAGAATTGTTTTTTGCTAAAGATGAGGATGGTGTATATCTTTGGAATGATGTTAATTTTGGAAAGGGGTGTTGCTCCAAAGATATACTTTCTTATGATGGTTGCTTGGAAGGCTCCAATGTTCAAGAAGTTGGTTCTGAGCAATCCAATATTGCTGAGCAATCTAATATTGCCAAGCAATCTAATGCCTTTGTTTCTATGGAGGAGGAACTTATTGGTCACATAAAAGAGTTTCCAAAATTCCTAAAAAATTTGATGATTTTGTTTTAGATGTGTAGTTTTATTTTGTTTCTTTGTTTTATAAAAAAGGTACATGTGGTAATATAGTCTTTTCTTAGTTTCCATCCCTGATGGTTCGTGTAGTTTTTGCTTTACAGAATTTATGTATGTCATTTATGGAACACTATGATGTAATTGTAGAATGGTGCATTTTATGTATTCTATTGGAAGGCGGTTGCACTTGGGACAGCTCAGACGCTTTCCCTGTGTCTCCAGTGGGTCTTTTACTTATACACTTAATAAAGTGTTCAACTTAATTTATTCTGTTTCCTGTATCTTTACACTTGTCATATTAACATACACTCTATTTATATAAGATGATATTATTTCTTCTGTTTGAAATAGGCTTTGTTCGCTACATGGCACGAGGGGGTTCTCTGGTTAGCATGCCACTTAGGAACCTTTCATGATAAAGAGGTAAGCGAACGCCGCATTATCATGTTTGGAAGTCTGACTATATAGTCTTTCTGTAATTAGCATTGTCGGGACAGTATGGAATGGGGCTATTTGTATATTATTGTTGTATAAACTTAGAGTTACGCCACGTAGATCTATCGACATTGGCCCCTTGTTGTTTGATCTTGATTAAAAAGTTACCACTATTCTCGCTCACAATGTTGAGGGTAACATTACACCTTTAGCCTATTTGTAGCTGTCCTTTTAAATATGATCCACTTTTAATGCTTAATTGTACTTTATTAACAGCTGAATATCCGAATTTCAGGACTATTGTATGTCCTGGGGATCTGCTTTTACATGCCATTTAGGACCCATGTATTATAAAGAGGTAAGCAGTTGTTGTTCTACTATGTCCATGAGTTGAACTATAAAGCCTTTCAAAAAATAGCTTTGTGTCATAGTACCTGATGTGGTTTTTAATATATTACTGATAAATTGGGCAAATGGATCAACAAAACCTTCACATACTTTTTTGGGGGGTATGGCATTACACTTTCGAGCCTTGTGCAACTCTCCAATTACATACACTATACTTATAATGTACATTTATATTTTATTGAAAGCTGACTTTTCGAAATTAAGGATTAGTGTGCATACTGGGACTCCATATTTTGGATTCCCCCTTGACATTGATTTTCTCAAAAGGTGAGAAAGCTTGTGGTTGGAATATTAGTAGTATATGGTGACTGGTGAGAACACCATCTCACTTCCAGTCATCATTATTATATTCTTTGCTTATTAATTTTTTTGCCTATTTTATTCACAGGAATACTTTCTGCTGGTGCTTCCTTATAGTCGTTTGTCCATATTAGAGGACCACTGTGTGTGGTCTGGGGTTTCTTATATTTGACGATCTAGTTATTGACTTTAAGGTGAGATGATCCCTATTGCAATTATCCCTACCATCTTTTTGGCCTACTTTTTGACTCATATTTATTACTGATTGGTACCTCTTATTTATGCCAATTCTCAGAACCCAGGGGATTCACAGCAATGTACAGTGGCAGTTTCTCCCCAAGGGCGTAGGGTCTCTGCCCCCGTTCCCAAAAGCTGCACATTGCTCAATCATATTTTTTTTAATACTTTTTTTATAACGTCTTCTAAATTTTGGCTCCGATAAATCAACACAGTGACTGTGACAGCAGCCACTGACTCTCAGCTTGTGTGCCCCAGCAGCCCCGGCCACTCACCAATACCGCGGCCATGAGGCATGTGACTGACTCCCCCTGGGCCAAAAGAAACCTAGGGGGTCCATTAGGATGGCAGGCGGATTGCCCCCGCCAGGCTGGTGGTAGCCACCGCCGGCGGGCCCCCAGAGTGAAGGAGAGGTGGGGGGTGCACACAGGGGTGCCTGCCGCTTCACGTATGCAAATGCATGCATGCATTTTTAACATTGTGGCGGGTGGTGCAGAGAGCACCGCCCGCCACAATGTTAAAAATGAGGGATGCGCCCTCCACTGTGGCAGGCGCATCCTAATACCACCATCGGGACCCCCGCCCTCAAGGCGGGCGGTCCCTTTTTCCAATGGGAAGTGAAGGAGAGGTGGGGGGTGCACACAGGGGGTGCCTGCCGCTTCGTGTATGCAAATGCATGCATGCATTTTTAACATTGTGGCGGGTGGTGCAGAGAGCACCGCCCGCCACAATGTTAAAAATGAGGGATGCGCCCGCCACTGTGGCAGGCGCATCCTAATACCACCATCGGGACCCCCTCCCTTAAGGCGGGCGGTCCCTTTTTCCGAAGGGAAGTGAAGGAAAGGTGGGGGGTGAACACAGGGGGTACCCAGGATTTGCATACATGAAGCAGCAGGCACCACGCGGTGCCTGCCACTTCGTGTATGCAAATGCATGCATGCATGCATTTTTAACATTGTGGCGGGCGGTGCAGAGAGCACCGCCCACCACAATGTTAAAAATGAGGGATGCGCCCGCCACTGTTGCAGGCGCATCCTAATGCCACCATCGGGAGCCTCGCCCTTAAGGCGGGCGGTCCCTTTTTCCGATGGGATGGCGGGCGGACAAAGTCCGCCCGTCATCCTAATGGGGGGCCTAAGTGTTTGCCGGCTGAGAACCTCACAGCCCTGAAGGCTGTGATGTCATCAGCTCGGCAAAGACTTAGCTTCAGGACCAAGTCTCCACCCCCTGATGACGTGGAGGGAAAGTTAGCCTCGGGCGTTTTGTGTCCAAGCCCGGGATCGCTAACCCTCCACGTCAATCAGAGAGTGGAGAGAGCTTTCCCAACTCATTACAGGGCGTGGTGGGACACACACTGTGGTGAGTTGGGAAAGGGGTATGGCAGGCGGGAAGCAGAGGATTCGAGTCTGCGCATACTTGACCTCAGACTGCTTCCCGCGTGTCTGCCCTGGAACTTTCTGGAAGCCACTGCGTCCGAGAGCGGGGACATGGACTTCAGAGACGACTATCTCTGACTCAAGTTGTGTGTCCATCATTTAATGCCAGTTTGCTGCTTTCCGGCCCGGTGCCACGACTGACTTGACTGCCGCAGGACTCAGAGGTTAGTAGGACATCTTACTGGTTATTGCTAATAATTGGCTATATTGGTAATTAGTAATTGGTATGGTGTGTAGTCACTGGCGTAGCTAGTCATTTTAAAAGTTTTCTACTGGCTGCCTTGTGATTAAGAGACTGACTCCCCAACAAACGAAATGTGCAGTAGGATGTGGAGAAAATACTTACAGCAATCAGCTTGATGACGTGGGTGAAAGGAAAAAAATTGTTTATAATAATGGCTGGTACTTTGCTATTGGCTTGGCCTGGGCCAGGTCTCGGGAGGAGTGCACTGTAATGAGCTGCACGCCTCGCTTACTCCAGCCTTGTACTTTTAATGTCATTCTTTCAGGTCCAAAGAGAGAGCGCGAGCTGGACGAAGGGGGGCTGAGATTGTAAACTGCTGCTTAGCCCCTCTCGACACCTCTGCATGGCTGCACATGGCTTCCTTACTAGCCGAGGACCACAGACGCACGCCGTCCTCCACGCGTGTGCACAGCCCAGTGCTTAATTTGAGCCGGTGGCCACCGGCACCCATTTTTGGAGACCGCCACTTATTTTTCCTCTACAGCTGCCTGGGGGTGGACAGCGCACTGCAGGAGGCAAACATTATCAAATAGAAATACACGCGCTGAGCATTTAACATATTAAAAGTGTGGTGTCTGCAACCATAAACCACTCTATACCCAGCTACTCGCATTGGAGAGAGATGTAATTCATGCTATCAAAGCAGGAAGGCTGCCCTGGATTGACGGGCCAGTTGAAGCTTCGGGTGACTATGGGATCCCTGGCAATTTTTTTTTATTGCTGTCCCTGCACCACATACTAACCGCCGGGGCAGCGGTGGAGGGAGCACTTCTGTGCAGCACGGATAACAGGCACATCTGCTTTTGGGCTGCAAATACGCACACCGCCCTGTATGTGGCATGCACTGTCTGCACACACTCAAGTGCTGCCTGCTACGTGCTGCCTGCCTGCCTGTAGTGCTAAGTTGACCCGGCTCTGTGTCTGTAAACTCATCACGCAGGCCAGAGAGGTATGCAACAAGTGGGCTGTGTCACTCACTGTGCTGGCAGTATGCGTGAGAGGGCATGCACCCACCCCACCCCTTCGGACAGAGCAGAAGGGGGCAGGCTGGACCCTGAGAAAGCAACAGCATGAGGAAGGAAGAAAAAAAACTGGTCAAGGAGAGTGATGCAAGTAACGGATGGGGGGTGGGGGCATGCTGGGTCTGGCATCAGAAAGGGGGAGAGCAAGAAAGAGGATGGCGTGGAAGGGAGAGGAGGCAATTCACAAGGCACCGGGACTCCAGCCCCCGGCCTCCCGACAGAACCCTATAAGTTAAATACCAAAGTCCAGTTAGCCCACAAGCAGAGAGAAGTAGAAAGTGCAGCAGCAGCTGCTGAGGGCTGCAGGTCACCCCCGAGTCTATCTAGTCCGAGGAGCCGTTAAAGTCTCTTTTAACACTCCTGGGTCTGAAGGTTCTCACATTCCTGGCGTGAAGTGATCTGCTAACACATGCCATTAACACCGGTGGAGGCAGCGGTTGCTCATTAGCTCACGTCAGGCCCAGACGTCCTCCTGGGAGGGACCATAGTGTCCATTGGGAGTGGGGTTGGGAGACAGTAATGGCAGGCCCAACCTTTACAAGAGCTTTTAACTACCTGCTGGCTGCTCACTCATGTGACACGCGAATGTCTGACAAAATATAGAAAGACAAAATATCGACCTACAAAAATATCGGAGCAATAATAACGATGTCAACAATATCGATATCCTATCTACAAAAAGGTAAGTACAAAAATATCGAAAAAAATATATAGATGTCAAAAATATCGTTTTTTTTTAAATATTGTTTTTTTATTAAAAAAAATATGTTAAATTAATTAAAAAATACCTAAACATATAATAAACATAGTACAAAATATATTATAATATTTAAAATTAATAAGTAATATACATAATTTAATTAAAAAAATAACACATACATATATTATATATAACACAATGTATGATTCAGCTGACACGTCACCACAGTTAAGAGTGTTGAATTACACATGTCTCAAATTATATGTAATTTACAAAAATGCACCTATTTTAGGTGATCTGCGGTCCGAGCTTTGTTTTTGAGTTGGCTGTTCATGGTTTTTAAACAGGACAGTCTTTTAAACAGTTATGGGTTTAAAATTTCTTTAGGTAGTTCATTTGCACTGTGAATACATTTGAGCACTTTTTTTCACATATTGTAAAAAAAAAATTTTTTTTTGTAAATAGTCCTTATTATATTTATGTAATATAAAGTTTATAATGTTTAAATTTTAAATAAGTATATAGGACTGTAGCTCAATATTATGGTTTTACACTTAGGTGCTGTTAGGCAACACATTGTCCTTTCTTCACATATTTTTGCCAAGCTCTGCAGTAATCTACAACGGCACTATGATTAAGTTTAACACTTTAACCTATCTATAATGCTTCAAGAAAACGTTATTTGTGAATGTTCTAGTTTTGAGTGTAAATTGATTAAGAATTGAACTATGCATTTAAGCATATCATTTTCAGTAGCCTCACTAGTAATATTCCATTGAATGCATTTATGCAGTCAAGATATGTCATAATAATTTTCAGGTATTTGTACTTTAATATATATTCATTATCATGATGAAATTCAGATTATGCATTATGTTATGTAAAGTGGTTTTAAAGGTGTTTAACACTATCGTATAATGCATTGCCAAATACGTACTGTGCCTTTAAATTGTTTAAACCAGACTGTAGGCAAAACCATGTGATGCACGTGTGGTAGGTGTGGCCCATAGGAGGGGTCAGAATTGCAAGCATAAAAGAAATCTCCCAATGAAAATGTGGTGTGTGAACAAGAGTACGCCAGTACTCGAAACGTTACATTTTTGAAAAGGCATTGAATAAATAACAACTTGCCCGGATAACGTGGGGTCAGCCTCTTCTTTCGCCGCTGTGTGTGGAGGTCTGAAGATTTCGTGAATATTATATATAATATATATACTTAATAATCAGTTGTAATATTTATTGTAATAACTTATAAATAATTAAAAATATTATATATTACAAATTCATCTATACACATAAAATAATAACTTAAATAAAAATTAAATAATTATACAAAACAAATTTTAAAAAAAATAATGTAATTTTAATATTTTTTAAATTAAGTATATGCTACATTAACTAAAACAATGCAAAAAAATATTAAGTAACAGAGGGAATAAAATACTATTCCAACTCCCAAAAAAACAACAGTAAGGAAAATGTTGGATAGTGTAGGGTAAAAATTACTATTCTCACTCCAGAGAGTGCAACAGTAGGGAAAGTGTTGGATAGCGTAGGGGTAAAAATTACTATTCCAACTCCAGTGAGTGAAACAGTAGGGAAAGTGTTGGATAGCATAGGGGTAAAAATTACCATTCCAACTCCAGAGAGTGCAACAGTAGGGAAAGTGTTGGATAGCGTAGGGGTAAAAATTACTATTCCTACTCCAGAGAGTGCAACAGTAGGGAAAGTGTTGGATAGCGTAGGGGTAAACATTACTATTCCAACTCCAGAGAATGCAACAGTAGAGAAAGTGTTGGATAGCGTAGGGGTAAAAATTACTATTCCAACTCCAGAGAGTGCAACAGTAGGGAAAGTGTTGGATAGCGTTGGTGTAAAAATTACTATTCCAACTCCAGAGAGTGCAAATAAATGACCAATTAATAAAAATTATTTACCAATTAATTAAAATTAATTTATAATTCCTAAAAAATTAATAATTAATTTAGTATAATTAAATTACTTCACACCCTATTCCCCTCTAAACCCACAACCCGCTACAGAAAATAATTAACAATTAATCAATAATTAAAATAAATTACCAATTCATAAAAATTAATTACCAATTCATTCAAATGAATTTATAATTCCTAAAAAAAAAAATTCATTTACTATAATTAAATTACTTCACACCCTATTCCCCTATAAACCCACAACCCTCTACGGTACTAAAATACAACATTTACTTAAATTACATTTAAAAAAAATAATACATATTAAATACATAATAATATACATAAAAATCATCTAAAAATCGATATTACTTACCTCCGAAATTCTGTCCCTTCGATATTAAAAAAATCGATATTACTTACCTTCTATATTCTGTCCCTTCGATATTAAAACATCGATATTTTGTCTGCCTACCGTGACACGCGAATCACGTGATCTCTCCCATGTGTGGCCTGAGGTATCATGGATGCTAGCCGGTTATAACTTCGGGACTACGAGTCCCAGGGTGCAAAGGGAAAACAGGATTACATAAGATACTACTCTAGCATATGCATTCAGAAACGTAAAGGGGACATCAAGTGTAGCCAAGATAAACAGTGCACTTTCCCCAGTCACCAATAACATACATTCTGAATGCCCCTTTGCTCGATGACGTTTGTTTGGCTTTTGAGATACATGACATCATTCACTGGCTGGCCCCTTTAAGATTTCCCCAGGACTCGGAGTGAATGAATTATTCGATAATGTGGCCTCTTACAGGCGATGTTTGCTTCTCAGTCAACACATCTCTGGATTTTTTCAAATGATACTATTTTTTTATTTCTTGTTGTCTACTCTCAATTTAGTAGTTATGTTTCTAGGGCACTAGATGTTTGCTTTTGCTCTAATTCTTTGAAAAAAAGAGTATAGCCGTAGGTGGTTCAGGCTCTCTCGCTCGCCACAGTGAAGTATGACAATTGTTTTACGCCTCACCAGTTTCAAATGTCACCTGCCGCCACTGGCAATGTGATCTGATGATATTACACATTTATGATATTGACGTTTGAAGGAGTGAACTACACTTGAGGTGAGATGTTCACCTCGTTTTTACTCATCCTCATTATGATAATTTGGTTAAGGGTACAAATAGTCCTATGCAGATTCTTGTAGCTCCGCTTTGTACAGTTATTTCGATCAAAAAACAACAACGAAAGAGTGACTATAGTAAAACCAGGAAACTCCTGGTTAAACAAAACAGCCGAGGACAAAAACCAGTGTTTGTAAAAGAACCCTCACTCACCGACCTGGTCGGTGACATGCTTCATCATAGGGTTCCACCAGAGAGGCCGAATGCTTCCCTGGTGTGCTTCTACGCCTGGTTTACAGCGGAGCAGGATATGTGTGTGCGTGAAGTGAAAAGGAATGTGAATTTAAAAGGTGACTGGTTGTAGCCTATCAACTAATTTAGTAAAAGCTGACCAATGACCATTAAAAAGAGTGAGACGGACGTGAACTGGTTCTATAAAGTAGTCAATGACATCCGATTTAAGTGTAAAAAATTGGTCAACATGTTTTTGCTTGTATATGCAATTAGCTAAGCATTCTTCGGGACCTACTATACGTTCCACTGTGGTGTGCGCACCCTAAGGCGCACCCTAACCTGAGCAACCGAAAGTGGGGATGAGGCAATGACGGCTCTGTCTCGCCCAGTGGGAAAGTGGGCGGCTGGGAGCTGCACCGGGTCTCAGCCTTCAGCGTGCGGCCGGGGTCTCAGTGTTTGGTACACGGTTCACACCTCACGCCCAGCAGGCTGTAAAGGCTCGGCGGTTGAACGTGCTCCCTCCCAGCTGAAAGTTAGAGGGCAGACCCGCTAGCAGTCGAAGTTTACCTTAGCAGCCGACTCCAGCAATCTGCGCCAGACAAGTCACAGTAGCTGAAAAGGTACGCAGGCCCACAGGTAGCCAGCTCGTTAGAATATTGTCACCAAGAATATTGTAGTAACGAATCAGAGAAGAATATATTAAAATGGTGTTTATTGTAGTCCAAGACATAAAGACGAGCTCTCTGACCGCAACGGTTTATCCTCACTACAACTGTCGCTATTCGAAAACAAACATTCCACACGTTCCTAAGACGCATCGCATAGAATGCTCGCACATTAGCATTCTATACTTCAGGGGGCCCACAAATCTATACGCGAATGATCCTGTGAAACCAATGTTGAAGCAGAATTGCAAAATCAAGTGTAGAACCCACATGCGGGGTGTGAAGACAAGGTGTATGGGGAGGGCAGAGTTTTAAACACTGCATTACTTAGTTGCACTTCTAAACAGACAAAAAGTTAGAATGTACATTTCCAATCTGCCTACGTATCTGTTATACTAATATCAACCCCAACAGTGCACTAGCAGTGGTTATAAACAGTGTTTCCTGTAATTAGTTTCCTCTCTGTGCGGCAAGCAGTGTCACGGTTACCTGCACAATTTTCTCAGTGGTACCCCAGCTGAGTGACACATGCAAACGTGCCCTCGTTTCCACGAATTGGTTTTCCTTAGATTAATCATTTTCTGACTATATTGGTTCAAACACAACAACACAAATAGTTCAAAATCTGTGCCGGGTCCCATCACACAAAGGGTGACCACCAATGAGACATTGCCTTAGATGAGCTCTATGGCCAGAAATAGTAGTGCTGTTTGATAGGACAGCTTGGGTGTTCCTCTACACATGACTTGATGGGGTTGAGGTCTTTGAGGAAAAGCCCGGGGACACAGCAGAAATACCTGAGTGTCTGTGGTACTTGGCATCAAGTCACCACTTACACAGTTGGCGTGGCAGCCAGGTTTTTCGAGCTCTGCTGACGGATAATCGCTCTCTTGTTGATGTAGGCGTCTCTCGCTATGCTGGTCCATCAGTTGATGAACAAGAGCAAGGCAATCAGAATGTTCGAGCTGCTGCCACATCACATAATCCATTGTCCTATATGTAGTAAAATAAAATTAAAAGAAAATGCATTTCCCACGGAATAGAGAATAAGTTAACACATTTTCAAGTATATTGGCGCCTTATACCGTCCTGCTGAATAGTTCTATAGTAGTAAAACATTTGCATGTAAAACATTGCAATATCGATGCTCTTTTGATAGTCGCACGACACCACACTTGGTGCATTTGCACCTTCTTTTTACAGTAGTTAATAATGCAATTTTGTTGGATTGTACTCACTGTCTGATGTTGCAAACTGCATCATTCAAGGCTTACTTTGCCTTGATGGTATTCAGACTATCAACTTGTAGATTGCCCCTGATAGCAGCAGTAAACATTTTATTACCTGACCCTGAACCATGAACCTGATACGATGATGGACCTAGAGGATTGTGTTCGCCAGACAAACCTTATTCCTACCATGCAAACTGGATTCAGGGCAGGGATGGGCACCCTCACACATATCTCTGCAGTCACGCTCTTAGCTAATAAAGCCATATCAAATTCCAACACCCTATATGCATGCTTCATAGATCTCAAAGCTGCGTTCGATAAAATAATCCAGAGCCAAACTATGGGCCAAGATGCAAAGCTGGGGGGTACCAACTAAACTTTTGGCGGCCATCATCAACCTGTACTCGGATACGTGGGTCCAAATAAGGAAAGGAGATGGCAGCAGTATAACCAGTAAGATTGCAACATCCAACGGGCTAAAACAGGGGTGGGTATCGGCCCCCTGTTTATTCAACACTATCAGCCCGTCCCGACGTTGTCCGGGTATGAAATAGAATGCGTGTAATGTGTGTATTTGGCAAGGGCAATTTATTTTAAAATCTCGCGGTAGACAACATTTTTTGTTTCATTAGAATAGGGACGGAGAAGGCCCAGCTGCAGCCCTGGTTGATGTTAGCAGGCGCGTGTAATTGGTGTAGTGAACTTGAAGTTGGTGGTAATTTGCGATTTCTTAATGAGAAGTCGCACAACTTTAGTGCTTCATACATTGCATTTAAGGAATCGCAAAATTTGCGATTCCTTAAATGCAATCGCAAAATAAGGAATCGCAAATTTGCGATTCCTTATTTTGCACTCAAATTTGCTACATACATACCATTTAGCGAAAATGAGTTCGCAAACGCCGAAATTCTGTGAAATTCGGCGTTTCCTTACCCATTTGAGCTTCATACATATGGCCCAAAGACACCATAAAAGCACTTCTCTGGCATGGCACCAAAAGGTTTCCCAAAAAGGACACCCTACCATTCAACACTCTTCCAAACAAGCTACTGGTCCACTATTCAGATTTGGCACCTCACCGGGGGTATGAAGTGCTAACAAGTTAAGGTTGGCGCAAACTGTTGGACAGCCTTCTATACTTTATTATTTTATGTGAAATAAAAAGTGTTACTGAACTAATACTAGCTCTGAACAGCTCGAGGATAAGGCAGACTGCAGGTGAACAGGGTGTGTCCTCCTGTAGTGAGGAGAAGATGAACACCTAAAGAACAAGGACACCCTTTGATCTTCTGCTCGCCCTAGTGTACCAGTTAACAGTACAGTCCCCTGCCTGACCCCAAGATGGCTTCCATAGAGTTCCCCTACACGTTGTTTTACTTCCCTGGGACAACAATTGGACATTGATCAGACCATGAACCTATACCCTAACCTGTCTACACATCAGGACTTGGAACCTGCGGAACTTACCCGAGACTGTGGAGACCTAGCGATTTGGCTGATGCCTGGTGGAGATACCATATAGCTAAAGAGAGCACTCCCGCTCCCCTTTTTGGGGAAGGATCCAGTATGTAGGCCTGGGAGTCTCAGAGACCCCTCTGAGAGAGTCCACTGCATAAAGGGAGCCTCCCTCAACAGAGATAGGGAAGTGATACCACTGCCTCTGGGATCACAGATTACTGGACTTTGGACGTTGCTTTGACTCGTCTACCGGTTTGTGTCCCCGTCCCCCTTCCCCTCCTCTTTCCATGCGATGTCCTTTACCCTCCCCTCCTCTTTCCCGCCTTCATTACCTGTCTACTTCCCCAGCTCCTTCCCCCTCCCCTGAATCTTTCCCCTTGCCTGCTTTTCCCCTTACGTATTTGTGCTTATTGTTTATCTTCACCTTACAAGTAACTATTTTGCCATGCTGTAATAACTGTGTAACCTTTGTAACGATGTAACCTGTAACTATGATCTGATGCTCATGTAAAGCGCTCTGATACCTCCGGGTCTAGCCAGCGCTATATAAAACCTTTAAAATAAAATAAATGTTACTACAATACGATACAATGCAATACGTCCATGGGTACCCTGTCCGGCAGGATCTTTGCTTGTAGCCATACAGTCACTTAGCAGCATCAGCAAAGATGCAGCAAACACAAGTTAAGCACGTGTCAGGCATACACTATCTGGGAACAGAGTGGTCACACTTGATAAGCCTGACATATACACAGCACCGTTGTGAATCTCTCTCCCACTGGTCTCTGTAGGGAAATCCCTTTTCAAGTGTCTGGGTCCTTACCAACGGTTTCCCTGGATTATTTTCTTTAAAAAACAAGTTTTTAGGCATGTCCAGTAAACTGTTTTGGTTTTTTGTACCTAGGAGATAGCATCCATTCAAAGAAGCCAGTTCTACACTTCCAAGGGCAGGCAGAAGCACAATACTGTGATGGGAATATACACATTCAGAATTTTATGTTCACCAAAGCTGCTTTGCCCTATTAGATAGACCTGCATGTTTCCTGGACTCAACACTTAAAGGCCCAATCCCCGCAGAGGAAGAAGGGGTATTGTCAATGCCATTGAAATTGTGGAAGAGGAAGGTAAGTGAAATTTCCAAACTGTTAGACAATTATGGAGAGAACTAATAACGCACCATTTGCCAAAGCCTGGCCTCTGATAAGTACGTAGATATACAAGCCTTTTCTATTTAAAAACAATGGAAATATGTTGTTTTGCAGTGTTGGTTGTTTAACATAGCAGCTCATCCATTCTTGCAAATATGACATGCTCAGTCCATTAACTTCAGAAACGTTTGTGTAAAAGATTTAACATTGTACAATGGCCCATTTATCATATTATTATTCAAATATTTACAATTTGGAGGTAGCATCAACCATCCAGGTCATCACTAACAAAGACAAAGTACTAATGCTGCAATGTTTTGATTTGAACACAGGTGCCAACATTAACAAATTCTAAGAGAAATACTTTCAGAACAATACTTTTCGAGACTAAATTCCAACCGAGAAGCCACTTTTGCAAACAGATCCTTTATACAGAAATAAACAACACTTCTTCTTTCTTCATCCCTTTGCCAGGTTAACAAAGCAAAAGAACACTCTTCCATCACCGTTCAATATTATTTCTAAGTGCAGGCCAGTACTAATTTCACAACCTCGTTGGTAAGACCGTATGTATTATTGCTAGCTGTTAAGGAATTGATTATATCATTTACGAGGTCATGTGCAGTGCATTGAGGAAGGCTGCATGAAGTGAATATTTCTGTATGTTTTTTAGAAGTTAGCATTTGTGCCTTTCCTTTAACTAAAGTGTCTTTCAGCGAGTTTCGATGTTTTTAATGTAGTTTGGTATGTGAAATTAGTATAGTTCCATAACAAAGTTTTTTCTGTTACTTCCCTGCATTTAACCATATTTTATTTCTACTTCCTACATAACCCAAAGGGCGTTCGATAACACCCTGCGCCCAGTACCCATCCACACAGAATAGTTCCTCGCCGGGCATCATTTCAGGCCTTGCCACTAGCCACATAACTGTATGAAGTGACATTTTATATTAAAAATGCATTTACAAATCTGATCATTTCCCTCTGTCATTAATGTGAAAACACACTGTAAAATGACATTTTGTCAAAATATACAAACCACATCAGGCAGTCATATTCACTGATAGGCCGTCGTTAAAGTTCCCCTCAACAAATGGAAGCTTTGGAAATTGCTGAACAATGCACAAATATATTTGATAGCTTGAACTGAATGTTACTTGCTTACATTCTTTAGAGGATTTATAAATGTGTTATATTCCTTAAGCTACATGTTCTCGTTTGCACCACGCTTGACCTTCCTATCTATCTCGTGTTGATATAATGTTGAATAGAGAATCGCATATTTTAACAATAATTCTGTCTTACATGAAATATGAATTGGTTTTCCTTAGATTAATCATTTTCTGACTATATTGGCTCAAACACAACAACACAAATAGTTCAAAATCTGTGGTGGGTCCCAACACACAAAGGGTGACCACCAATGAGACATTGCCTTAGATGAGCTCTATGGCCAGAAATAGTAGTGCTGTTTGATAGGACAGCTTGGGTGTTCCTCTACACATGACTTGATTGGTTTGAAGTCTTTGAGGAAAAGCCCGGGGACACAGCAGAAATACCTGAGTGTCTGTGGTACTTGGCATCAAGTCACCACTTACACAGTTGGCGTGGCAGCCAGGTTTTTCGAGCTCTGCTGACGGATAATCGCTCTCTTGTTGATGTAGGCTTCTCTCGCTATGCTGGTCCATCAGTTGATGTACAAGAGCAAGGCAATCAGAATGTTCGAGCTGCTGCCACATCACATAATCCATTCTCCTATATGTAGTAAAAGAAAATTAAAAGAAAATGCATTTCCCACGGAATAGAGCATAAGTTAACACATTTTCAAGTATATTGGCGCCTTGTACCGTCCTGCTGAATAGTTCTACAGTAGTAAAACATTTGCATGTAAAACATTGCAATATCGATGCTCTTTTGATAGTCACACGACACCACTCTTGGTGCATTTGCACCTTCTTTTTACAGTAGTTAATAATGCAATTTTGTTGGATTGTACTCACTGTCTGATGTTGCAAACTGTATCATTCAAGGCTTACTTTGCCTTGATGGTATTCAGACTATCAACTTGTAGATTGCCCCTGATAGCAGCAGTAAAATTTTTTTTACCGGACCCTGAACCATGAACCTGATACGTTGATTGACCTAGAGGATTGTGTTCGCCAGACAAACCTTATTCCTACCATGCAAACTGGATTCAGGGCAGGGATGGGCACCCTCACACATATCTCTGCAGTCACGCTCTTAGCTAATAAAGCCATATCAAATTCCAACACCCTGTATGCATGCTTCATAGATCTCAAAGCTGCGTTCGATAAAATATCCAGAGCCAAACTATGGGCCAAGATGCAAAGCTGGGGGGTACCAACTAAACTTTTGGCGGCCATCATCAACCTGTACTCGGATACGTGGGTCCAAATAAGGAAAGGAGATGGCAGCAGTATAACCAGTAAGATTGCAACATCCAACGGGCTAAAACAGGGGTGGGTATCGGCCCCCTGTTTATTCAACACTATCAGCCCGTCCCGACGTTGTCCGGGTATGAAATAGAATGCGTGTAATGTGTGTATTTGGCAAGGGCAATTTATTTTAAAATCTCGCGGTAGACAACATTTTTTGTTTCATTAGAATAGGGACGGAGAAGGCCCAGCTGCAGCCCTGGTTGATGTTAGCAGGCGCGTGTAATTGGTGTAGTGAACTTGAAGTTGGTGGTAATTTGCGATTTCTTAATGAGAAGTCGCACAACTTTAGTGCTTCATACATTGCATTTAAGGAATCGCAAAATTTGCGATTCCTTAAATGCAATCGCAAAATAAGGAATCGCAAATTTGCGATTCCTTATTTTGCACTCAAATTTGCTACATACATACCATTTAGCGAAAATGAGTTCGCAAACGCCGAAATTCTGTGAAATTCGGCGTTTCCTTACCCATTTGAGCTTCATACATATGGCCCAAAGACACCATAAAAGCACTTCTCTGGCATGGCACCAAAAGGTTTCCCAAAAAGGACACCCTACCATTCAACACTCTTCCAAACAAGCTACTGGTCCACTATTCAGATTTGGCACCTCACCGGGGGTATGAAGTGCTAACAAGTTAAGGTTGGCGCAAACTGTTGGACAGCCTACTATACTTTATTATTTTATGTGAAATAAAAAGTGTTACTGAACTAATACTAGCTCTGAACAGCTCGAGGATAAGGCAGACTGCAGGTGAACAGGGTGTGTCCTCCTGTAGTGAGGAGAAGATGAACACCTAAAGAACAAGGACACCCTTTGATCTTCTGCTCGCCCTAGTGTACCAGTTAACAGTACAGTCCCCTGCCTGACCCCAAGATGGCTTCCATAGAGTTCCCCTACACGTTGTTTTACTTCCCTGGGACAACAATTGGACATTGATCAGACCATGAACCTATACCCTAACCTGTCTACACATCAGGACTTGGAACCTGCGGAACTTACCCGAGACTGTGGAGACCTAGCGATTTGGCTGATGCCTGGTGGAGATACCATATAGCTAAAGAGAGCACTCCCGCTCCCCTTTTTGGGGAAGGATCCAGTATGTAGGCCTGGGAGTCTCAGAGACCCCTCTGAGAGAGTCCACTGCATAAAGGGAGCCTCCCGCAACAGAGATAGGGAAGTGATACCACTGCCTCTGGGATCACAGATTACTGGACTTTGGACGTTGCTTTGACTCGTCTACCGGTTTGTGTCCCCGTCCCCCTTCCCCTCCTCTTTCCATGCGATGTCCTTTACCCTCCCCTCCTCTTTCCCGCCTTCATTACCTGTCTACTTCCCCAGCTCCTTCCCCCTCCCCTGAATCTTTCCCCTTGCCTGCTTTTCCCCTTACGTATTTGTGCTTATTGTTTATCTTCACCTTACAAGTAACTATTTTGCCATGCTGTAATAACTGTGTAACCTTTGTAACGATGTAACCTGTAACTATGATCTGATGCTCATGTAAAGCGCTCTGATACCTCCGGGTCTAGCCAGCGCTATATAAAACCTTTAAAATAAAATAAATGTTACTACAATACGATACAATGCAATACGTCCATGGGTACCCTGTCCGGCAGGATCTCTGCTTGTAGCCATACAGTCACTTAGCAGCATCAGCAAAGATGCAGCAAACACAAGTTAAGCACGTGTCAGGCATACACTATCTGGGAACAGAGTGGTCACACTTGATAAGCCTGACATATACACAGCACCGTTGTGAATCTCTCTCCCGCTGGTCTCTGTAGGGAAATCCCTTTTCAAGTGTCTGGGTCCTTACCAACGGTTTCCCTGGATTATTTTCTTTAAAAAACAAGTTTTTAGGCATGTCCAGTAAACTGTTTTGGTTTTTTGTACCTAGGAGATAGCATCCATTCAAAGAAGCCAGTTCTACACTTCCAAGGGCAGGCAGAAGCACAATACTGTGATGGGAATGTACACATTCAGAATTTTATGTTCACCAAAGCTGCTTTGCCCTATTAGATAGACCTGCATGTTTCCTGGACTCAACACTTAAAGGCCCAATCCCCGCAGAGGAAGAAGGGGTATTGTCAATGACATTGAAATTGTGGAAGAGGAAGGTAAGTGAAATTTCCAAACTGTTAGACAATTATGGAGAGAACTAATAACGCACCATTTGCCAAAGCCTGGCCTCTGATAAGTACGTAGATATAAAAGCCTTTTCTATTTAAAAACAATGAGAATATGTTGTTTTGCAGTGTTGGTTGTTTAACATAGCAGCTCATCCATTCTTGCAAATATGACATGCTCAGTCCATTAACTTCAGAAACGTTTGTGTAAAAGATTTAACATTGTACAATGGCCCATTTATCATATTATTATTCAAATATTTACAATTTGGAGGTAGCATCAACCATCCAGGTCATCACTAACAAAGACAAAGTACTAATGCTGCAATGTTTTGATTTGAACACAGGTGCCAACATTAACAAATTCTAAGAGAAATACTTTCAGAACAATACTTTTCGAGACTAAATTCCAACCGAGAAGCCACTTTTGCAAACAGATCCTTTATATAGAAATAAACAACACTTCTTCTTTCTTCATCCCTTTGCCAGGTTAACAAAGCAAAAGAACACTCTTCCATCACCGTTCAATATTATTTCTAAGTGCAGGCCAGTACTAATTTCACAACCTCGTTGGTAAGACCGTATGTATTATTGCTAGCTGTTAAGGAATTGATTATATCATTTACGAGGTCATGTGCAGTGCATTGAGGAAGGCTGCATGAAGTGAATATTTCTGTATGTTTTTTAGAAGTTAGCATTTGTGCCTTTCCTTTAACTAAAGTGTCTTTCAGCGAGTTTCGATGTTTTTAATGTAGTTTGGTATGTGAAATTAGTATAGTTCCATAACAAAGTTTTTTCTGTTACTTCCCTGCATTTAACCATATTTTATTTCCACTTCCTACATAACCCAAAGGGCGTTCGATAACACCCTGCGCCCAGTACCCATCCACACAGAATTGTTCCTCGCCGGGCATCATTTCAGGCCTTGCCACTAGCCACATAACTGTATGAAGTGACATTTTATATTAAAAATGCATTTACAAATCTGATCATTTCCCTCTGTCATTAATGTGAAAACACACTGTAAAATGACATTTTGTCAAAATATACAAACCACATCAGGCAGTCATATTCACTGATAGGCCGTCGTTAAAGTTCCCCTCAACAAATGGAAGCTTTGGAAATTGCTGAACAATGCACAAATATATTTGATAGCTTGAACTGAATGTTACTTGCTTACATTCTTTAGAGGATTTATAAATGTGTTATATTCCTTAAGCTACATGTTCTCGTTTGCACCACGCTTGACCTTCCTATCTATCTCGTGTTGATATAATGTTGAATAGAGAATCGCATATTTTAACAATAATTCTGTCTTACATGAAATATGAATTGGTTTTCCTTAGATTAATCATTTTCTGACTATATTGGCTCAAACACAACAACACAAATAGTTCAAAATTGCGATTCTCATATTTACATGTCTAGAGAATCTGGATTTCATTAAGGACACGGAGGCTGACATTATGCAAAGTCTTTTATTTGCAGCCCCAAGCAGCCGCCTACATCACAATAGACTAAGCTCTAAAGAGAACAATGGCAACACATAAAGCCCATGAGACAGCAATAATCTGCCTCTTTTAAATGAATAGTCCAAGAAAGAAAGAACTTTTATGAAGAACTGCGAAGTCCAGATCCAACAGGGATGGAGAGTGAAAGGATGAAAAACTGGATGGTGGAACGGAATCCAGTCCAACGAAGATCATGAATGAAGTAGGAGTCAAGGATTTTCTGTAAAGGAAAACAGAAGTAAGTTCTGGCAAAGGGGATTGCAAAGGCAATACAATAAAGTACAATACAATCAGGTGTAATAAACAAGGCAGCGTAATGAAGCATTACGATAGGAAAGATATTATAAACAGTAATCAGTAATATCAATTAGAACATTCACCACCACCAGAGGGTGGGAGGGAGGGATAATGTCAGCCTCCGTGTCCTTAATGAAATCCAGATTCTCTAGACATGTAAATATGAGAATCGCAATTTCATAACAAGACACGGAGGCTACATTATGCATGTTGGTAGCTTCTTAAAACAACATTGGACATATGCTCAATAGGTTTACAATAATGACGAGCAAATGTACTTGCATTAGACCAATCCGCAGCCTTTAGGATGTCCTCTAACTTACCTCCGGACCAAAGAGACTTACTGGCCATAGCGCCTCTTAAAGAATGAGCCTGAAATTTATGTAAGTCGACGCCGGCAAGACTCATGGCAATTTTAATCCATCTAGCAATAGAAGTGGAGGAAATCGCTTTATGCGGTTTAACAAAAGATATTAACAATTGAGAAACGCCCTGGGGACGGAGGAGAGCCATCCTTTGATCATATTCCTTCATGCATTCAACGACACAGAGTTTAGGGCAAAGATCAGAACGAGGGTAAAATATAGAATCGGACATAGTTTTAGTCCTTCTGAAAATATCGAACTTGACGCCAAAGACATTGTAAGAACGTCTTGAAATCTCAAGAGCTTTGACATCAGAAGCTCTTCTGCAAGAAATTAGGCACAATAAGGTAGCCAATTTAATGGAAAGATTTTTTCTGTTCAGAAGGGAATTAGGAGGCCAACTGTTGAAGAGGTTAAGGATCAAACTGACATCCCAAAGGGTCTCATATTTGGCTTTAGGGGGTCTCCTTAAACGGATACTCTTCATGACTCTACAGACAATAACATTCTTACCGATTGTCTTACCATTAATAAGAACGTGGCCAGCCGATATAGCAGATCTATAGCAATTAATAGATCTATAACTCAGACCTCTATCAAACTGTTCAACCAGGAAGTTGACTATATCAACAATAGGGGCCTCCAGGGGATCCAAGTCCCTTTCCAGGCACCAACGTACCCATATTCTCCAGATACTGTTGTATCTGTAGTGCGTGCCAGGAGCCCAGGATTCCTTGAGGAGGGTTGAAGCCGACTCCGAAAGACCTGAGATTGCATTAGATCTCCTGACACTTTCCAGGCAAGAAGGGACAAACTCCCGTTCAGAATAAGGGGATGAATGTGACCGTCTACGTCTGAGAGGAGATCTTCCAGTGAAGGGATCAAGAAGGGGACACTGCAGGCCAGTTCCAGAACAGTTGGGAACCATGCTTGAGAGGTCCAGAAAGGAGTTATCAATACGAGGCAAGATTGTTCTTGTCTCACCTTCTGAAGGACCCTCTGAATCATTGCAAAGGGGGGAAAAGCGTAACCCCGAACATCCTTCCAAGGTTGCAGGAAGGCATTGACTGCCAGAGCGCCCGGATCGGGCATCCAGCTGAAATACTTGGGGATCTGAGAAGTCAGTCTGCTTGCGAATAAATCCACGTGCAGGGGACCCCAAATCCTGTTCAGAGTGCTGAAAACAGAAGGGTTCAGTTTCCAATCGCTGTGGTCGAAAAGGAACCTCGAATTCCAATCCGCTGAGAAGTTTGCTTCTCCTGGAAAGTATTCTGCTTTGAGGGATATTTTGTGTTCTAGGCAGAACATCCAGAGTTTCTTGGCTAGGTTCGACAAGTCCAAAGACTTTGTTCCGCCTAAACGATTGATATAGGCCACGGCCGATATATTGTCCATCTTGAGAAGGACGGATCTCCCTTGAAGGGAATGCCTGAAGCTCATAAGGGCATATAAACCGGCAGTCAGTTCTAAAAAATTTATGTGATGGCAAGATTCCTCTTGAGACCAAAGGCCGCCCGTGTTTTGATTGAGAAAACAGGCTCCCCAGCCATGAAGGCTGGCGTCCGATTCCAAGACAAATTCTGGCTTGGTGCCAAAGATTGCTTTGCCATTCCAAGCCTCCAGATTGTCTAACCACCAATCTAGTTCTGAGCGGGCTTCCGGATCTAAGGAAATCCGGTCTTCGTACCAGAGTCCGGACCTCAGAGCCCTCGCTTTTATCCTTTGAAGGGCTCGATAATTGAGTGGTCCAGGGAAAATAGCCTGAATGGAGGACGATAGAAGACCCAAAAGTCGTGCGAGTTCCCTCAGAGACAAGTCTTGGTGTCTCAGCACATATCTTATCTCTTTTTTTATTTTGGAAACTTTTTTCGAGGGGAGAAGAAGAAGACAGCGCATCGTGTCCACGGTAAAACCTAGGAACTCGATGGACATTGTTGGGGTTAACAACGATTTTTCTTTGTTTATGATGAATCCTAGCTTCTCCAGAAGATTCATAGTGAAATTCAAGTCCTGAACCAGCTGGAGAGGATCTTGAGACATAATGAGGATGTCGTCGAGGTAAATAATCAGACGTATTCCTCTTGATCTTACATGAGACACAACCGCTCTCATCACTTTGGTGAAACACCAGGGAGCGGAAGAGAGTCCGAAAGGAAGAGCTTGGAACTGATACAAGCGGTCTTTCCAAAGGAACTGAAGAAAAGGTTGGTGAGCCTTGGCCATGGGTATGGTGAAATAGGCGTCTTTGAGGTCCAATTTGACCAACCAATCTTTCTCCAAGAGAAGGTCCCGGAGAAGGTGGATGCCTTCCATCTTGAAATGCCTGTATGTGAGGAACTTGTTTAGGTCTCGAAGGTTGATCACAGGTCTCCAACCTTTGTCCTTTTTTTCCACCAAAAAAAGGTTGCTTATGAATCCCAGCTGATCGGGTGGGACCTCCAGGATTGCACCTTTCTGAATCATAGAAGAGATCTCTTCTTCTATAATTTTTTCTTGTTCCGAGGACATGTGAATCTTCCTGGGAAGAGAAGTCTGAACAGGAGGATGGGTGAAGTCTATCATGAAACCCTTTACCGTGTTTAGAACCCACGAGTCTTGAGTGATCAGATGCCAATTCATTGCAAAATGTCTGAGTCTTCCGCCCACTTTTAGTGGAAAAGAAGGGGAAGGGAGGGAGGTAACACTCACCTGAGGGTGTGTTAGAGTTGGTCGATCCACGTGATCTGTAGCCTCTGCCTCTACCTTGGCCTCTACCCCTTTGAGGGTAGAATTGCGGGGTATTAAACTGTTGTTGTTGGTATCCTCTTCCGAAACCACGACCTCTTGAGAAGGGCCTTTGATTGTAACGGCCGGAAGGTTGGCCTCGTCTTCCGGCCCGACCAAAAAGGTTGTTGTTGTTAAAGACCTTGCGCATGTTCTGTTGCGCTTTATCAAGGGCGGTAAAGGTGGAAACGTATTTCCCAAGGGATTTAATTAGGTCTTCCCCGAAGAGAAGTCCTTTAGAGTTCCTTGAGGGTTCTTTGTCAGCCAGATCTCCCAGTTTTGGGTTGATTTTGTTCAGGACCACCCTACGTCTCTCTGAGTTAATGGAAGCGTTAGCATTCCCCAGGAGGATGATGGCCCTCTGGCTCCAACCTCTAATCATCTCAGTATCCAAAGGAGTACCATTGATGTGAGAATCCTCTGCTGAATCCAAGATTCTGGTCAGAGGGCCAAGGACGTCCAAGAGGCGATCTTGGCATCCTTTAAAGGATTTTTCGACCCCTTTTCTTGGGTCACGCCCAAGTTTAAATAGGAATTTTATAAGCTCTGGGTCCAGATTGGGTGTATAACAAACCTTATCTTTGAGGGAAGGTCTTGAGCATTCAGCTCTGAGAATATTTCGGGTTCCCCTGTCAAGGAGGTTTCTGAGCCATTTTTTGATAAATTTCGAGACATGGTCTTGGGGTACCCAGTCAGAACTCCTGGGGTGTCTAAGGTTTTGGGGGGAGAGCATTTCCTCTCCCAAGGGGTCCAGAATGGTGCTTTTGGAAGGAGAAGGGAGATTATCTGTAAATTCGTCGAGAGGATCTTGACCATCGTTAAGGTCAAAGACATATTCATCAATAAATTCAGAGGAATTGGTTGAAATGTCATCATCCATATCAAAGGAAGTGCCGCCAAGGACACCCTGGGTGTTAAAGGCGCGAAGGCCTCCACTACTAGTTGAGGTGCCAAGACCTCCTTTATTTGTTGAGGTGCCAAGACCTCCCGAAGTATTGGTATTGGTGTAATTAGTTTTCTTCAGTCTCTTACCTCCCTGGTTCCCACCGGAATGAGGGTGGGGGTGAGTGACGTCCTCCAAAGGGAGTGGACGTTTGGGACCCATTAGCTCAGATAGGCTCTCCATCATGCAGGACTTAACCTCCATGTGGAGCATAGCTTTGAAAGATCCATCACCCAAGCCTGGAGTAGGGGCTGCGGCCCCATCAGAATCAGATTCTGACATTTTGAGAAAGGGACAGGCAGGGAAGATAGAAGTCACTTAGAAAGTAGGTGTTAGCTAAGTGTTAACGTTCTACAGCAAGGGTGATATTCCTTGTTTCCCTTAGATTACCATTTGTTTATGGTGAATATAAAAAAATGAGGCTTTTAAAGGTTAAAACGCGTGTCTCCGATGAAAGCAGCTGGTTTCTGTCGAGGCAAACCGTTTCAGCGCGAGTCTGCTCGGCCGTCGTCATGGCAACGCTGAGCGAGTGGAGGGGGTCGAGGAAAGGCCCTGTGCAACAATAACGCGCAGCGCGTGTGTTGCCAGCGGCCTTTCCTCTAAAGCGGCGAGGGTAAGGTTTTGGGAAATGGTTCCCGTCGGGAGTTAGGGAAGGCTCCGCTCGCACGCTGTGCTCTGCAGAGAGAAGCGTTCCCAGGAGGAGAAGCGGTAAGGGCGTGAAGGAGAGGCACGCCGAGGGTTATCCCCGTTCGTTGTTGGGGGGGGGGGGGGTGTTTTGTAAAGGGATTAAGGCTTTAGCCGTTCCGCTCGCCCCAGCAGCGTGAGGAGAGGCGAGGGACTTTAACATGAGGAGCGCTCGTCGCGCAGGGGATTGTTGACCGTGATTCCGGTTGCGCATCCAAGGGAGAGGGAGTGGGAGGAAAGGAGATCACCATAAATTGGAGATCGGTGGGGACGGGTAGCGGAAAGGGTGGGGGTAACCACGCTTCAAGAGTAACACACTCCCATGAAACAGTACATGCTAGGTAAAAACGTTAGAAATATCGCTAGCTGAATGTACACAAACAGTCTATCTGCTATAGAAAACATTAAAAATAGCCAATGATTAAGGGTATTTAACAGAATATCTCTTATAAGCCATATTAGCAAGAAGAAGGAGAAGTCAACTTATCTGTCTTGGAGCCGCATTTAAAAGAGGCAGATTATTGCTGTCTCATGGGCTTTATGTGTTGCCATTGTTCTCTTTAGAGCTTAGTCTATTGTGATGTAGGCGGCTGCTTGGGGCTGCAAATAAAAGACTTTGCATAATGTAGCCTCCGTGTCTTGTTATGAAATCTGTGGTGGGTCCCAAAACACAAAGGGTGACCACCAATGAGACATTGCCTTAGATGAGCTCTATGGCCAGAAATAGTAGTGCTGTTTGATAGGACAGCTTGGGTGTTCCTCTACACATGACTTGATGGGTTTGAAGTCTTTGAGGAAAAGCCCGGGGACACAGCAGAAATACCTGAGTGTCTGTGGTACTTGGCATCAAGTCACCACTTACACAGTTGGCGTGGCAGCCAGGTTTTTCGAGCTCTGCTGACGGATAATCGCTCTCTTGTTGATGTAGGCTTCTCTCGCTATGCTGGTCCATCAGTTGATGTACAAGAGCAAGGCAATCAGAATGTTCGAGCTGCTGCCACATCACACAATCCATTCTCCTATAGGTAGTAAAAGAAAATTAAAAGAAAATGCATTTCCCACGGAATAGAGCATAAGTTAACACATTTTCAAGTATATTGGCGCCTTGTACCGTCCTGCTGAATAGTTCTACAGTAGTAAAACATTTGCATGTAAAACATTGCAATATCGATGCTCTTTTGATAGTCACACGACACCACTCTTGGTGCATTTGCACCTTCTTTTTACAGTAGTTAATAATGCAATTTTGTTGGATTGTACTCACTGTCTGATGTTGCAAACTGTATCATTCAAGGCTTACTTTGCCTTGATGGTATTCAGACTATCAACTTGTAGATTGCCCCTGATAGCAGCAGTAAACATTTTTTTACCGGACCCTGAACCATGAACCTGATACGTTGATTGACCTAGAGGATTGTGTTCGCCACCAAACCTTATTCCTACCATGCAAACTGGATTCAGGGCAGGGATGGGCACCCTCACACATATCTTAGCAGTCACGCTCTTAGCTAATAAAGCCATATCAAATTCTAACACCCTGTATGCATGCTTCATAGATCTCAAAGCTGCGTTCGATAAAATATCCAGAGCCAAACTATGGGCCAAGATGCAAAGCTGGGGGGTACCAACTAAACTTTTGGCGGCCATCATCAACCTGTACTCGGATACGTGGGTCCAAATAAGGAAAGGAGATGGCTGCAGTATAACCAGTAAGATTGCAACATCCAACGGGCTAAAACAGGGGTGTGTATTGGCCCCCTGTTTATTCAACACTAGCAGCCCGTTCCGATGTAGTCCGGGTATGAAATAGAATGTGTGTAATGTGTGTATTTGGCAAGGGCAATTTATTTTAAAATCTCGCGGTAGACAAAATTTTTTGTTTCATTAGAATATGGACGGAGAAGGCCCAGCTGCAGCCCTGGTTGATGTTAGCAGGCGCGTGTGTAGTGAACTTGAAGTTGGTGGTAATTTGCGATTTCTTAATGAGAAGTCGCACAACTTGGTGCTTCATACATTGCATTTAGGGAATCGCAAAATTTGCGATTCCTTAAATGCAATCGCAAAATATGGAATCGCAAATTTGCGATTCCTTATTTTGCACTCAAATTTGCTACATACATACCATTTAGCGAAAATTAGTTCGCAAACGCCGAAATTCTGCGAATTTTGGCGTTTCCTAACCCATTTGAGCTTCATACATATGGCCCAAAGACACCATAAAAGCACTTCTCTGGCATGGCACCAAAAGGTTTCCCACAAAGGACACCCTTCCATTCAACACTCTTCCAAACAAGCTACTGGTCCACTATTCAGATTTGGCACCTCACCGGGGTATGAAGTGCAAACAAGTTAAGGTTGGCGCAAACTGTTGGAAAGACTTCTATACTTTATCATTTTATGTGAAATAAAAAGTGTTTCTGAACTAATACTAGCTCTGAACAGCTCGAGGATAAGGCAGACTGCAGGTGAACAGGGTGTGTCCTACTGTAGTGAGGAGAAGATGAACACCTAAAGAACAAGGACACCCTTTTATCTTCTGCTCGCCCCAGTGTACTAGTGTACGGTACAGTCCCCTGCCTGAGTGGAGTGGTGTGGCTCACTGGTTAGAGGCGGCAGACCCGGAAGCAGAAGTCGGCCCGGGACCAGGGTTCGATTCCCTACGCGGCAGGGTCGTGGACCAGGGTCAGCGGACTCGATAATTCTCGCCTCGGTGCCTACTCTAACCAGGGGTCCCACTCGGCAACTCTGGGCATTAGCTTGCCTAATCTCCACAACGGCCCCATCAACGCCGGGGATGCCTGGCTCCACCTTGGGGATTCCCAGCAGGGACCATCCCACAGGGAAAGCCAGGACTGGTTCCCCAGCGGTATACAGTGCCAGGGCGCCGGCTGGCAACAGTGTGCTTTACAAGTATACACATTACATTACATTACATTACCCCAAGATGACTTCCATAGAGTTCCCCTACATGTTGTTTTACTTCCCTGGGACAACAATTGGACATTGACCAGACCATGAACCTATCCCCTTAGCTGTCTACACATCAGGACTTGGAACCTGTGGAACTTACCCGAGACTGTGGAGACCTAGCGATTTGGCTGATGCCTGGTGGAGCTACCATATAGCTAAAGAGGGCACTCCCTCTCCTCTTTTTGGGGAAGGATCCAGTATGTAGGCCTTGGAGTCTCAGAGACCCCTCTGAGAGAGTCCACTGCGTAAAGGGAGCCTCCCGCAACAGAGATAGGGAAGTGATACCACTTCCCCTGGGATCACAGATTACTGGACTTTGGACGTTGCTTTGACTCATCTACCGGTTTGTGTCCCCGTCGCCCTTCCCCTGCTCTTTCCATGCGATGTCCTTCACCCTCCCCTCCTCTTTCCTGCCTTCATTACCTGTCTACTTCCGCAGCTCCTTCCCCCCTCCCCTGAATCTTTCCCCTTGCCTGCTTTTCCCCTTACGTATTTGTGCTTATTGTTTATCTTCACCTTACAAGTAAGTATGTTGCCATGCTGTAATAACTGTGTAACCTTTGTAACGATGTAACCTGTAACTATGATCTGATGCTCATGTAAAGCGCTCTGATACCTCCGGGTCTAGCCAGCGCTATACAAAACCTTTAAAATAAAATAAATGCTCCTACAATACGATACAATGCAATACGTCCATGGGTACCCTGTCCTGCAGCATCTCTGCTTGTAGCCGTACAGTCACTTAGCAGCATCAGCAAAGATGCAGCAAACACAAGTCAAAGAAAAACCAAAGATGATGATGGACGGAGCGATGACAATACAAACACTCACCCCCAGTCAACTGATCTGGGTTGAATCCATCACCATTCTTTAGCTCACTCCGCCACCCCAGTTCAGACATGGCCATAAGCAAATCAGTCTGACCCTGTGCCTCATGGGAACAGTCCAGCCCGAACTGCCAAGCCATGTCTTCCCTGGACCGAAATCAAGCTTCCCAGGACCGCTTGCTTGACTCCAGTGGCAAAGTGAGCAAGGGACTCACGTCTGAGCATACCCTGCCAACTTAGGGCGATCAAAGAAAAACCAAAGGTGATGATGGACGGAGTGTTGACAATACAAACACTCACCCCCAGTCAACTGATCTGGGTTGAATCCATCACCATTCTTTAGCTCACTCCGCCACCCCAGTTCAGACATGGCCATAAGCAAATCAGTCTGACCCTGTGCCTCATGGGAACAGTCCAGCCCGAACTGCCAAGCCATGTCTTCCCTGGACCGAAATCAAGCTTCCCAGGACCGGTTTCTGGCATTACAACCGTCTTCAGCCGGGCTTGCTTGACTCCAGTGGCAAAGTGAGCAAGGGACTCACGTCTGAGCATACCCTGCCAACTTAGGGCGAACAAAAAAAAACCAAACGTGATGATGGACGGAGTGTTGACAATACAAACACTCACCCCCAGTCAACTGATCTGGGTTGAATCCATCACCGTTCTTTAGCTCACTCCGCCACCCCAGTTCAGGCATGGCCATATGCAAATCAGTCTGACCCTGTGCCTCATGGGAACAGTCCAGCCCGAACTGCCAAGCCATGTCTTCCCTGGACCGGAATCAAGCTTCCCAGGACCGGTTTCTGGCATGACAGCCGTCTTCAGCCGGGCTTGCTTGATTCCAGTGGCAAAGTGAGCAAGGGAGCTTTCTTTGTTCGCAAACACAAGTCAAGCACGTGTCAGGCATTAGGCATACACTATCTGGGAACAGAGTGGTCACACTTGATAAGCCTGACATATACACAGCACCGTTATGAATCTCTCTCCCACTGGTCTCTGTAGGGAAATCCCTTTTCAAGTGTCTGGGTCCTTACCAACGGTTTCCCTGGATTAATTTATTTAAAAAACAAGTTTTTAGGCATGTCCAGTAAACTGTTTTGGTTTTTTGTACCTAGGAGATAGCATCCATTCAAAGAAGCCAGTTCTACACTTCCAAGGGCAGGCAGAAGCACAATACTGTGATGGGAATGTACACATTCAGAATTTTATGTTCACCAAAGCTGCTTTGCCCTATTAGATAGATCTGTATGTTTCCTGGACTCAACACTTAAAGGCCCAATCCCCGCAGAGGAAGAAGGGGTATTGTCAATGCCATTGAAATTGTGGAAGAGGAAGGTAAGTGAAATTTCCAAACTGTTAGACAATTATGGAAAGAACTAATAACGCACCATTTGCCAAAGCCTGGCCTCTGATAAGTACGTAGATATAAAAGCCTTTTCTATTTAAAAACAATGGAAATATGTTGTTTTGCAGTGTTGGTTGTTTAACATAGCAGCTCATCCATTCTTGCAAATATGACATGCTCAGTCCATTAACTTCAGAAACGTTTATGTAAAAGATTTAACATTGTACAATGGCCCATTTATCATATTATTATTCAAATATTTACAATTTGGAGGTAGCATCAACCATCTAGGTCATCACTAACAAAGACAAAGTACTAATGCTGCAATGTTTTGATTTGAACACAGGTGCCAACATTAACAAATTCTAAGAGAACTACTATCAGAACAATACTTTTCGAGACTAAATTCCAACCGAGAAGCCACTTTTGCAAACAGATCCTTTATACAGAAATAAACAACACTTCTTCTTTCTTCATCCCTTTGCCAGGTTAACAAAGCAAAAGAACACTCTTCCATCACCGTTCGATATTATTTCTAAGTGCAGGCCAGTACTAATTTCACAACCTCGTTGGTAAGACCGTATGTATTATTGCTAGCTGTTAAGGAATTGATTATATCATTTACGAGGTCATGTGCAGTGCATTGAGGAAGGCTGCATGAAGTGAATATTTCTGTATGTTTTTTAGAAGTTAGCATTTGTGCCTTTCCTTTAACTAAAGTGTCTTTCAGCGAGTTTCGATGTTTTTTAATGTAGTTTGGTATGTGATATTAGTATAGTTCCATAACAAAGTTTTTTCTGTTACTTCCCTGCATTTAGCCATATTTTATTTCCACTTCCTACATAACCCAAAGGGCGTTCGATAACACCCTGCGCCCAGTACCCATCCACACAGAATAGTTCCTCGCCGGGCATCATTGCAGGCCTTGCCACTAGCCATATAACTGTATGAAGTGACATTTTATATTAAACATGTATTAACAAATCTGATCATTTCCCTTAGACATTAATGTGAAAACACACTGTAAAATGACATTTTGTCAAAATATACAAACCACATCAGTCAGTCATATTCACTGATAGGCCGTCGTTAAAGTTCCCCTCAACAAATAGAAGCTTTGGAAATTGCTGAACAATGCACAAATATATTTGATAGCTTGAACTGAATGTTACTTGCTTACATTCTTTAGAGGATTTATAAATGTGTTATATTCCTTAAGCTACATGTTCTCGTTTGCACCAAGCTTGACCTTCCTACCTATCTCGTGTTGATATAATGTTGAATAGAGAATCGCATATTTTAACAATAATTCTGTCTTACATGAAATATGAAAAGCATTACCTAACTAGAAATTTGCAAGTAAATGTTTCTGACTTTAGTATAGTTCATTGTCACAAGGTGAAACATTGAATGAATGATAGAACAGAGTCTGCATTAAGCTTCCCTGGGAACCAAGGTTAATGCTTCCAGAAACACAAATGTTTTGTGATGTCTGTTAGATATTTAATAGTAGACTGTCTACTTCATGTGCGTTTTCGTGGAAAAGGAAGAATGAAACTTGCTCACCATCGAAAGATGGCTTTTCTTTGGACAGAAGTGACCTGACCGGCAACAATGCTGTTTACCTATGTTCTTGTCTTTTATATTAATCCATGTTTCTGGTTAAAGAGGGGCATACACTTTGTGGCCTGCCACTTTGGAAGAGATGCTCCCAGACTCTGTCTTGGAAACTTTTAACTTTCCTTTTTCCTACTCTTGACAGTTGTAGCTACTGCTGCATCTGTTGTCCCATAGATCCCTGTTGAGTTTTTATTTGGACAGATTGCCACTGCAACTGTATGTTGATGCTCTTTAGTTATTGAGCCTTGGCTGAGTCTCACGAACTACTCTTTATGGGATGTTTGACTACTTCATTTGATATTGAACTTTATGCTCCTTTGATCTCTTTTTTTTTCTTCTTCTTAGGTTCTGTTGGCTTTTAAATTCTGAACTTTTAGTTAGAATAGGGATAGCCATTTCTTTGCATTATTAATGACTCAAACAATATTTTTTAAATATTTCTGTAAATTGATTTATCTGACTTAATAATTGAATAAAAAGAAAATAAATTTTACTAATTTATTTATGAGAATAAAGGTTTTGAAACCAATCTAAAACTCATTATTGATTGAATTCAAGAACTGACTGATATTGATGTTTATTAATATGATTTCAGTTAGCTTTCTCTCAAAAACAGTGGCGAAGATCTGTTGGCTAGAAAGAAGAATTTGGCCTGGAGAAGGAGCCCATTCTTGTACGTTGCAGGTTCAACTGGTCCTGGAAAGTAAATTTGGACTCTTTCCGTGCTATCGTTTTTCTGGTAGCAGAGTACGGTTCACGTCTTGAATGGCGCTATAAAATAATTTCCGAAGCTAGAATAAATTACCTGAATCCCGAAATCCAATACCCAGACCCTGACGATCTGACATGGGGGTATTCAAAGGCTGTTGCTGTTTTGGAGGTGTGAGTATTAATAGGGTGATGCGTTGTCTATTGTTATTGTGATTTTGGTCATCCATATGGTGATGAAGTGTGATCTGGATTTGAATGAATAGATTGATGGATAAGTTATTTGTTTGATGTAAAGAGATTGAAGAGTTTCAGACTCACTGTAGTCTAATAACCCGGGACAGATTGATACAAGGTTAGAGGACACTTGGAAGAGCCATCTGATTTCTTGTTTGCAGGTTTGAGGTGTAGAGTGTGAAGTACCATCACCTCTGCTCTTAAGATAAAGATAGTAAACAATTGTTGTGATTACTTAATATTGATTGTTAGCACAACCTAATTGTTGCAAAAGGGTGACGTGAGAGTGATTAGCGTGATTTCACACTGGTCGAGATTTAACTTGCAATTGAGGGTTTCCTTGGATGATTGTAATATTGTTATTTCTTTTAGTAGAGCAAACAAGATTGATATATGTTTGTTGTGTCATTTGAAAGTTTAGTTGAAGTTTGTGCAAGTATGAAGAAATTGTAAAGGAGGGTGAACAGCTGCGAGGAATGAAGTAATATGTCAAAGGGTTCTCGCTGGCATTGGTTGGTTGGTGTGCTTTCACGCTAGGATTGGTTGGTGACGTCACTGTGCCACGTTGGGATTTGTCAGTGATTATATGAATACTGCATTGAGGTATGTTGACAAAATTCTGGAAAAATAGCTGTCACAGGATTGGTTTATAGAGATCTGGGGCTAGATGTAGTTAATCTCATTTTACCGATTCCTAAATACAGAATTTTACCGAATCGGTATTTAGGAATCGGTAAATATGATGTAGGTAATAATTCGGTAAAATTTACCGATTCGGTAATATTTCTTATTACTGATTCGGTAATACCGAGGTAGTAAGGTTTCGGTAATTTACAGATTCTTTAAAATAAGGAATCAGTATTTTACCGATTCCTTAAAATAAAGAATTGGTAAATTACCGAATCCTTATTTCCTGCCTCCTACATTAGAAAGGACTAAATCCCGGTCGGTAATGGGAAAATCAACGATTTTCGGCCCTTACCGACCGGTATTTAGCTACCTACATCTGGCCCTTGATGTTTTTCGGAACAGGATCAAAATATTGAATTGAAGTTGCTTTTGCCTTTCGATTTATTGCGATCATGAAATGTTTAAAAGAAATTAAGAATTTGGTGAAGTGAGATGTTACAATTCCTGTACAGAAAGGTGAAAAGGCACCTACTGAGATGCCTGCATAGATTATGACAACAGAATATGGATTACATTCATGCTTTTTGCTTCGTCAATGGTGCAAGATCACAGAAAAAGAGGGTCCATTGAGTTTCCCTAAATATGGAACTTTTGAAACTAGAAATCTTGAAAGTGTAAAAGGAAAATTGTATGAAAGGAGACCACCCTCTAGACATGCTCAATAGGAAGCTCTGAATTTATGGGAAAAGGTTGCATGAGAAAAAGAGAAAGAAAAATATCTAGGAAGAACAAAGAGAGCAGTACATAATTATGCAGATGATCAATGGGATGATAGCCGGCGTAGATAGAGAAAAGGTGTGATTGAGGGAACTAAACTGTATCCAGATATTACAGCAGAAACACCAGCAATGGAAAATAGGAGAAAATCAACAAAGAAGAGTGAAGAGAAGAAAGAGGTGGATGAGGAGACAGACAGTGATTCAGGGGGTGGGATTTTAGGAGAGATGCTAGCGCTGGACCTCCACCTTTTCCAACATCTACTGATTAAAGTGAACCAAGTACTAGTACTGGTAGTACAGTGGCTACTACCCATCCATGTAAAACCCATTGCAATACAGATTGAAATACCTATGCAGATACTTCAAATTGTTCCATCAGCCGTAGCTCAACCACAAGTTACAGTTCCTACTATGACTAGAATAGCTGTTGTGTAGAGTACTGCACAAACACCACCAGTAAATTTACAGACCCTACCTAGACCAGTTGCAAAGGACCCACAAAATGTTAATCTGATGCCAGAGCTCAAAGAGCTGCAGGAAGTGCACATGTTACTGGGTTTATTCCAACTTCACAGAATTCACAGATTGTATTGTGTGGAGAACCCCCCAGACAGCACAAGCACTCATTGATGGAGGCACACTTGTTTTTACAGCACCTGTGACCCCAGGCGGAATACATTCGGCTGAGGATGGAATTTTTCCACCCTGGTTTGAGGAAGCGACAGGGATAGGAAAGACCAAAAGCTCAGATTTGTAAGTTAAATTGAATACCGAAAAAGAAATACCATTAAACATTACCAAACAAAAAGTGGAATTAGAGGAAATAATAAGAGGATGTTTGGAATTAGAACATTTAGAACAATATCAAAAGAAATAATGAATTTACCTGTGAAAGGAAATTACCAGACGAGCAGCTGTCATTCATAATGAGTTGACAGAATTAGCCCAGAAATATGAAACTGATCTTTCCAAGAATTTCCATTTGCAGAGAAGTTACAGGGTTCAATTAGATGATGTAGCAATTGAATATATGTGTGATACAGGAATGCATTTACATATTATGGAGCTGATAAAATGCATTTGCAAATTGGGTGAAACAGAAAAAGTTGAAATTAAGTGGACAAAGAAACATGAAAAGAAAAAGAGAGAAGCTGAAGCGACAGGAAAGAAAGATAAGAAAAACGAGGGAAAAACCTCAGCACACCTTGTAAGAGAAATAGCAGGAGGGATGTATGTATATGTACCTTGGAGCAGAGATGATCTTGCCCCATTCACAAATAATTTCCCAAAATTGAGAGACAAACCTGTGTAGTGGAGTAGAGCATTTCTAAAAGATTTTGAAAGTATTTTGGGCTGATTGGGATACTTTCTTTGATATTGCTGTACCTACTGATTTGTGGGCTGAGTGTAAGACTGCTGTGCAATGGCCATGTGAGGAACCAGGGAAGAATGCTAGTACTAATGCACTATCTCCTGTAGTTATGGAGAATATGAAGCAGTGATTACTTTCCTGAAGGGCCGGGTGCCACCAAAAGATTTGGATTTGGATTTGGTCTAAATTAACCAAACGACCCAAGAACCAAAATAAGCAGTTTATTAGTTTTATGAAAGACTGTTACAGGTGTTTCAACAACATAGTGGACCAGAATATCTTGCAGAAAAGGATATGGGAATGTTTGTGTCATAGTTTGTCTTCGGACTGAAACTAGAGAACAGTTCTCACATAACTCAAAGCTAACCCGCTTCAGAATTCAATGCAACAATTTAATAACTGAAATCAAAACGCTTTGCAGCAATACACCTTTATTGAGAAAGATGGTTCAAGTCCTGGTGGTTCACAATGAAGGTGCCTGAGAGGGGAGGAGGTTGCTTACTTGGCAAAGTAGACCAGAGTGGCCCATATGTAGATTCGGAAGTGTATGGCCACCCCGTATAATTTCTTATTGATACAGGTGCTACCCGTTCTACTGATAGAACAGTCCCAGCCTAACTCTCTCAGGGGAAAAATTTCCGAGTTGCATGAATATCCGATAAACATAATACAAATCCAATTTCAGAAAATGGCCCAGTCAAAATAGGTTCATTAGAGGAAAACACTAGTGTGTTGTAAACTTGTTAGGGAGAGATTTGCTGTCTGAGTTAAATTGCACAATTTACTGCATACCTGATGGTGTAGCTTTTCAAACTGAAGATGAGGATGTGGAATTAAATGATTTGACAATGGACAGCTAAAGGAACATTTCCCTTACTGACAGCAGAAGAATTACCTGCTGATTTGTGAGACACTGTGAATCACCTGGCTGAGAACGGACATTAAGTGTCCCAAGAAAAACTGCAGTACTGTCAAAAAGAAGTTCAATATCTGGGACACATAATTGAAAAGGTAGCTAGAAAGGTGTCACCTGAGAAGTTAGAAGCAGTTCTTCAAAGAAATCCACCTGCAACTCAAAAGGAAGTCAGGATGTTTTTGGGAATGGTTGGCTACTGTAGACAGTGGGTATCAAACTTTTCTTTGGTGGTACAGCCTTTACTGAGGCTGACACACAGAAATATGTCTAATTCAATTCCATGGGACACTGATTGTATGAGAGCCTTCCTGGAGCTGAAAGAAGAACAGTGACGTACCCCAGCATTAGGAATACCAGATTATGCTAAATAGTTTACTCTATTTTGCAGTAAGAGGCAGGGCTGAACTCTCTCAGTGCTGACTCAGATTCAGGGTGATGCTCAAAGACCTGTGGCATATTTTTCTAACACCCGTGAGCCTGTAACTGCAGGTCCACCCAGCTTCCTTAAAGCGGTTGACACGGTGAGCACTAGTCTGGAAATTAGCTTGAACCTAGTGATGGGATACACACTAACTGTTATGGTCCTACACTCAGTGGAGCCTCTAATGATAAGAACAAAAACCCACTATATGACTCACAATCATTTGACCAAGTACAGTTCATATTGTCATCTGATAATGCTGTTCTAAAGAGATGTCAAATCCTAAATCCTTCAGCTCTTTTGCCTGTAAATGATTTTGTTCTTTAAGAAATTGAACATGATTGCTTAGATTTCATGGACATATGCACCAAGCCAAGACTTATATTAAGGTTGAACCCCAGATTGAGCCCAACCTTGTCCCTTTTATTGATGGCTCATGTTTAAGAGATAATAAAGGCACATTGAGAGCCTCATATGCCATGTGCACCATAAATGATGTTGTGGACGTTGCAGAATTGTTTACCCTTTCCAGAGCTTGCAGTTTAACTGCTCACATGAGAGTGTCTATATTTACGGATAGTCAGTAAGGATTTGGTATTCTCAAGATTTTGAGCAATTATGGTCAAAAAGAGATTTTTTAACTTCCTCGGGTACACCAATTTGAAACTGAATTTGTGTTAAAAATGTGTTGGACGCCTTACAAGTACCTGAAGAGATTGCAGTAGTTGAATGTGCAGTTTATCAAAGTGGTAATGGCTGTATTGTCATGTGAAACAGATATGTTGATTTAGTTACACACTATTGTGCTTTGTTGGCCTGTACATTTAATGGAAATTCCACATATGAGTCTGTGGAGGAAACTTCTTTCACCTTGGTGATGAAAGTGATTGATACTTGGGATGAATTAAAGAGGGTGCAGGAACATGTTTCAGAAGCATATTAGAAAAACTGGATTAAAGCAGGTTGTGGAAAAAACCCTAATTACATATGGGTGTCAGCTGATTGATACCTGTGTTGCCATATAGCTTATTGTTCCCAATGACATGGTAATATCATGGATACACACATTTAGCCAGGGAGTGGGACGCTGGTTTCATGAATGCAGGAAAGAAAACACATGTTACACTGAGTCACTGTTGCTCGGATATGAATTTACCTTGAAAAATGAAAAGACAAGAGGCGTTTGGCAAAACTGGAACAAGGGGGTTTAATTAAACGCAATAGCCGGGAGAGTACCAGCAGAGTAGCATTTGACGAAAGTCTCTCATTGTACACAGGTTTTGGCTCACCGTTTATACTGTTCTTGAGGAACAACAAACCGTTTTGGTATTCTTGGCCTAGTTATAAACACACGTACAGCCATCTGATAAGCGGGATACAGCTGGCTCTCGACCTTGTGGAAAGCTAGTATGGGCCAGTTCGTATGTGCAAGTGTGAAGTTAGCTGCGAACACCCTTATTTTAGTGAGTACACAATATGTACGACTGCTTGAATAAATGTGCGTGCTGTTTGGTGGAAAGGCAGCCAGCCTAATTGAAGAAGCAACGTCTGGTGGAAAAAACCACCAGTATACCAAATGCACAGCTGAATGTAAAGTATGACAATTTCAACTCAGGAAAATGTTGTTTGAATCACTCTAAAACAAACAAGAATACGCTATTGAGATTAGCTTTGATTCAATTTATATGTTCATTTTCGTGTTAAGCAAACACAAATAACAGTTGATAAACTACAAGACTTTTGCTTGGAATATAAGTCAAATATCATGATTCTGCTTTTGCAGGAAAGTAAATGTACATTGCTGTTAATCAATCAATCATAGATACATTGTATTGAATTACACAACCGAAAATTTGAAAAAGCCCAATGCATTTCGGGTGGATCCCTTCTTCAGGGGCACTGTAAGGAGAAATACAAGTAAAACAAATAATCAACACTCAACCAAAAGAAGCCAAAATTCATAAATACTGTTTCTTGCTGAAAACATGATAACACCAAAATGCATGCAGTTCGTATGTGTCCAGATGGCCGGCGTAGGGAGCGAATGATCACTAAGTGTGGTGTGTATGCTGTGTCTTGATTGGCTGAGTGTGCCTAACTTTATGTGACATCTATCTTTGTAGTAGATTGGGAATGTGCGCCTTTGGCCAAATGTGTTTTATTGGGGCCAATTTCCTTGGACCAGTTTGTGGTGTAACTCCATATCTGTGGGTCCGATCAGGTTTTTGCGTGTTTGTCTATGGGCTAAGAGTAACCCCACCTGTTACCTGTCAATCAGTAGGGTCGGGTTTGGGTCGTAGGGCTTGTCTGACCTCATATCCCTGACTCAGGGTAGATGGGGAGGTCACCCTGGGGGAATCCGACAGCAATGTTCTGAGTTTATTAAAATGTGTACAATTAACTTGGCAGTCATTGATATAATGTTTACTGACATCCTCAGTATTGTGCATACAGTTATCATAGCATACATCAATATTGTCTTTACGGATATTGAGATTGTTATGCATACATAGATTATGGCATACATTGACCTTGTTTCTACTGGTATCCACATTATTATGTGAGCATATTTTATGGCGTGCTTCAGCATTGCATTTATTGATATTGCAGTGGTTGGGCCTGCATATATCATGGTGTGTAATGATATCATATTCACGGATAATAACATTCCCCACTCTAGTTGCATTTTCAACTTCTTTATCCCCCTCATATATCATGACATTTACATTATTAGGGACTGTGTGTGTTGCTGTAGTGTCTGTTATCCTTTATCTAGCTATTTCCATACTACCTAATTTGAGGACTGAGTTTTTACAGCAGGAAACCCACATTTGTAGGAAATCACAAAACAGTAGCACACCAGCGAAAACTGGAAGTAGTGAAGTGAATAGTTTGGACACCCATAGGGGGGTCCAAGAAAAAACACCATGAAACCAATCCTGCTCAGGAGCACCTCCCTCCTTCTTTATGTCAGCTTGAAGATGATGCAGTGCTTGGATGGCAAGAGCAAGAGTTCTGCTGAGCCAAAATAATCAGCAGTTCTTCTTCTTTGAACCGGATGCAACAGAGTTACTTTCTTCTGTAGTGGATGTTGAGGTAACTCAGACAGTTCTTCACCAGGGATGACCAGTGTTGGGGTGTGTATGGTAACAAGGGTGCAGAGGTCTCGCCATCAGTGGATAAGCTGGGTTTTGTCAAGCTCACCACACTGCCAGTAGAAATCCATCACCATGGAGGTGCCCCACTGCAGGTCCGGTATATGCAGCACTATTTCAAAATTCTTGTTATAACCAAGCAATATGGTTCCCTTGCCTCTGAAACACAAGGAATACAGTACGTTTTCATACAATTAGGGGTTGCCCCTTCCCCTCCAACCATGTGTACCTATTAATCTCAGTATACCAAATTACCTGGCATGGGGTGTCTATACTGGCGTTTGGTCTTGCTACCTCCAAGAACATATGTTCTATGAAGTCCCAGGGCCAAACAGCCCCCTAAGCGCATCCTGTCAACCTCAATTTGGATGTCACTAGTGCTGTGGGTTTGGTCTTGTACCAGGTGATGTTTACTGTTGCTCCACAGGGTTCTACTCTATTGGGCAGAATCTTGGCACTGATCCTACATAGGTACAGGTGGATGAGGCATTTTGCTTTTTCGGGGGCTATCATTTGAGATAAGTAAAGCCTGTCTTTGCTTGTGGCATGGGGTATCAGTGAGCATATATAACATGACCTGTTCATGGTTTGAGTGCCCAAAGTGGTCATATATTGATAACAGGTGTTGTGTAGGAGTGTGCTGTGTAGTGTATGAGGAATGCTAGCATTTGGTTCAGCATAGGTGTAAGTGATGTGAGAAAGGTCCCTGTGCATGCGTTGCAAGAATGTCAAAGTGGATTTCATGAGACTAGGCACATCTCTGGCTCCAGAGGGGCGCAAGAGCACACAGGTTAAAGTGGGCATGTAGAAGAATATATAAATGCATAACATAAGAAACATTTGTAGGCTCTGGGATGAGTTTATGGGGAGATATCTGTTGTCTTGCCTTGGTGCAGTGCAGAGTCTTTTTTATAAAAAAGGTTGTTGTATCCTCCTAGTGAACAGCACTCATGTTGTTGATACTTACCCAGTCTCAATTGTATATGTTTCACTGACAAACTGATCCACTGATGTGTTTTTCTATCAATTTGTGTTCCCCAACTTTGAAAAATGATTGCATGAAACTTGTTTGTTTCTTGTGATATCAGAGAACTTTCACCCTGATTGAAATGTGAAGTCCATGACCTGCAGGCAGTGGCCTCATGCACAAAAGTGTCTGGTGGCAGAAACGTTGCTTGCAATGTTCTGTGATCAGCCTTCTCTTTTGCTCAAAACTCTCACCAAAAAGAGCCTTTGCAAAAAGTCACAATCTGCCAACTTCATGAATGTAAATGAGGCAGGGACTGAATTGTGAATTGTTGAGAAAAGTACTATATGCTGGGAGGAAGGCCTGTTTGGGACAGATGACCTAATTTAAGTATTTGTATTTGCAATGAGCCATCATCAGAGGAAATGCCACATTGTAAATTTAAAATTGGGGAATGGCCTGTGGATGTGTCAGTAGGCCGCAATGTCACCCGGGGTCCATGAATATGGTACAGCGGCCCCGCCACACATGTGGTGTGTGTATGGGGTCGCCAAGAATTGAAGCGGGCAGAAGCAGGTGGCGTCAGCTGAGCCGCCTGCTTGCTCGGAGGTGGGGGAGGCAGGGTTAGGCACGGTGAGGCAGTTGAGCCACTCCTCTTGTGCAGAACAAACAGGAGTCAGGAGGGTGAGTGGTGGGGAAGAGGCATGGAAAAGGAATTGAAGGTCCCGGCAGTGCCAGTGATGAGGCAGCAGGTGGTGAGGTTTTCACAGCCTGCACGGACACAGACACTATCAATGGAGAGTAACCAGCAACATGAAGAGCTTTCCAGGAGCCCTGGCAGTGACAGGGACGCTGCAGACTGGGGAGGTGGGTAGATATATTCAGTTATGGGGAAGAGGAGGTAAGTGGAGGAGAAGGTTTAGAGTGGCATAGCTAGATGTATTTATTTATTTATTTTTAAAGTTTTATATAGCGCAAACTAGACCCGGTGAGGGTATCAGAGCGCTTCACAATTGTTACATCAAAAGAAATAAAGTGAGAGCTAGGCACATAGGTATGAGTAGTAACAGGAGAGCGTAAATGTTGTCCGTACTTGTTGTAGGTCCAGAGGTATTCAGGGGTGCGTTAGTTATTGTGGATCCTGGTAGGTGAGCTGCGTCTGGTTGGTACCAAACTCGCACCAGAAATGGGATCGGGGAGAGATTTGTTCATTTGAAGTAGTTTGACTTCTTTTTTGACGGAGGTGGTATAGGGGTTCATTTTGATTGCCGCGGGCAGTGCATTCCAGATACTAGGTGCTAGGCCAGAGAAGGTGTGAGGGTAGGTTTTCTTTTTCCAAAATGTTTGCGGTTTCAATAGCAAGGTGTTGGTGCTTCTCGTAGTTCTGCTACTGCCTGATAATTCCAGTTTATTGGCTAGATACCTTGGTGTGTTAAAGTGCAGGGTCTTGTGGGGCATGCAGGCAATTTTTAGCTGTGATCGTGCCTCATATGGCAGCCAAGTCAGTGCCTTTAGATCAGGGGTGATATGGTTGTTCTTTTTGGAGCCGGTGATGAGTCTTGCAGCCTCGTTGAGTGAGGCTCTTAGAGGAGCTAGTCTGGATCTCGGTAAGCCACATAGGGTTGTGTTCCCACAGTCTATTCTGGGTATCACTAGAGCTTGTACAGCTGTATTTAGGTCATCGTTTTGAGGAAGGGTGTTAGTTTTCTGAGAATGTTCATATGAAAGTTTGCTTCTCTGTTGGCTGTGCGGAAGTGTTCCTGCGTGCTGAGATTCTTATCGAGTATTATTCCCAGTGATCTTGTAGAGTCAATAATGTGTGGTTTGCAGTTGAAGGCTGTTAAGTGTTTCATCCAGTTTTCTATGTTGCTGTGTCCTTGTGGTGGGGAGATTAGGAGAAAGTCTGCTTTGAGCGCATTGGGTTTGAGATGTTTTTTTGTCAGCCAGTTGTGGGTTTTTTGCAAAGTTGTCTTGAGTGAGCTGATGACGTCGATGACTGCTTGGGAAGTGGTGAGGCACTGCAGTGGTCCAATTAGGGGTCATTGCCCCGGCTGTGGCACGGGGGATTAGGGGGAGCCGTGTCCCGTAGAGATAATTCGGCCTCCATGTGGTGGCCATATTAGAATGGAGTGGGGAGGAGGATGTGAGGGATGGCGAGCTACTAGAGGAGGACTTTTTTCTGGAAGTGGCCAGTCTGTATTCCAGGTGGGGGGATTGGGAGAGCTCGGGAGGCCTAGTGAGGGGTACAGGGCTACTGGAGTGGTCAGGGGGCTTCTGGGGCTCGGAGGAGCTCTTAGGGCAAGTGTGGGGCACCAGCACACCAGTCCTGTCATCTTTCTAGCAGGTCCAGGAGCACAGCAGATATCTAGGCTTGGCAGAACGAGGGCCTGCTCATCAACATCGAGGTAAACAGAGGGTTGGGCCCTGTGCGGTTCACCTGCATTCAGCAGGGGAACCCTCCACGGCTAACATAACAAGGTCTAGCAGACCTTGCTGGCCCCATCAGCTGGTAGGTCTAGGACGGCCTCCGGCACACACACTGCGGAAGGCAGTAGAGTGGCGTTGGTTGAGGGGCAGGGACTGGTTAATTCAGCCCCCCTGGATGTTGCATGTCACATGTTGCACAATGATTGCAGCTTCTAACTCTGTTACCAAGACAGATGTGTGTGTGGGTTCCAGTTGGGGCGATGTGACGGACGCGCTAGGGGTCACAGTTAAAGATTCCAATGAAGATAGCTTTGAGGAAGGTGAAGTGAGATACAAAGAGCCTAGGACTGGTAGGGGGGAGTTTTTCTAACCGATGTCCAGTGTCTTACAGGGTCATACGGAGAGGTTACCTTGGTTCTGGGAATCGGAGAGGCCCCTGGCGGGCGGACTGCAACAGTACCGGCACCAACCTAGACTCCAGGTAAGGCTGAAGCCGTAACAGGGGTCCCAAAGATGGTATCCACAGGTTTGGATGTAGGGGAGATGCTGAGGGGACAATTCCGTGAAGGAAAGCACATGCTGGATGTGGGTGTGGGCACCAAAAAACAGGACGGGCCCACAGCGCGCAAAACAGGGCAAACAAGAAAGAGGCTGGGGTAGGTACAGAGACCGGCAGTGCGGGGTAGGAGAAGCAGGGGACAAGAAAGAGCAGAAAGTAAAGAGCTAAAGATAAAAAGTTACCATACATGAGTGTCTCTAAGCCATTGGGGAGTCACCTCATGTTAGCGATGAAGCAGCAGGTTTGGAACGGGAAATATGTGGAGATGCTTAAATTACTCCACCGGGAAATGCGCCCCAAGGAGGGCTCAAACAAAGAGGAATATGTACTGGCAAAGTGGCCCAAGGTTCCTCTAACAATAGAGAATTGAACAATGGCATTTCTAATTTATACCAGTGTATATTGCGAAAAATTTCCAGAGTGCTGCAAGGCCATGTTCAAGCACATGGATGTTAATCGGAAGGCTCAAATTACGGGGCTGGGCCTGGGCCCAATAGTACAAGGAATTTAGGGCATGTTTGGCCTGGGATCTGGAGGTAAAATGAGGGGAACTGGATTCTGACCTATGGCAGCACACTATGGTGTTTGCAAACTGGGAAAGACCATATTTACAGCTAGTGGCCTGCTAATTGTACATCTCACCCTTTCAGGTCTGTCCCATTAGAGGTGGGGTGGGAAGGCAGCAAAGACGCATCAGGGAGAGGGGGCACCTGCTGGGATTTTAATAAAGGATTGTGCACTCGGAAATATTGTAAATTCGCCATGAGTGCTCAAAGTGTTTGGGCCAGCATCCCCTCGTCAGTTGTTTTGGAGCAGGTATTGGATACCAGCAGGGAACAGGGCAGTGCAACAGGGCAACAGCAAGGGGGAGGACAAGGGGTGCACTAACAACAGCAATTCTTGGGTTCCCGAGGATGAAGGAAAGGTCTGGCATGTGGGTCAGAAGCCTGGTACACCGGTTAATCTTGACAGGCTGGAGTACTGACTCGGGTTGTACGGGCATCCCAAGGAAGGAAGCGCTGCTGTTACAAGAGCGGTTCCATTGGGGTTTTCGTTGGAATATGAGGGCCCTCGGATGCAGTGGTTGGCAAACAATTTGCCATCAGCAAAAGATCACAGACTAGTGGTTCAAGAAAAATTGGAGAAAGAGGTCTCATAAGGCCGGATGGTGAGACCCTTTTATGATTGGCTGATGAAGAACCTGATCATTTTACCTGTTTGGGTGGTGCCCAAAAAGGAGACAGGACAATTTCTTTTGATTCAGCATTTGTCATGGCCAGAAGGAGGGTCAGTGAAATATTTCATTGTGGAGGAAGTAACATCGATGACGTACTCCTCAGTTGATGTGGCCATGTCATTGGTGGTGACGGTGGGCCTGAGGGCATTGATGGCAAAATGGAATGTGAAATCAGCTTTTCAGCTGCTTTCCGTGCACCCTGCAGGCTTTCAGCTCCTAGGTGTACAATTTGAAGGCAAGTGATATGTGAACAAAGCCTTGCTAATGGGATGCTCCATATCATGTGCCATACTTGAATGCTTCAGCTAATTTTTGCAGTGGCTGTTTGCATGGGATACAGGCATGAGCAGGTAACTCACTATTTGGATGACTTCTTTTTCATGGAGCCACCCAGTTCTGCAGAGTGCCAGACTCTTCTGGTAAGATAAAAAAAACAGTGTGTTAAACGGGGATTGGTACTACAGTATACACGCCGTGCGGCACCAGCTGTGGCATTGCTTCAAGAAACGCATTTAGTGAGCTCGACATGTAAGGCCCTGGACCGATGGGGATACAAAATGGTAGCGCATTCAGAGTTCTCAACGGGCTCCAGAGGGGTTGGCATCCTAGTACGGAAAAGATTCCCCTTAATTGTACAACGGGTATGGGGAGATGCGCTTGGACGATTTGCCGCTATAACATGTCAGTGGGAGGGAAAGCGATTCAATATTGCCTCAGTGTACGTTCCCCCTGCCCTCCACTCAGTGACCCTTCCCGCCCTTAGCACATTTTTATTGAATTTACGGGAGGGTGAACTCATTGTGGGGGGAGACTTCAATGCAGTAGTGAATGGAGCAATGGACCGCCACCCAAGCAGAACGGTAGGGACAGGTATCTCCCGAATGACTGGGTTTTTAGATGCAATGGGCCTTATAGACGGATGGAGATACAAACACTGGAGCTTGGATATACTTTGCAGTCTGGAGTACACAATAGTCTCTCGCGTATTGATTATTTTTTTGTCTCCGCAGACATCCTCCCTCACTTGACTGAGACAGAGATACAACCAAGGGGCATCTCAGATCACTCGCCAGTCTTTTTGGCCTATACCTCACACATCAAAGTTCGAAAACAAATGTTTCCTATTTCCCCAGGCTATTTACAGATCCCTAAAATCAAAAAGGATATTATTGCAGTCACAAAGCACTACTTCCAAGATAATTTAGACTCAGTACAGTCCCCAGGTGTTCTATGGGAGGCCTACAAGGCAGTGCTGAGAGGGCAGGCTATTTCCTCGATAGCGGGGCACAGGCGGGCAGCGAGGGGCGACCTAGAGGCGATTGAGGCTGAATTGACCGTGCTTCAGACGTTGCATGAGGCTGACCCCACTGCAGAGACAGCCCATAACTACGCCTCAAACAATGCGAGCTTACTGAACACCAAAGGGCATAAGTCAAGCTGCAGCTTCAAACCACGAGGCATAATATTTACGAACAGGGAGATAAGACAGGCAAGCTTCTAGCCTGGCTGGATAAGAAAGAAAGGGCACAAAGGACAATTGCGCAACTTCGTACCGCGACAGACGCAATAGTCACGACCCCAACAGGCATCATTGACACCCTAGCTGACTATTACAAAAAAGTCTATACATCTAACTCGCAAATGACAACAGAGGAGGCCCAGACCTACATTAAAGACATAAAAATGCTGTCCTTATCAGACGAGGAGGCCTTACTCTTAGAATCTGACTTTACAAAAGACAAGGTTCTGCCAGCAGTTCACTCTCTGCAATCGGGTAAGGCTATGGGACCCAATGGCATCCCTATTGAACTCTACAAATGCGTCTCTGATCTAGCAGTCCCATATCTTCATGCAATGTTTCTGGACAGTCTGAGTAAGGGGGAATTGCCACAAGATCAGCGAATAGCTACCATAATAATTCATACTCAAACCTGGCAAACCCCCAGCCGAACGTACATCATAACGCCTGATATCCTTACTTAACGCGGAAGCCAAGATCCTGGCCGAAATGATCGCCAACCGACTAACTCCACATCTTGAAACACTGATACACCCGGATCAATCTGGGTTCATGCCCAACAGAAGTATTGCTCTTAATTTACGGCGTATACACGCAGTGATGGCGCAAATACCGAGTCTCCCAGAGCCTGCAGTTATCCTGTCCTTGGATGCCCGGATGGCATTTAATATGGTGGAATGGCCCTATTTATTTGCGGTCCTCCGACATCTCGGCTTTGGACCCAAGTTCTGCGCATGGGTGGAGCTACTCTATACTAAACCATTAGCGCATGTGGTGGCCAACGGTCATATGTCCAGGAACTTTCTGCTGGGCTGCGGCACGCGCCAGGGATGCCCGTTGTCACCCTTGCTCTTTGCGTTAGTTTTAGAACCATTAGCAGCTTGGATCTGATGGGATCCTATGATTAAGGTCCTAAGCTGGACAGCGACACGGGGAGACCGCATATCACTATATGCGGATGATATCCTTCTATATCTGACCCTCCCGAGGTGCTCAATTATAGTGCTCCTTAACATTTGCAAAATTATCGGGCGGGTTTCGGGATACAATATCAACTGGTCCAAGTCTGTCCTGTTTGTCCTCAGGGGCCCTCCGCCGTGGCTTCCGGCGGATTGCCCATTGAAAATTACAGAAGAACCCTTTAAGTACTTAGGGATTTGGGTAACGCCTAGTCAAAATGCCTTCTTCCACCATAATCTGGAACCCACTCTTGATCGCTTTCGTACTGATGTCAAACATTGGCACACCCTGCCCCCGACCCTTCTGGGTAGAGCGGCTTTGTATAAAATGATGACACTGCCCCGACTGCTCTACGTCCTCGAGAATACCCCTTTTCTTGTCTCCCCAAAATATTTCAAGTCGGTTGATGCACTGGTCTCGGGCCTCCTATGGGGCAGTAAACCGGCACGTATATCTCGTCATAAATTGGTTAAGAGCTGGTACGGTGGTGGGTTTGCCCTCCCAGATATTCAGTTATATTATTGGGCAGCCCAACTGAAGATTATAAATCAATGGCTGCACGCCCCTCAGGCGGAACCGGCGTTCAAGGCAGATAGATACGATCTTGGCGAGGCTGGTGTGCTCGCCGCACTCTATGATAAAAGGGGCGCCTCAGCCCTGATTGGCCCAACGGCGCACACAGTTAAATTATGGTATGTGGCTCAGGCCCGTCTCAAATGTACAGACACAGTTACTCAAATGACGCCGCTTTGGTCGTCCCGTCGGCTAGGTAAACTATGCAATAGTAAAGGCTTTGGAGCGTGGGACCTGATCGGGATCTCAGCGGTGGGAGACCTCTGGAAACGAGGTGCCATTTTGACATTTGAGCAGCTTAGGACACAATACGACTTAGCACCTACGGAGCGCTTTAGATACCTGCAAATACGTCACGCCCTGGGGTCACTTATCCAGCCTGGTGCTGACATACCCGAATCCACTCCACTTGAGGATAGGCTTCTAACAGAACACATGCCCAAAAAAGCAACCTCCTTCGTATATCGTTAGATAATTAATAACGTACCCGACCCAACCTTGAAACTAAAAGACTCCTGTGTCAATGAGGTAGGAGAGTTAGATGAGTCAGATTGGCAGACTGCGCTTTCATCCCCCCGAGAAGTAGCTATACCCTCCAGACTTAGGCTCGTACAATTGAAAATATTACACTGTGTGTACTACACTAGGGTCACTTTACACACGATTGGGAGAGCCCCACACAAATATTGTTTACGAGGGTGTGGGGAGGAATGGTCATTCTTTCACACCATCTGGGACTGCCCCCTAGTGGCCACGTATTGGGCCAAAGTCATGAGGACTATGTCACAAGTGGTGAAGGTATCGGTAACCCCAGAATCCAGATGTTGTTTATTGAACATCTGGGAACCAAATGATCTAACACACTCCACACAGGACTGGATGACATTAGGTATAATGTATGCTAAAAGGAACATAGCCAAATTCTGGGGATCCCCTATGGTGCCAGCGGTCAAGGATTGGTGCAGCGATCTAGACTTTGCAATGATGGCGGAGAGGACTGTGTACCTGAACCCGAAATGTCCGCAAAAATGGGTCAGACTATGGGGTGCATGGAACGAGTACAGGGGTTATTTATGCGAACTGCCGGTGTTAGATAGTGAGGAGGACTCTGTGTGAGGGTGGAGGGGGCATATGGATCCTAAGCATTGTATTGGGTACTTTCGTTGCCATTCTTTTACATATACCTGTCATATGTATTCTCCAACTGCATATTTCATGTGATGATCTCTACATATGCACTGTACGACTAATGTATGCCCTATGTTTCATTAATAAAATAATAAAAACTGTTTTAACAGTGTGGCCACAAACGGAGCTGTCATTTTTGGGCATTGCAATTGACTTTGAAAAAATGCAGGCCAGGTTGCCGCGGGACAAAAAAGAGAATATGCTCTGACTCCTGACTAGCATGCTAGCAAGTGAAAATGTGAAACTGAGGGAAGTACAGTGCTATTTGGTCACTTGAACTTTGCTGGGCGGGTAGGACTTTATGCAGGTGGTTGGGGCGGGCCCTCTCCAGGGTTTCTTTACCTCATCACCATGTTAGGCTGTCAGCGGGGGTCAAGGAGGACCTTCAAATGAGGTGTTTCTTCTTGCAGTCATTCAATGGCATTCGTCTGGCACAGCAGGATGCATTGGATTGAGACGTTCAGGTCTTCTCATATGCAGCTGGCGGGGTAGGTTTTGGTTTATATTGGCATGGCACATGGTGTGCAGAGCCATGGGTGGAACAATGGGCCCACTGGGGTAGGAGCATAGCCTTCTTAGAATTGGTTCTTCTGGTAGCAGTAACACTGTGGGGTGAAGAGTTAGCAAACAGGAAAGTGATCTTTCAGGTCGACAACATGTCAGTGGTGGAGGGGGTGAATCGGCAATCAGCCAGGAAACCCCAGGTACTGAAGCTTCTGTGGGTCTTCATGTTGGGATTCTTACAGTATGACAATTCTTTCAAGGTACAGCATGTGCTTGGCATGGACAATGACATTGCAGTTGCTTTGTCTTGTTCACAGTGTGGGAGATTCCATGGGTTGGCCAAGGATACTGACAGAGACCTGACGCCCATGGCAGCGAAGTTGTGGTCTGTAGGCAACACCGGATGATACAGCTGGTGGTAGGGACCATTGCTGAATAACACAGATAGCGTACTTGCAAGCCTGGAAGGAATTTCTGGGTTCAGGGGCATGCCGTCGAGAGGACAGTAGGTTGAGGACCGAAGATGCGATTCAATACATACTGGAATTAATAAAGAAGGGTCTTTCACGGGTAACCATTACAGGAAAATTGGCAGGAATTGCTTTAATGGGCATATTGCTATTGAGTTACCCCCGATCTACGAACAAATTAGGCTGCAGGATGTTGGAGGGTTGAGCGCGAGAGCAGGGGCAGGACGGGCTGGTTAGGAAGCTGATATCATGGAGCTTACTTTACAGGGTGCTGATTCAATTGCCGGAGATGTGCAGCAATGCATTGGAGGCTTGCTTGTTTTGCACACTTCTGACGTGGATGTTCTTTGGTGTATTTCGAGTGTCAGAGTTGCCGGGAGGCAAGGGTGTGGGGGAGTTATGTGGGAGGATGTGTCCAGGAGGGAATGCAGATCAGAGATCTGGCTTGGCCACTCTAAAAACAGATCAAAGAGCGCAGGGAAAGTGTGTTATATTGCATGCTGTAGGTTGGCCAGGCCCCTGTCCAGTGTTTGAGTTGAGCACTGGGTGAGGTGCTGTGGGTTGGACCCCGGGTTCGTCTTTCGACACAGGTCTGAGGAGAAAATGACAATATACCAGTTGTCATTACAGCTAAAGGCTTTGGTTCAGTTTGAGTGCAGGCAGCAGATTATGGCGCGCACTCCTTTTGCATCCATGCTGCATCAGAAGCAGGAATGGGCACACAAGGATATTATGCAGCTGGGCGGCTAGTCATCTGAGTGTTCGGGTGAGGGGTGCACAGTGGATGCTCCCATGTGAATCCTCAGTGCTTGTTTGCTTCCAGGTTCAGTAGTGAGTTCAACGACAGAAGAGGTGGCCATTAGGGTGGTCGGCCACTCTTTCATCAAGTTGACGGCCATTCAGGCGCACCAAAGGGACTTTGGGACCAATTTGGATTTTAACCACTGCCTTTTTGCTATTACATGGAAAGGAAAGGGGGCATGTGTTGTACAGAATTATTGGTGATTTTGAATGGTATGATGGTGGGCAGTAGGTGTCCGGATGGTTTGATATTACATCTTGGGGAGAATGACCTGGCTAAAGATGCAGAACATGAAGAAGAATTTGTCAATCATTAAGGAGGATTTGGCAGGATGCTTTGTCTTGTGGACTGAGTTTGTGCCGAGAAGGAACTGGTTCAGAGCGGCTCAGCCTGCTGCTGTTGATAGAGTAAGGCGAAAATGGAATAGGGAGATGTCCCGTTTTTGTAGGGCGCTTGGTTTTGAGTGGATTTGCCATTCGGATATTAAGTTTGATACCAGAAAGTACACATTGGTTAGTTCTGTTCATGCATAGTGAGGTTATAGTTTTGTAAGGCGGTTTGCCAGGAAATTTTGTGATGTGCACCTGTTTCAAGAAAGCAGTCTTTTTCACACAATTTAAGTGGTCAGTTTTATGTGCTGCACCCCTCCCTCCCAATAACAATTTTTGATATTATGTGCAATATGCCTGCGAGATGGAAGTAAAATGCATGCTGGATGATAGATTCCATTTTTTTTAACAAACGTATTGTAAAGATATAGGGCCAGATGTATGACCATAAACTTTAGCGAGTCACAAATTTCGCAAAATTGCCGCTCGCAATTTATGATTAGATAAACATAATGTACAACAATGTCTCAGACACTGTTTGCGATTCCCAATGGGGTCGCAAGTTGGATGCCTCATGAATATGAATGAGGCTGTTGCAATTTGCAACCCCATTAGGAATGTAATGTAATGTAAAGATGCATTTATAAAGCGCGACCGTCACTCTGAGGAGCATCATGGCTCTAAGCCGGTAACTAGGTAAGAACAACAGGATAGCTGAGGGCGAGAAGAGATGTTAAATTAATGTTTTGCACAGTGCATCGGAGGCTGAGAAAATCCAAGTTTTCAGGGCCTTCCTAAAGAGTGTTTCAGATTGAATGTAATGGAGATGATTAGGAAGTTGGTCCCACGCTTTGGAGCCAATCACCACAAGTGATTTCCCTCCTTTTGAGGCATATCTAAACACTGGGGTTTTTAGAAGATTGACGTTAGATGATCTGAGATCTGAGGTTCCGGGTAGGTGTATAGCGCGGGAAACAACGTTTACAACGCAACTTTTACAACGAAAAAACTATTACAACGCATGCATTTACAACGTATGTTTTTACAACGCAGATACCTTTACAACGCATACCATTACAACGTAAGTATTGGTAAGTATATAATTATATTTAAAATGTTATAGTTTTGGGTTTTTGGGTAAAAGGGTATTTTTAGGGTTCAGGGTCAGTTTTTGGTTTTCGGGTAAAGGGGTATTTTTAGGGTTCAGGGTCAGTTTTCAGTTTTTGGGTAAAGGGGTATTTTTAGGGTTCAGGGTCAGTTTTTAGTTTTTGGGTAAAGGGGTATTTTTAGGGTTCAGGGTCAGTTTTTAGTTTTTGGGTAAAGGGGTATTTTTAGGGTTCAGGGTCAGTTTTTAGTTTTTGGGTAAAGGGGTATTTTTAGGGTTCAGGGTCAGTTTTGGGTTTTTGGGTAAGGGGGCATTTTTAGGGTTCAGGGTCAGTTTTTAGTTTTTGGGTAAAGGGGCATTTTTAGGGTTCAGGGTCAGTTTTGGGTTTTTGGGGTACCGGGGTACAGTGTAAAAATAAAGTAAAATTAAATTTAAATTAAATTAATTTAATGTAATTAAATTAAATTATATTATATTATTTTAATTAATTTACATTAAAAAATTATTATATACTTACCAATACTTACATTGTAATGGTATGCGTTGTAAAGGTATATGCGTTGTAAAAACTTGCGTTGTAAATGTATGCGTTGTAATAGATTTTGCGTTGTAAAAATTTCGTTGTAATGGTAGTGCGTTGTAAAAGTTGCGTTGTAACGTCATACATTCGTATAGCGCATGAATCTGGGCTGGAGATATTGTGGTCCTGATGAGTGGAATATTCTGAAAGTGATTATCAGAATCTTAAACAGAACTCTTTTATGGATGGGTAGCCAGTGTAGTGTTTCTAAGGCCGCTGAAGCCAATGATCTCCTGGGCCGTTTTAGCACTAGACTTGCTGCTGCATGTTGGACCATTTGTTGTTTGTGTAAAACTGACTTGTTTGCAGTAGTCCTATCTAGACGTGATTAGGGCCACCGCAGCAGCCTGTTGAGCTGCTATGGGGAGCAGATCAAATACCTTTTATAATGATTTTATGATGTGAAAGCAGGTTCCAGCAACTGCTAATGCTTGTTGGTTGAAGGAGAGTGTGGCATCAAATTTGATTCCCAAATTTCTGGCTACTTTTACTGTATTTGGAGGAGGGGGGATGTCAACTGGCCACCATATGTTGGGAGAGAACGTGTTCCCATGTCCCAGTGGTAGGATTTCTGTCTACTTCATCTACTGGAAAGTGGCCGTAAGACATAGGCGGCAATTTTCTTCCGCCTGTGTGGGTGTTTCTGTCTAGGACCAACATTAACTGCGTATCGTCCGCATATGAGATGGTGTCTATATTAAAGGATGATATCAGGCTGATCAATGGAGCCATGTAGGCATTAAAGAGCACTGGGCTCAGAATGGACCCTTGAGGGACAACGGAATACAGGGGCTTTTCTTTTGACTTATAGTGACAGAGGGTGATCACTTGTCTGCGGTTCTGCAAGAACGCTTTAAGCCAAGTCAGGGCTGTATGAGAGATGCCGCATTTTCACCGATGACAAGGAGGCATTAATTATTTTGTTTATTATCGGGTTTACAATATTGATTAGGGTGTGTAGGATCAAGGGAGGGCAGGGGCCAAAGGGGGAACCCGATTTGATGGCGATATTTGCCTGGCGAGATTGGTCCAGACTAGTAAATTCAAACATATGAAGGTTCGGTCTTTCTTTGCCTGCAATGACATTGTTAATGGTGGAGGGACGGGAAGGTGGGCTAAAATCTTGTTGTACTGATTGAACCTTCTGTTAAAAATAATCTGCTACACTATCACAGAGGGCCTGCGATGGGGGGGGATCTCTTGCTGCAGTGAATTTGGGTTTGTAAAGGTGTTAACTATTTTAAAAATAGTTTTTTGATTTGAGCTTGCCTTTTTAAGCACTTCATTGTAGTAGGCCTTTTTAGCTGTTTTGATCTGGATGTGATAGTTTTTAAGTGCAGATTTGAATTTAATTAGTTTGGCATTCTCATAGTTTAGACACCATCTGCGTTCTAAGATCCTACAAAGAGTTTGTGATTCTTTCAGAGTTTGAGTGTACTATGGGGCTGAGGGTTTTTTATGTGGGCGGCTATTTCGTGGACCTGGAGATGCAAAGTGGTCCTTCAAAGTGCACATCCATTGTGCGAAAAGTTAGGTATCTACTATTTGGTCTGCAGGCTAATGCAGCTCGATGTAAGTCAGGGTGAGTTGCAATCCCCTGCCACTTGGGCTTAACTTGTTGGGGGGACATGATGCGCACCTTGTTGTTTGATATGCGCTGGGATCTAATTCCTAAGGGAATCCACTTATGATCGGTCCAGGTTAGGTTAATCGGGGCTTTGACTAGGAGGGTTTTCAGATTGGAGCAAACACTATCAAGTTTGTGGCCTGCGTTATGAGTGGCCGAAAAGATCTGCTGCTCTAGGCGAGTGTGTCCATAATTTCTTTAAAGCGTATTGCCCCTGGGTCATTGTCTATGTCAAGATGAATGGTAATATCACCTAACAGAGTAGAGTTGAAGAATCAGAGGGTAAGTGCGCTCGCTATGTCTTCAAACTGTCCAAAAAGGCTTTATAGGGGCCTGGTGGACGATGAAGCAGGAGTCCTGAAAAAGCAAAGGAGTCTTCTAATTGGAAGCAAAAGCTAATGCCCTCTGCTCCGTTGAGATACTGAATATTTCAGTGAATTTCGATAGATCATTGCCAGGCCTCCCCACGTTGTTCCGGTCTATATAGATAGATAGATAGATTTATCAATAAGGTAGCCGGGGAGAAGGGCACGGTTTAGATCAGGGTTGCACCAGACTTTCAGCCCGGTTTCCGTTACAAAAAGGCAGTCCAATTTGTTATTTGTAATAAGGTCATAGATATGTTGGGCATGCTTGCACAGTGAGCGGGCATTTATAAGGCCGCCTTGCAGGCATGTCAATTTGGCGCCGTTTTCTGGCGCTCAATCCTGTGTAGTCGTGAAAGTGTTTTTACAGTTCTAACAGCAAATTGGCCCCTTCCATTGTGTGACATCCAGGGAGTTTGTACATTTTGTAGGGTTGCTGCTTAGGGCTAAGATAGAATCCCTTGTAAGGCGATTACCTGTCAGAAAATAGGCAGCATTTCTGGCGCTGAACGCTTGCCGGACATGGACAGGTGTAGACAGGCTTGCCTTTGGCACACCGGTGACGCATCAGCTGCGCACGTCTGCTACGCGTCGGCATATCCCAACTAAATACTATTTGGCTGACGCTACTTGGAGGAGACTAGACCGTCTCCCTCCCAAGGTGGCTTCCGGTTCACAAACTTGCGGAAGTGAGTATAGTTGGCTATTGATCCTGCCTCCACTCCACTCAATCAGGAATGGCTAGCACTCCCAGGGATGGTGGCCTGCTGGGATCAGCAGACCACCATGTCTGTGATTGCTTTTTTAATAAAGCAGTTTTTTTTTTTTTAAATGCACCCGTTTTCCTTAAAGGCATTTAAAAAATAAAAATGAAACTTTTCAGTTTCATTTTTTAAGGGCATTCCTGGGACCACTGCCAATAGGTTATGGACAATAGGTTGGCGACTCACAAAATAGGGATAGTACATTGGGCAGACGTTTTTTGCGGTCGCAAAAGGGCCAAATTCCCCTTTGCGACCGCAAAAAACGGTCGTACATCTGCCCCATAAAGTTTTGAATATGTGTTGACTTTTTTTTCAACCACAAGACTTTTCCAGGGGAATGTAATTTGTTTGTGTGATGTCTGGGAGACTAGAGGAGAGACGTGAACTTTTGATGACATATCATTGGAGACTAATCTGCAGATATTCACAGCATGTTTCCTGAGTATGCTTGTTGCCAAGGCCTTCTCATGACATATACAAGAAAAATAGGACTTGCTTGGGAATTTCAGTAAACAAGGAATGCACCCCCAGAGGAGAGTGATGGTCTGCACAGCTGCTAAATAATGTAATCTCGGCGTGCAGCACAAACTTCAGCCCACATAAACTGTGTTAGCATTTCATAAGAGTGTTTGTTAGGTTAATGGGTTTGAAAGACTCATGGAATATCTGTTCACGAAAGGCCACCACTCACGATGCAGCTGTGATCTGGCATCTGCCGTTTCCTTCAGAAATTACATTTTGGGATTTTAAGTCCATGTTCGCCTGGTCCATGCAAGTCCCCTTGAATTCACGACTATTATTCTTTTTTGACAAGCCACATTCCTCAGTTCTGGGGGATTTTTTTGCTGGATCACAAGTTTACTTGGATTGTCTGGCCTTAACAGGAGTGCAGTTCCGTGCTGTTTGGACAGATCCCCAGTAGCCTCAAGAAGCTTCCATTCAAAGAAGCTGTTCAGACTTAGTAAACGTTACTAATGAAACATTCAATCAAACAATGTTGTGCTGTATATTTCCATTGCAACCAGTGGCGTATTTTGAATTCGTTGTCAGTGGAACAAAATCGGTCTTAAAAGAGAAGTACTGTATGTTTCCAAACACAAAGACACATGAAAGTACTAAGTCAAATTGGTTGAGAGTATCTGGAACGACCACCCCATTTCCATCAGGAGTGACCCCAGCTTTTTTTCAATTTACAAAAAGGTTAAGACAGACCTCTTTATAGAGAACATCACATATCAACACAGTAAATAGTCCTTCTGCCCCTCATAATCTACCAAATCCTTTCTAGATGCACTCTCTGGTTGTATCCTATATAGTGCTTCATTCCTCTCTGGCTAGGTGCACACATTACAAATGCCACAGAAATGCTCACATACAGAAAAGATACAGAAATGCTTTAAGTCCAGCGCATCCATCAAACAATAGTTATGGTAACTGAATGGAGTGTACTTGTTGGAAATGTGCACTTCCTGCCGGGTCACCCCAGATTGTTTTGTCTTTTTGCTGAACTCTTCATTTGCCGGCTATAGACCTCTGTGCACTTTTACCCAACTAACCAGTGGTTAAGTGTGTGTGTGCTCCTCCTTTCAACCAGGTAATATTGATATCCTCCTGATTGGCAAATTTAATTTACTCATTAGCCCCTAGTATGTGGGACCAAGTGTGCCCAGGGCTTGTAACTTAAATGCAACCAGAGGGCTGCAGCACTCATTGTGCCACCCACCGAAGTAGCACTGTAAAACTGTCTCCATGCCTATCACTTTAGCCTGACTGTTCAGTTTTAAAACTGCTAATTTGATCTGTCAAAATAACCTCTCATGACAGGCTTAAACCTTCTCTTTAATTCGTAATAAGTCACCCCTGATTAAGCCTTATTGCCCATAGCAGGGTGTATGGTATTGAAAAGGAGGGCATGTGAAAGTGAAATGTTAAACATGCCCTTACAGTGAAAAAGCTCTAGAAGCTATTTTCACTGTAGCAGTATTGGTTGTTCCACAGTGGAGCATGTTTGGCCAGGAAGGACGTGAGCAGATGTAGAGTTAGAGGAATGTCAGAGTAAATATTATGATGATATGAAATGCCTTGAAGAATCTACAAGAATGATACTCAAGACCACAAGCTTGTTGTTTGGTGGGTTTAGTTGACCATCACACTTCAGCTAGATTCAGATTCCCTTTTGACTTTGAGAGGTACAGACCTGTTTGCAACATCTCTGTTGGGTGGCTTTATGCTATGCAATATTCATTTCCTTTTGAGAACTTCTACAGAGGTTCTGTTATGCTGACACCTTTCTCTTTTAATTGATTTAATCAGGGTTTCTTCATCCAGTATTATTTAGAGTAGATTTAGGTTAGAAGATTTTCATTTTTCTCATGCATTACAGGCAAGAAGACCGCAAATCATATAGAGATCATCTAATGTTTTTCCTCATATTTTGCATTGCTATCACCTAATTTCTTGTATGCTTCATGTTAATGGGATGAAATTTTGTCAGATGATTCGATCCTCCAATAGTTATGTTATACTTTTACAACATATTCTTGAGACTTGTATATATCAGTCTTGCTTTGAATTTGTAAGAAATCCATATTTATTCCCATCTTCTGACTCATAGTTTTACTGTGTCGCAAAATGTTTTACACTGTCATTATTATATTGTAGTTGATCCTAACTCCTTTTATTCCTCAGGCACCTAGAAATTTCCATTACAGGGAGCAAGGAAAAAGGAGCCCAAATACTATGCATTAGGAATAGGAAACAGTGAAATAAAATTCACAGGTGAAGTCGTATTCGTATTAAATATTTTGAAAATATGCCTTTTGAAAAGTACCTTTGCCCTCTTTGACGTTCTTAAAGATAAATCAGCATTTTGCTCTCCCTCTTTTGCCAGCTTGTAAATAGCCTTTCAGTAGGCATGAGTGCAGTGTAAACTTGCTCCCAGGACAGGGACAAACGGCTTTGGTTGTGGGGCTGTGGGCTGGGTTCAAGGTCTTGAATAACTTCAAAGAGATCTACCCTGTCACAAGCAAAGCCTTGACCCTTCTTTGGTTTCCCCATCCAAACCGGTCTCTATCACTGTGGACTTCTTGTTGACATCACAGTGTCAGATCCTCCTGGAGTGTCATGACCTGCTTGATAGGTCAATTAGAGCTTTTCATATGACACTTGGAGTGCACTTCAAAGATAGCTCACCTGTTGCAGGCAAATATTAACGGACTCTTGGGAAGACCCCTTTTTTGTTTCCCAGTAAGGCGGGCCACAATCACAGATGGCCTCTTTTTCACATTACAGTGTCAAAACCTCTTTGGCATTTCTGCTGGGTTTACATATATACCATTTGAGGTGCACTTCAAAGGAGGGAAACAAAAATAATGAGCAATTTGTGTGTATTACTGTATGGTTGCTGAAAACTCAGCTTTGTACTTTGAAACGTATGTCTCCGAGTTTGTTGGGGAGTGCAATGACTGCCTAAAACTGTATTTTAGTTTAGTGCTAGATGTAGGAGGACACCAGGATTGTCCCCCACCCCACAAACCTTGTACAGGCCAGCCACCACTTCCCCATTGGCTACGGTGTCCTCAGGGTCCATGCCCACCCACTAGCTCCTGCCAGGCTTAAATGTGACATCTCCATGCACCCACTACTTCAGAACACTCTTGGACATGTGGAAGATAGTAAAAGGACGGACTGAACCTGCTCTCTGAAGCCTGCATACAACTTAGATGACTGGATCTGCTCTCCCTCTTGTACCCAGGACAAAGAAGAGAACACATAGAGTAATAAGGCTGACATCCTGTTCAAGCAAATGGGCTACAAGAGGCCTTACCCTGCAACTGCCCAGCTGACCACTGTTAACTGGACCTGGCTGGACACTCCTGTTTGCCTCTGCCTGACACCCTGTGAGTCTCTACGTGCCTCCCCTGAGGGCCTGGGGGACTTTAGAAGTGTACTTCAGTGGTGGATTGGCACTTAAATAAAGTCAAAAGATAAAATCTTTGGCCAGAACGAACTTGATTAGTGTAGCCGACCTACGCTCCATCGCGGTCAGTGTAAAATTGCACCTAGGCCCTGTTCTACTGCAACCATTGACTAACATTGACACTTTGTGCTTATTGACTTTACTTCTAGTTAACATTTTCAAATTCATATATGTGGTTCTTCCTATTGGATTTTTATCATTGTGGTGTCATTTTGTTCATTAAATTTTATTCTGTTTCCTAATCCATTTTGGAATGTTTATTGTTTTGCATTTCAACTTTATTACTGCAGGGATTATTACTTGAGGTGGGTACTCACTCCTCTCAACTACTAACCCAACTTCTCACAGTAAAAAACATTATTTTGTCACTTATTATTAGAACTTTATATTACTAAAAAAATTGTCCATAACACTATACTGGCAGTACAAACATGAACCCTGACCACATTTGTTAATCTGCACCCACCCCATATTTCAGGCTGAAAGGCAATGGAACCTGAAAACCATTTCACGCAATGCAGCCTTTTGTCAATTGAAGTTATAAACACTATTTGATCCCCTCGTTATCTCTTGATGGCCTTGAACACAATCAGTGGGTTTTTGGGGAGAGAATCTCCTTATGAACAACTGAAAGTGGCATGACAATAATTAATCTTTTAGGGGGTTGTGTGGGTGGGAGTGTGTGTGCTTGTGCTTGCGTGCATGCAGGTGTGTGTGTGAGTGTGTGTGTACACCCCCGCACACACTACCGCGCAGGGTGCCTCATATGTGATGTGCCCTAGTAACAAAACATTTAATATAATGCCTTCAACCTTTTTATTGCATTTCAGGAAATTCATCCACAACGTTTTACCCCTCTCAAACGGCGCAGATACTTATCTCAGCGTGCCAAACCTTTTTTAACGTTATGCCAGTGGGTGTGGGTTGCACTACCTCGGGGAAAGATTTATTGGTGGTCCCTTAAGGGGGAACGAGTCTCACCCAGCCTTTGCGGAAGTGTTCTATAGCCACATTACACACAAATTCACATGGTGATTCCACTCATAGCAACCTATAGGCTCCTACATATTTACCAGGGTGTTTGATAGGCATAAGGAGAACTTCTGCATGACTTGGGTGGAAGACTTCCCAGTGCTCATACAGATACAAACGCTTGGCGGCCCTTTAACCAATCATGAATGCCTACTTATCTTCCTTCTCCTGGATTCCAGAGTGCATTGTTGCAGGACCACTCTTTCATTCTGAGTGACCAGAGGCCAAGGTCTCCAGAATAAAACCTACCAGAATCTCGGACTGATAATACTGTCCAACCTTCTGACTCTTAGGCTCGGTCTATGGCTTGTCCAAACCTCGATAGGACACTTTCCGTTTGCACAGGAGTGCACCCGCAGGGTGAGGAGTACCAATATGCTGCGAGGTTTCCTCCTGCTGCCGCTCCATGAGCCAACTCTCATTGACTAGCTAATTCATCCAGAACATTCAGTCCCAGACAGACTTGAGGCATGTCAATCCATCCACTTTCCCACGCATCAATCTCCTCTGTACATACATGGAGAAACCTTCATTTATGCCGCCCGACTAGGGAGTGACATCTAAGGTTTCCAAGGGGAGCCTACAATCACCCTTCTAACAGCGTCTTTCATCCCTGTGACCTAGACACAGAACTCTACTGTTCATTGATTCTGTGGGTGGGAACCTCTACATTTACACCTCACTGACTTGGTCCAGTTCCTTTGAGCTCTACACACATTTATACAAGTGCACCTGCATATACAAGTATCCACAAAAGGTGGCATGGCCTCTGACAACTGGCCGACATTCTCATGGCACTAAACACACTGGCATGGCAACTACTATCTACACTATATGTAGGAGTGCAGTAGTCTCACTGATGCTTTAGTATGCAGTATGTCTGGACCATACACACCCATAACCAGTCTTTGAAACCATGCACACATTCCCACCTGGGAACAAAAATATCTGTAAGTAACCATCACAGCAAACCTTTGTAGCCTGTAGGGGTATTTGAAGGTTCTGACATAAGTACAAACCTTTGTTTCACCAAAGCACTGAGGCTTTCCAACTTCACTCAGCTTCACCCGAGGAATAAAAAAAGCACATCTCCCTTCTAAAGTACGCCATTTCATTAACTTCACATCCTTCTCCGAGAAACGTGGAAGGCAGCCCCTGAGACGCTGCCACGTGCAGGTGTGCAATGCACAGTGAGGACATTGGACAGTGCGGTGGGCGACTGCTCAGCTGGTTGTAACAGCTGAGAGTGCAATTGGCAACATGGCGGTGTTCATAAGTTCATCGGGGTCCTTAAAAAGATGGCACTGCTTGTCCACAGTACATCCAGAGCCCAGCACTGCACTTTGCTGCAGCTGGAGCGGTTTCCAATTCAGCAAAGGGCTGCTGGAGCTGCCGAAATGTTTTACAAACACCATGCAAGCTTCATTATTTGTGAAGCTCAAGAAGTAGAAAAAAAAGGTGATGATGTGAGTCGCCTCAATTCGCAACTATGAACAGTCCTGAGTCCCATCACCGTCCTTGTGATCCAAGAACAAAATATTAGATCTGCATTTCACTCACTCATGGACCATCATTCTGCAGCAAGATTTCAACCTCAGAGCTAAGTTCATGACCTCTCTACCAGAATCATTCTGAAGTACGTGGTTCGGTAATCAGAGGACTCACATTTAGGGCTTTCAACTGGTTCTCCATCAACTTTTTGTTCCCCAAAGAAGCTCCAGACTTGCCTTACCCTGCCAGATGGCAAACTCACCACTGAGACCTGAAGTCTCTCACAACCGATATTGTATACTAGATCCGCTGTTCTTCGCTTGACTGAAAGTGGGGAGAAAAACAACTCACTTAGAAACTTTGAAAGAAAAGTTATACACGGCAAACTGAGAGAGTTTTGTCCACTTTTTTCAGTTTGTGGTGTTGGACCAGGTGAGCCCAAAATCATATTTTATTTTTACTGCAAAACACAGTGTCAAAGTCAAAGTCAAAAAGTCAAAAAAGATTTATTGCATAATTAATTAAAATCATTACAATATCCACATGATAATTTTATGGTACAAAAAGACAAAATGTTTACTAAAAAATTAGACGACTCCTTTGTTAAAATGATGTAACACAGTTTAAAAAATTTCATCCGGGGATACTCCCGCAGGCTTTAGGGGGTCAAAATGTTATTACGTGAATTGTGCAGGGTTTACCAGTCATTAGGATCGAGGCAGCGTTGGTGACCCGCTTCATTGACCCTGTCCTTGTTCAGCAAGACTCAGGCATTTTTTCACTTCTGCCAAGAATTTTATTCCCCGGCAAGCCAAAATAATTGAGCTCCCTCCCAGCCAACAAGTTACCGTTTGCCTGCAGGTGCGGATTTTTAACTCGTTGCAGATCTGCTTTAAGAATCGACGATGTTGTTCCAGGAGAGCCGGACAAACACACAAAAAGTGAGCTAGTGATTCTGTTTTGTATCCACATAGTCTACAACTCTCCGTCTGGTAGTTACCTTTCCAGGATGGTGCTAGATCCTTCGAAATGTGCATACCCATCCTATAGTCTGTGAAGGCTCTTTTTATTTGCACATTGAAATGAGAGGATAAGTATGCATGCGGTAGTCCAGCTTTAAAGGAGTTGATTATGGTCCAACCATGTCGCCGTTTGAGAAGTGACGCTTTGTCATCTTGGAAAGATTTCATCCTTGCTGCCTTGTTGGCTAATCTACTTATGGTTGCTTTGTCCGTCACGGACTCCCATGTGCCTTCCAACCCCAGCTCTTTTACACAGATTTTCAGATGTTTTCCCCAAGGGCACAGGGTTCCCTTCACTCCTTGATTTTTTATAGCTTCCCAGTTTAACCAATCTATTGAATCCGGATCTGCTGATCTTAACTTGTGACACAGTTTAATGAAGCCGCTCATGCTCCTATATTTCTGGGTTTGCAGACCAAATTCCAGCCTAACTTGCGGGGCTGAAGCACACTTTGGAAGGTTAAAAACTGCTTTATAGATTTTGGTTTGGAGCTCATTTAGTAGGTCTATTTCCTTGCCACACCAGGTGACGAGACCGTAAGACAAGGATGGTAAAATGTGTGCCGACATAACCTTCAGGAGGTGATTGTGGTTCGGACAGTCCATTTTTGTTTTTAGCAACCGATAAGCAAAAATTAGGCTTTGGGATTTTGCGCGTATTGCAGTTATATGCTCCGTTTGTTTTGCTCCCTGGGATATTGTAACTCCAAGGTATTTATACGAACCTTGTTCGTTCACTTTCGTCCCGTTGTCCGTCCATGTGAATCTAAGTTTTTTTGGGTCTACTAGACGGACCACTTTGGTTTTTTCTTTGTTTAGATCCAGACCTTCTTGTTTTAAGTACGCTGATAGTATGTTTAAGGCTCTTTGTAGACCAACTGGGGTTTTGCTCAGCAGGACTATGTCATCTGCATATTGCAGGCAGGGAATTCGCAAATTTGCCAATGAAGGTGGGTGCACTTCATCTGTGTCCAGCACTGTTGCGAAGTCGGAAAGAAAAAGGTTAAAAAGGGTGGGCGCTAAAACGCAGCCTTGTTTTAGGCCCTGGTGTGTTGGTATGTTCCTCGTTGTGTAAGCTCCATTTCCCAATTTTACCTTTGCCCATGTGTCTTCATGTAAAACTTTTATTGCCTGTATTAGTTTTGTTGGCGTCCCCCAATGCTGCAGTTTACCCCATAGACGCTCTCGGTTAACTCTGTCGAAGGCAGATTTAATATCTACAAAACAGGCATACAATCGTGCGCCCTTTGCTGCTGTTCTGTCCATTAATAGTGACAGGCAAGTTAAGTTGGTAATTGTCCCCATATTCCGCCTAAAGCCTGTCTGAAACCAGGGGATTCTGTGAGATTCTTCGATCCAGTCTTGCAGCTTTAGGAGAATACAAGAGGCGTAGAGCTTTGCTTCAACGTCTATCAGCGATATAAGTCTGTAATTTGTTGGGTTGCCATGATCGCCATGTTTGAATATTGGATGAATCACGTTGCCCTTCCAAGATGCAGGTACCTGTGTGTCTTGATAGATTTGATTAAAAAGTGGCGTTAGGATTTCTGCCCTGAATTCCGGGTCGTGTTTAAAGATGGCGTTGGGCAGCCCGTTCGGGCTTGGTGCTCCTTCAGCCTTTAGCCTTGTGATGATTTTACAGAGTTCCCCCCTGGTGGTTAGTTCTGGGACTGTCGTCTCCTCTTTTGAGCTATCCTTTAACCCCGGTCCTACTGTACCTATGTTGTAAATTCCCAACTGGCCATTCTCTACTGGATTTGTTTCCCGTGTATTGTGCGGGAGGCCTGCTGTTGTTATGCTGTAGAGGGATTGCACATGTTGGATCCAAGAGTCCGCTCCTACTCCCGCTTCCTGGTAGAGTTTTGGTCCTTTATTTAGGTCGTTAATGATACCCCAAAATTCTCGACTATTGGGGTGTTTTCCTGCACTTAGTAGTTTATGCCATAGCTTCTCCTTATAGGCAGATTTTGCGATGTTTAGTGACTTCCTATAAGCGTTTCTGGCTTCTATCAGGTCCCCCTTGTTTGTTTGTAACCCCAGTCTTTTTTGCCGAGCTAAAAGTCAGACCTCCTTCGCTACCCTCCTTTTTTTTGTTCTTAATTCGTTGGAAAACCAGGGCTCCTTTTTAATGGTAGACTTGCTCGGTACACCTGAAGTTGCTGGAAATTTGTGGAGAAGGTCCAGGACCAATTGCTCCCAATTTTTTACCAGGTCCTCCTTTTTTTGCAGCCCTAACTCGAGTTTTCGAGCTGTTGCGGCGAGCTGGATTTTTTCCAGCGTTTCTCCTCGCCATTTTAGTTTCTTTAAATTGAATTTAGAGGCTTGTGTAGTAAACTTGATATTTTCGATGCCACGTTGGGCGCAGAGTTTAGGGAAGTTATTTGGGGGAAGTGGTCACTTTCTGGCCGTTGGACAATTTTAAAGGACTCAATGCATGGAATTAAGTCGTCACTTACTATTGTGTAATCTATAGTTGAGTGGACCCTTCCACTCAGGTACGTAATACCTGCCGGCCTATCCCCCGACGTGTTCCCGTTCAAGATTGTCAGACCCAGGTCTCTTAGATCGAGGGCTAACCTGGGGCCTCCTTTGGGCTGTCGCATGATTCCTTTTGCCCTATGTTTACCAATTAGGTCGCAGTTGAAGTCCCCTGAGATTAATAGTGGACATCCTAGATAGGTTTTTTGCATCATTTTAATCAGCGACGTCAGGCTAATTTGTTTTTCTTGTTGTAACTTCCGGTCCGGGTGGATATAAACATTGAGGGTTATGATTTGCCACTGTTTGGGCCCAACTGACATGGATTCAGTGATTCTGGTCACTTGTACCCAATTGAGGCCTACATCCAGTGCTTCTGATGACCAGTTAAATTTTTGAGTTATATGAGTTGATAGACCTCCCCGGGGGTGCCCAAAGTTTGAATGTCTTTCTGCCGGGATGTGGTGGGTCTTAAAGCCTGGTATCACACTTGGAGCTAGTTTCCATGACTCCTGAATCAGGATTATGTCTTGGTTGGAAAAAAAGGATTGTGTATCATAGTCCAGCTCCATTTCTTGGAATCCGTGTACGTTCCATGCGCATACTGAGATCTTTGTTGAGGTTGTTTTGGCACTCTGCGTTTCCTCCATCCTACATGGAGACGATGAGAAAAGTTTCTCTGTGTTAGGGTCCCTTTTTACACAGGAACGTGGGGACCCAGGACCAGTCTGTTATATCCCGGCCGTGTTGCCTGGTTGGTTGCTTGGTGTCTGTCAAGATTTCCCCATCCGCTAAGCTTGCAGCGGCTGGTGAGGCAGCACGTGCTCCTAATAGACAGGAGAACGGAGGACGTTTTTTTCCAATGCCCTTTAATTCGTTGTGGATGTTTATTTGTAACGGAAATGGATATCTTGGGCGTGTGTTTCGTACAAGCGAGATGCCCCATGTTTCGAAGTGATCTTTTGTGGCGAATATCTTGTCAGCGATGGCTTTTGAGGCCCACGTTGTGATGGTGACTTCAGACTCTGTATGATGGGGGGTTCTTTTAAATTCGACTGTCAGAAGGTCCTGTGATGTTATCTCGTTTAGCTCCTCTATTTCCTGGAACAGTTTTAGCAGGTTGCCTCGGTTTAAGAAATCCTGAGGCCCCTCTGATGGGTATTTCGGGATGAATGTTAGGATGTGGTGTGTAGTTTCCAGATGATCGTTGGAATCTTTAGTCTGTTGAGACTTCGTAAATTCATTAAGTTGGGAATTGTAGAGGGGGGGTCTCGTTCCCGGTCCGTGTTTGCTGACGTTGTCTGATTAGTTGGACTTTGGTTTAGACCTGGGTTATGATGCTCCTTTGAAAAAGAGTTTTGCCGAGCTTGTAATAAGGCACAGGTCCGCTCATTTTCCGAAACGGTAACGCACATGCGGGTGGATGCAGTTTTTAACTGTGGTCCAAGATTTTCTCCTGACTTTTTATTTTGGAGGGATACCGGTATCGGGCGGCTTGACTGTATTCCGGTGGAGTTCGGGCTGTTAATGTCGGCCAGTTTTGACGGACATTGTCCCTCTATGTGGGCTCCCGTGTTTTCTCTGGTCCTTATTTGCTCTGGTCCTCCCTTTTCGGTAATCCGGGTAAAATTAGGAATTCCTTCCCTGTGAATCAGGACGCTCTTTGGTACTGGTGTTTTTTCCTTTGGGCTGCTAGGAACTTTCGCTGGTACCAAGTTCATTGTGCAGGATTGGTTGACAGATGTTATTGTCGAGCTCTGCCTTGGATTGTCCTCCCTTAAGGGGATTTGGGACTCTCGTTTTACTGGCGGCTGAATTGGGCCCTCCTTGCCGTCTTGCGGCATGATAGGAGAATCGAAGTTGGAGTCCTGAGCGGAGTTTGCGTTGAAGATCAGAAACAGCTTGCCTGGGTCTGTAGTTTGTTGCTGCTTGTACTTTAATCTGGCTTTCCTGGCCTTTTTCTTTTGTCTCTTGGTTGCTATTTTTTTATCTTTAACGGCAATTTTTTCCTCTTCGACTGATATTTGGGGGGGGGCGATGATGTTTCCTGGTCTTGTGCTGATCTTTCTAGCCCCGCTTCCCTCGGGAAATGTACTAAATCCTTTAGGTAGTTAGTGGTTAATTGCTCCTTTATGATAGGCCTGTTGGAGGAGTGTGATTTTTCCGGGGTAAGATTTGTGTTTTTTTCAGCTGGGTTGTGAGGGTGTCTTACCTCCCGTAAGTTGTCCATTAGAATGGCCGGCAAGCTTGCTAATTTTTCAATTATTGAGCCACAACCACAACAAAGCTGTTGTTTATTAGAGCCTGTTTGGGCCTCTAATTTCCCCTGATTTTTTAAAAGTGAGGTAAGTGCGTCCATTTTTAAGTTTAAGCCTGCGATGTGGCCTGCCACTAGGGTGATGAGGTCGATTTGCACCTCCATTTTATTTGATTGAAAGTTCAAAACTTTTATGGCTTGATCTAAAGAGCTTAGTAAGGTCTTAATCCAATTGGACGACTGATCTCCTTGAGTCTTGTTTGGAGCTTTAGTATCAATGTCCATCGAGCTGCCCGACGAGATGGTTATTGGTGCAGTTTGATTTACGTAAGGATCGTTTATTGTCAAGATGTTACTGTCATTTATAGTGAGGTTTTGATGGTTTATTTTTTCTACTGGCCCTCGAGGAGTAGACATCGCCAGACCTAGACTTGGGTGTAAATTTTTCGGACTTGGCTCAGATCGTAATGCTCTGCCTTGAGTTTCTAGGTACATTGATATTCTTTCCGTCAGTTCTTCCAGTTCAGAATCGTTTGACAAAAACAATGGTTTGTGCCATGGGTCACTATCGCACTGGGATTCTGCGTGTAAGTTGCCATGGCTTGTTGGACCCTCATTGGGTCTTATTGGACCTTTAGGATCGTTTACTTCCACCACATCGGTACGTGTTATGCTGTCAGGAGTTTTCCGGCTGCAGTCCTTTATGGTGGCATCCGCCAAGGTGTGCTTTCGAGTTTCTGCGTGGTCGATTTCCCCTGAGTGGGGGTTTAGATGGTGTACTTGTGCGGTTATATTCAGTGTACTTCCCTTGGGTGTGGGACCCTTAGATTGTGTGCAGGGATTTGGCCCGTCGCTCATGCTTGGCTTGTTTTTGTCCAGAGAGGATAGAACATTTATTGGGGAAATTGGGTTTGGTAAGTTGCTGGCTTCAGCTGTTGGCGTGTAGATCGCTGCGATTGGATCTTTTAAATAAAAGAATTTTAGGAGCCCCTACTTTCTTGCGAGTTTTGATGTCGATTCGGGGGTGGGCGCTGAGACCAACCTCTCCCTTTGGCCGGCTTGAGCCCCCAAGGATGTGTCTGCTGCGTTTGACTTCTTTGAATTTTTTGGGGGCTTTTTGTTTTCCAACGGTCGTCGAGTTCTCCCTGACCTCATTATCCCCCAGTTAGGGCTCTCAGCCACTTCTCCGTTCAGCTCGACCTTTGGGGAGTAAAACTCTTGCTCTTGATCTTGATCTCACTCTGCGTGCGTACGCTGCTGCGAGTACCCCCCCCGCTCTGTCCCCGGCAGGTGCTTGCTGTCTGGCTGTCTGGCTGCCTCTGTTTTGGCACACCAATGGATGGGGTGGCTGAGTGGGTGGATCTTCTTGTCCTCCGATTCCGACTTCAGCGTTGCTCCAATGCTCCAGTGCACTCTGTCTCCCCAACGCCCTTCCTCTGCTTCCAGCTTTGGGGTTCCGGATCGGCTTTGGGGCCCCCCTGGGGGGTTTTCGGGGGCCGGACGAGCTAAGCAAGACTAGCTAGGCTAGACAGGCTAGACAGGCAGGCGGGCTCCCCTTCCGCCGTGGAGCTCCAGCGCTCACGCCCACCTCCAGCGTATCATCAGCGGGAGCTGGCGTTGGACTCTCTGCGCTTTTGGGGTAGCTTTTGGGATAGCGCTCACCCCCACCTGTGGCACCTTTTACCTTGCACCTTGCTGGAAGCCTGGGGCTCGTGGCTCGTGGTACGGCTTCTAACGGTGATTGAGGAGGAGATGGCGATGGTGGTGGCGGTGGCAGAGTGGAGACGGTGATGTTGTCTCAGCGCATCGCTGCGCTCACACCACTCACACCCGCCGCCTGCAACTCGCCGCTTCTGCGAAGTCTCACCCGCCCTCCTCGACTCCTGCTCACCGGTTACGTAGCTGTGTGGTCGGCTGTCGGCTGTGGCTGACGGCTGTGAACAGGCTGGCCGCTGGACGGGGCCTGTGCTCTCGCTCCCGCTCCTGCCGTTCCGCTACGCTGCTTCTCCCCTGAATACTTCTTGCACCCCTGCTGGGCGGGCACAACGGGATAGCGACGGGATAAAGATGGCAAGCGGCAAGACGGCAAAACGGCAGCCTGCTCCCGTCTCCGGCTGGAAGACAAATGACGATCTGGCGTTTTCGGCGTTCAATTGATCTCTGGCTCCCTCCTGTGGCTAGCTGACAACACTGCTGCAAAACACAGTGATCCTAAATGACTAATGACAATGAGATTGGCATGTGGTCATAGCAGCTTAAAGGTGTCCACTGCCCTGCAATAGTCTGAACGAAAACTGGGCAAAAGGTCATCCATATTGGCACTGCTGATGTAATGGACCTACAGACAAGGGTCCATAGTTCATTAATGAAGAGTAAGAAATTACCGAACATAAGATGAACCTTAGTACAACTTGCCATCTGACACAAATATACAACTGGTGAAGGCCTAACGTGGACCTCAAGGCTATTGACTATCAAAAGAAGCATGTAAATAGTGCAGATGTGATGCAACAAATTAATGTTTATCTAGATTGGCTTCTGCAATGCCGTGGGAGAGGCTAACAACACCACACCATTCTGGTACCAGAGGTTACAGAAACCCCTCATAGCTCCTCCTCAGGAGACTTCTTTAAATCTCTTATGCAATACAAACAGTCAAATGTTTTACACAGGGTGAAATAGAACGTGGTCTGTACATGCTCTACTTTTCTCCTATGAGCATCAACATCCTGTAACACATCAGGTAAACCCATTCTAGGGATGCATCAAAAACAATCCCTACCAATAGGTGTGAATCTTTCTCTAATATTATTAATGTCCTTGTTTCCCACATGAGTGTCCTTATCATCAGAGACATCCTGTTCCCCGCTCTGTCAATGTTTGCCCATCCTGGCAAAGGTATAATGGGGTCCAATAGATCTTGGTGAAGAAGACCATACACACCAGTGCCACATGGAGGCTGCACGGATGGCATCGTTCGGATTGTCATTTTTGACCTGTGGTTATGCTTCTTGAGGCTGGTTAAAAGATATGTAATACTAACCACCAGCTCAAGTTTACTCTTATGTGAGGACAAGGTAAGATATGAAAGAAATGAATAATTGAAACCCACCTTTTATCACAATAAGAGGGTACATGTAGGTTTGTTTTCTGCAGAGTGCAACATTGGGTATGCCTACACAGTCTATTTTGCTTTGTGAAGTAGAAAGGACAGTCTTAATAAAACAGTGTTCCTGATCTACCGTGTAAGAAAAAAACATTAATTGTTGGCAAATAACATGTTGAATGACATTGGCTGAATAGGACAGTCGGTAAGAGTTTGAAGATTTCTGTATTTACCTAAAGAACAAGAAATCCCGTAAGAACTTAAAAGTTTCGATAGTCACAACTAAGCCATGTCTTAATTTAACTAAGAAACTCCCTCCCTGTACTGGCTTGCAACTTAACCTAATGTTTCCCTTGGAAGTTTTGGAGTATCAGCTATAAAGTTAATATATCATAAGCAGAATCAACAACTGGAGATCCTGTATCCCTTCCAATACCTCATGTGCCACTTTCTTTTCCACTTTCCTACACTTTGAGTGGATTGTACCTCCCTCCCAGGCATCTCTTATTCAATTTTTCATAACGATTTCTAATCTCTTCTCCTCCCCCCCACCGACCACCTTCTGGGGAGGCGCCATATATGAGACGCCCACACCCGCTCCTCTTCCTTCTTTTCACTTGTTTCCTGCCAAGATAGGTGCTTCTCTTTATTGAGCCCTGTAGGGCACGGACTCACCTCCTCCTCGCTTGGGTAAAGCTTTCGACAGGAGTGGGGTGTGCAGCAAGGACCTCTTCCCGGTTTTATTTACTTACTCAGTGTGATTCTAATGGGTAAGCCATGTGCTCTCAGTACTGGAGCAATAGCTTTGGCTCGGAGTGTACATAGCAAGAAACAACTAATGCAGTCAGCTTATTAATCTGTGACAGATCGTCTTTTAGGGCCAGCTCACTCATTGAACCACTGGCTGTGGCTGCTGCCTATTGGCATCTGGTGCACATCATTGTACCCAGTGGCCCCTGCCCATGAAAGATGCCATTGGAAAGGCCTCTGCAGACTGTAGTCCTAAACTGTCTGATTGACACCAAGATCAATAGTTCTCTGGGCGACAACCATCATGAACCTGTAAGTCTAAGGTTACTCTTATAGGTGAGTTGGACTGGTGCTGTCTGTCAGTGTCAACTATGAAAAGATAATGTGGAGTGCTACTGTGTGCAGTCACGTAACATAGGCCCTGCCGCCCCCGCGGTGCAGGGGAGGATGCCAAGCTGCAGGGGGGCCCTCAGGTCAGTACCCTGGCCTGAGAACTCCTGATTGAGTTCGGAGGAGGCCCCTCAAGTTTTGTTACGCCACTGACTGTGTGACTGACCAGCGTGGCCAAGCGATATTCCACTATGGAATGTATGTGCATGTGGAATGTTAAGGTTCTAGCGGAGAGTGGTTCCTCTTCACTGCAAGGTCAGCTGTGGTCATCCAAGTAAACCTTTGCAGATCATTATTGCTTAGAGTGTGGATGCAGTGGACTTCATGGACAAGTAAGCCTGGGTTTGCTGTTCGCCCACCCTGGCATGTTGTTGGCCCAGCAAGGCCAATTGGTTAAATTCAATAGTAACAAGATGCAAAGGTGAGCCGACTGCCATATAGGATTATACATCTGAAAAGGCAAGTAGTAGGACTAGTACCTGGGCCAGGCTCACCTGACATGTGTCGACTCCGTCATGAAACAAGACATTTTTTAGAGGCATTAGCCAATTGGAAAATATCCCTGATTCACCAATATGCAACCCTTACTCTGTAGAGGAAGTTAAGCAAAACCGGAGTATGTGTCATCCAAACACAGAGAAACACAAGAACTCCCATAAAGATAAAACACCATTTATATGGAGAGCTAAAACTCTTCAGAGCATGGTTTTGATTAATTCCACATGATCACTACTTCATTCTGTCCAAAAAAGTTATAAAAAAGCATTTCCTGACTGGAAAACGATCCAGGAAATATTTGAAGCAGTTCTGCGTGGTTCACCATTTCAAAAAGTCATTTTATTTGTTTTCTCGGATTTTATTGAAAACCTATTTATTTTCTGGCCGATTTTCACCGAACTACATCTGAGAGCCCTCTCTCGGTACATTTGAAACAGCTGTAGAACTACATTCAACCCTCAAAACACAAAATAGGGATTAATTCAAAAGGCAGTAGCTCACTGAAAATGTTTACTTTCGGCAGTCCCTGTAAAACAGCAAGTTTCCCCCTAAGCTGTAGGCAATCATGAAGCAATATTTTACATCACACCGTCTCTACTCCCAAGGGCACCTTATGTACACGTTCACTTCAAATAATGTATAAAAACACGTGAACTGAGGAAGCAGGGAGGGGCTACTTTGGTCTGAGATTTTCATAAAAAATAGCGCCCTCATCCTTAAACCTTCTGCCCAGTACCCACCCACATCCCTCACCACATTATTCATGCAAGTACAACTTTATCACCTTCTATTACTTTTGACACTGTACTCTTCTCCACCTCCCACCGTCCCCATCTCACGCGTGCTACTTTCATAGCCTACACTACTTCCGAGACTGTACTCAATGCCACCACAGACTGCGGCTCAACCCTACCACTTCTCCACAAGCACCATCTGTAACTTTGTGTGCTGCTCTATCTACCAGCATTGACAGTTCTGTCCTAACACTTCCCTATGCTACCATATCATGAAGACTGCATACTCCCTCCATTAGCACTATTTCCCTGTCACCTACTACTTTTCCAGCACTTCCTGTAGTAATGTATTACCCTCCACCAGCCACCTTACACTCCAAGTTCTACAGCATCCGCTTTTTTCAATTCTTCTATGATAATTTCTCCACTTCACCCAAAACCAATCCCTTCTCAACCTAACAATTTACCGACCAAGACTCACCCACTGTATTCACCACAAAAATATCTTCTCGGTTTTGATGTGGCAGCCATGTTTTCAATCTCACTGGCCTGAAATCCGAGGAGACCCATCCCAATCAATTTTGCTTGGCCTCTGTAAGGATGGAAACTGTACTGAGGTTATAAAACTGCTCATGTAAGATTCCTCCATCACTAAACCAGACAAGCAGTCAGAACTGCTGTTACACGGTATTTAAAACATGACTGAAACATCAGCAGAAAGCAAGTGTACAAGAACAATAAAGCCAATGGTGTACTTATCTCCAGGGGCTTGTGAATTTTTCTCAAATGGGAATAAAAGCTAATATATTATGAAAAATCTGTATGCAGACACTGAAGGGAGTTAGTAGGTACTAAGCCTGCAGAACTAGCTCGTGCCATGCTTTATGAACATATTAGCCAAATTCCCCAGGTAGTTCTGCATGCTGGTGATGGCAGAGGGCTGAACAGGATTGCTCATTGTGTCTCCTTGGTGAACGAATCTTCATTGGTCATATTCATCACATGATGGCTGATACACCTAGCTGTCAAGCACTGGAGCCTGGTCAAAGGGACGAGAGTAAATAAACCCCTTCTGACCTTACCCTCTGTCTCTGCTGAAAGAGATAGCTCCAGGACCGCAAACCGTCCTCACGGGCCCAAGGAAGGTCAAATATTACAATACATCTCACTAATAAGTTAAACCTCAGAGACGGAGAGCACGTATAATATTTTGATATTAGTCAAAGGCAATCTTTTGAATACGATCAAGACTGGTGTTCCAAGTTTGGATCCTTATCTACTCTGGATTTGACTTATCTGTCTAGGAAGTACTGCAGGAAGATTCAACTTCAGAAACCCTGTTCGAGCACAGTAACACATCAATGAGGTTTTTATTACTAAAAAAGGCTCCTGTCGCACCGTTTCCACTTTTCAGTAGGAACTGTTCACTGTTGGATAACATACACATCGGATGGTGCCATGCTGATTCTGTGCACCCCCTCGTTATGTGTTGGCCTACAATGTTGCAAGCTCACAGTGCCACCATAAGTACCCTTAAATCTGGAATGGTAATGAATGGTTTAGGCAACCTCAGAACAAGACAACCCTGACCCCCCCAAGGGATCGTGGTAACAGATCTAGAACCTTTTTTCTCCGTCACTGGTGCTTACTCAGAGAGACATACAAGAAATACACAAAGGGACGTTTTCAATATTTATTGAACCATCACAATATTAGTATAAAACATATACGCAGCAATGATTAATAGACAGAAGCAGACAATAGTGATTAGCAATATGAGGACAGTGAAAAGAATGAACGATTCCACCATCGTGCTAAAACAGTGTATTTATGATGGCATATAAGTACTGTGTATAGTTTACTCCTACGTATCACTCCTAGGATGGGTGCTTTGCCAAGAATCCCCTACTGGATGATCTAAATCCCCATTACTTGAAGGCAAGGTATGAAGGAATCTGCTGTGATGAAACGCCAACAAGAGTGATGACCTCGCAATGGCATCAGAGTGCGCCTCTAATTGGAGTACGGAAATGTACGTGTATTTATAGCAGCAGCATTTATGCTTCAGTGTCAAAGATTTATCCAAGCTGACATTTTTTATTGTTACTGTCACTTCATGGACAAATAATACACTGTCACCTCATGGACAAATTATAAACAACAACATGTGCCCAATGTATGTTCAGGCCTTGTACCAAATGTTCAAGGTGATAGTGTACTTACGAAGAGCAATTGTGAGCAATGTGGATTCAGAGAAACTAATCCTTCACTGTCACGTAAGCAAATGTGTGTCAAAAGTCAGTGTGTGGAAAAAGAAGGCAATGGTAGAAATGTGTACATGTAAAATGGCAGTGTTTCTTCTTGGGCCTAACATAGTCACTTGAAACTACCATTCCTTACCAGATGAACCAGGGTGTCAGATTTTAAAGATTGCCTGTGTTATAATGATGGAAACCTAATTTGATACAAGTGAACCAGAAGATGCACCTCACAATTACCTCTCATACGTGAAGCAAAATTAAATTACCCAAGTTCTTGGAGGACTTTCAGCCTATTCTGTCCACCATGGCCTTGTTGTTCAGGTCTGGAAGGGAGATTATGGTGTTTTGCCCCACTTTGAGTGGTTGTTATTGGCTTTTACAAGATTCAGGGCAATTTATTTTATTCACTTGAAAACTTTAGTAGGAGTTGTAAGCAACACAAATGTTTGATCGCAGAATCTGTTGCCAGATTCCTGGAGGAAGTACCACAACACCTTATTTTAGGGCACAGCATAAACATTGTTATCTTGTCTTTGTTCAGCAGGCTAGACATCCTTGTGGAGGTCTTTGAGCCACTTGATGCACATCCACTCATACGGTCTATGGAGAGACTAGTCTGCCAAGAACTCATTTCCATATGCACCCAGGATTAATTGGGATGCTGCATTATGCACCACCTCAGGTTTCCTGATCCTGCATTCCAGGAGGCCAAGATACAGGCGATTACCATAATCCAGTCTGGATGTTATCAGCATGTGTACAATGTGCTTCTATAGGTAGCATATCGACAACTTTCCTAATTGACTGGAGTAGGCCAAAACAGGCTCTCACCACCAAAATAATCTGGGAGTGCAGAGACAGCTTGTCCTTTATCCTAACACCTATGCTCTTAGCAGCAGGAGTAGGTAATAAGGGAGAGCCCCATGTCAATTGTTATTTATCCAATGAGATTTGACCTTTCCAAACAAAAAGCTCTCTGATTTTTCTGCTTTACATTGCAGAGGACTCTCATGCATCCATTGCGAAACATCTTTCAAACCTGCAACAAGCCATATCTATAGAATAGTGGCTAAAAGTGTGGGGCAGCTGATTGTCATCAGCAAATGAGACAGGCATCAATCCATCCACCCAATATGTTTAACTAAAGGGGGGGGGCATATAGATGTTAAACAAAGTGGGGCTGAGAGGAGGGAACTGTGGCACCCCAAAAGTTACCTTCATGCTGGAGGATGAATGGAGAGCAATCATATCTCCTGCTCTCTTCCTTCTAAGAAGGATTTGAACCAGCACCAAGCTGGACTCCTGATATGCAATACTTTCTAAAGTTATAGACCGTGAAATAGGACATTCTTCTGCATTTCTCAGGTTTCAATGACCTTAGAAGTCAAATCAAAAACTTCTCTACTGAACTGTGACTCTACATGCAGAGACACGGTAAAAGATGCTCTGGGGTAGAAAACCTTTGAATGTGGAACAACTTACAAGGGTCACACTAGTGACACTGCACTTGGACCTCATATGACAGTCACTATCCATCAGCCATTATCTACTGTTTGCAAAGCAGCTGGGAAGAGGTGATTCTCAGAGCAGTATCCAAACATTTACTATTCCAGTTTGTCAGTTTTTCTTCCTTCTTGCATGTTCATTATATCTAACACTTCACAGGGCTTCGTGAAAAGAGCCAAAGTTGTAGGTAATTGCCACTCCAATCCCCGTTCCCCCATGTTCTAGAGTTGCGGTTATGAAGTTTCAGACTATCATTTCAATGATTGACCCTCAAGCCAATCCCAACCCTTCTAAGTCTATTTGGAATGATAGATTCAGTTACTGAAAAAAATAAATTCTTAGCAACTTAGAGAAGGGAACTTTCAAGTTCATAATGTAACATGGAGTTGCTTAACTCTGGTTGTATGAGTCAAACAGCCTCCAGCTGGAGTATCTATCTATCTATCTATCTATCTATCTATCTATCTATCTATCTATCTATCTATCTATCTATCTATCTATCTATCTATCTATCTATCTATCTATCTATCTATCTATCTATCTATCTATCTATCTATCTATCTATCTCTGCTGAGCTCTAGTAAGAGTGAAAAACATGTGACACAGGTTGCTCTTATTATTTCCAGGTTGGCTTGGATGGTAATTTACCCATCAAAAGATGTAATACTGTGCCTGGAGTAGTAAAAGGCTTTTGTCGTTTTTCAGCTCAGCCTGGATGGCACTGTGCTAATCTTATGTTTAAAGAATTTGCTGTGGAAATGGCAACAGACTTTGTCACTTCTAGCTTGGCATGGATCACACTATGCTAATGCTATGCTAAAAAACAGACATTTGAGGTGAGCAGTTTCAGAGAGTCGGTGGTGGTGTAGAGTGTTCCATAGAAAGGAGCTGCTCTCCAACTAAAACTTGGGAATTTCCCAGGGTTCCCCACTTCTTTTTTATGTATAATTGGTAACTAGACATAATATCGACTCCACAATATCGAATGGACAAAATATCTAGTTAAAAATATCGACAACAATAAAATATCGATAACAAAAATATCGTTGGGAAAAATATCGATTAAAATAATGTAAAAAAATATCGAGTACGAAAATATCGACTCAAAAACATCGACAAGACAAAATATCGATAAATAGTCAAAGTAAAAAATATCGATAATATGTAGAAAAAAGGTAAAAAAAAAACAAAATATGTCTTAATAGTAATATAAATTGTAGTTAATGTTTAGGAGCGGGATGTTGGGTTAATAGGGGATAAGGGTGGGGAGTAATTTAAAATAAATAATTAATTAATATATGTTTGTAAATATTTTTAATTATTAATTAATTGGTAATTAATTAATATTAATTAGTTAATTAATTAATATAATTGTGTACATATTTTTTATTAGTAATTAATTGGTAATTAATTAATATTAATTAGTTAATTACATTAATTAGAGTAATTTTTTTATATATAATATTTTGTTATTGTGAATTAATAAATTGGGAAAAATAATATTAATTATTACATTAAATTAATTACAGCTAATGTGCTAATATATTAACTTCTTTGTTATTGTTATAAATTGTAGTTAATGTTTAGGAGCGGGATGTTGGGTTAATAGGGGATAAGGGTGGGGAGTAATTTAAAATAAATAATTAATTAATATATGTTTGTAATTTTTTTTTAATTATTAATTAATTGGTAAATAATTAATATTAATTAGTTATTACATATTTTTTATTAGTAATTAATTGGTAATTAATTAATATTAATTAGTTAATTACATTAATTAGAGTAATTTTTTTATATATAATATTTTGTTATTGTTAATTAATTAATTGGGAAAAAATAATATTAATTATTACATTAAATTAATTACAGCTAATGTGCTAATATATTAACTTCTTTGTTATTGTTAATTAATAATTAATTGGTAATTAAATAATATTAATTAATTTTGGGTAAAGGGGTATTTTTAGGGTTCAGGGTCAGTTTTGGGTTTTTGGGTAAAGGGGTTTTATTAGGGTTCAGGGTCAGTTTTAAGTTCTTGGGTAAAGGGGTATTTTTAGGGTTCAGGGTCAGTTTTCAGTTCTTGGGTAAAGGGGTATATTTTTGGGTTCAGGGTCAGTTTTCAGTTTTTGGGTAAAGGGGTATTTTTAGGGTTCAGGGTCAGTTTTCAGTTTTTGGGTAAAGGGGTATTATTTGGGTTCAGGGTCAGTTTTGGTTTTTTGGGTAAAGGGGTATTTTTTAGGGTTGAGGGTCAGTTTTAAGTTCTTGGGTAAAGGGGTATTTTTAGGGTTCAGGGTCAGTTTTCAGTTCTTGGGTAAAGGGGTATATTTTTGGGTTCAGGGTCAGTTTTCAGTTTTTGGGTAAAGGGGTATTTTTAGGGTTCAGGGTCAGTTTTCAGTTCTTGGTTAAAGGGGTATTTTTAGGGTTCAGGGTCAGTTTTCAGTTCTTGGGTAAAGGGGTATATTTTTGGGTTCAGGGTCAGTTTTCAGTTTTTGGGTAAAGGGGTATTTTTAGGGTTCAGGGTCAGTTTTCAGTTCTTGGGTAAAGGGGTATTTTTCGGGTTCAGGGTCAGTTTTCAGTTTTTGGGTAAAGGGGTATTTTTAGGGTTCAGGGTCAGTTTTGTGTTTTTGGGTAAAGGGGTATTTTTAGGGTTCAGGGTCAGTTTTGGGTTTTTGGATAAAGGGGTATTTTTAGGGTTCAGGGTCAGTTTTGGGTTTTTGGGGTACAGGGATATTTTTAGGGTTCAGGGTCAGTATTGGGTTTTTGGGGTACGTTTTTAATTTATTTTAAATGTATATGTATTAGTTTTAATTTTTTTAATATGTTTTAATGTTTTTATTTTATATTTGTAAAATTTTATGTTTTTACAATTATTTTTACATTATTAATAATACTTTTAAAAATACGATATTTTGAAATTCGAAATTTTTGTACTACGATATTATTTTTTCTATATTTTTGTACTTACCTTTATGAAGATATGACTCCGATATTTTTGATTTAGATATTTTTGTGTCGATATTTTTGTATGTAGATATTTGGTCTGTCGATATTATGTCATACATTCAACATAATATTAGTATTAGGAATATAAAGTGTGCAAAAAAATAATATAAATATTAAAAATAATTGAATAATTTTTAGTGACAAAAAGTTGCAAATTTTTCTGCAAAAAAATAAATTTAGTACTACTCTGCAAAAAATATAATTAAAATAAATGTAAATAAAATTAATAAAAAATATATAATTATTTGACAAAATTTTATACAATAACATTATACTAAAGTAGCAATTCTAATTTATACATGGTCAGTGTCCAGCACCTTTCCTGATATTAGTTTGACTGGAGTAGGAATAGTAAATAATAATTGGTCAGTGTCCAGCAACTTCCCTGATAATAGTTTGACTGGAGTAGGAATAGCAATTATTAATTGGTCAGTGTCCAGCACCTTCCTTGATATTAGCTTGACTGGAGTAGGAATAGTAATTAATAATTGTTCTGTGTCCAGCACCTTCCCTGATATTAGCTACACTGGAGTTGGAATAGGAATATAATTTTTTTCTGAGTCCAGCACCTTCCCTGATATTAGCTAGACTGGAGTTGGAATAGTAATTAATCATTGGTCACTATCCAGCACCTTCCCTGATATTAGTTTGACTGGAGTAGGAATAGTAAATAATTATTGGTCAGTGTCCAGCACCTTCCATGATATTAGCTTGACTGGAGTAGCAATAGTAAATATTAATTGGTCAGTGTCCAGCACATTTGCATATAATTGTACATCACCGTGTTATTATATTACAAAATATTGCAAAATGGATGTTTTCACAAAACTTTATAAAAAATTTTGATTTTTTTTATGTGTACTACAATACAATCACAATCAAAAAGAACATAACATTTTTTTGAAATGTAGTATTTGCAGAATAACACATTATCATTTATGTACATGTAAATTATCACACAAAATTATTTAACATTTTTTCTGTAAATAAACATATTTATCATCATTAACTTTGAGTAACAAGTATTTATATTGAAATAAATAAAAAAACAGGTTTTTTTCAGCTTCTTCCATTAATATTTAATAATGTTAATATTATATATTAATATTATTAAACATTAATTTTTTTAATTTACATTTTTATAAAGTAACATGACTATTATTATATTTGCTCAAGATATGTAAATACAAATGAAGACATTTTTTGGTACATATTTCAGACAATGTTGTTTTTAAATGAAACATATAAATATATTATGTTGTAAACTTTATAACTGTATAGGGGAAGAATATGTTTAATAATAATATCTGGTATTGGCAAAAGATTATTTATGCAATTATATACTTTTATAATACTTAGAAATTATTATAAAACATTTTGTAATAATTAATAAAAATAATAACAAATATATTTATTATTATTAATTACTAAACATAATCATTTATCTCTTCTTTTCTGAAAAACATACATTCAGAGAAATAAAAATACATTATTTCAGGGCATTGTTTATATATTAAATGGTTATAATTTTTTTTTTAATAACAATAAATATGTTATATTATTTATTATTATTAATTATTACCATAAACAATTATAATGTTTAGTTATAAACAAACACAAAGTTATTCCAATAAATGTACACAATAAGAAATTATTTACATATATTATTTCAAGTGTTACATCATTTTTTAATATTATTAATATATAATAATTACTATATATTAATTAATATTAAATATATTTATATTTTCTAAACAGTTTAAATTATAATGAGTCTAGTGTATTAATTTGTTAAAATAACAATGTGTATGTATTATATTTTTTTACTATAACATTGTATTTTCTATGATACCTTTTCAAAAATGGTTTAAGGGGACTACTTTTTTACCGCGTAAGGTTATTGCGCTTCATTCAGGACTGGAGAAGCTCGCGGTTGGGAGTTGCTTCGCGTGGAGAGAGGTAAGGTTAATTTTACATAAAATTTATAACTGAGTGGTAATGTTTGAGGGTATATTCGAACTGTGTAGTGTTTTTGTGTGTATGTATGAATTGTTTATGTAGCGTTTAGGTGAAATGTCGTCGTTATAGATGCGTCGTGTATGTTTTAGTTCTAGTGTTATTTTAAGTGTTAGGAAATGTCTTCTTACATGGTTAATGTTAATTGTGAGTGTATTTACAAATGTTATGGGCTATTTGTGGGTGGGTTTCGTTATGTATGTTTTTTTACAGGTTCCGGTTCCTCGCATGAAAACTACATGGAAGGAAGCGTGTTTTTTTCCGGAGAAACTAATGTATGACTTATTATGGTTATATTTTGACATGTATCTCCTATTTTTCGTGTTTGCCAGGAGCGGATTTTAAATTTTTTATACATTTTTCGGGTTTTTGGAGGGTTTTGTTTTGGATTGATACATTGATATGCGTGACCGTTTTTTAAAAGTTGTGTGTATATCACTTTAAATACTAAAGTGTCCACACTACTGTTTTCGGGATTTCCTGGAGCGTTTATTTCATTTTTACATAATTTTCGGGTTTTTGATGGTTTCCCATATTGGAATTGTCCTACATTGCAATGGATTGTATGGATTGTATTTTGCTTCATTACGTCTTTTTCATCTACAAAAATTTTAAGTATTTAAAGTACTTTTTTTATTGGGTGGGAAATGTCGATCTTTATGTAATGTGTATGTGTGATGTAATTATAAATATTGCATATTTGTTCAGAAATAATGTCCCAAAGTTTGATAAGTTTCTTAAACAAATATGTATTATTTATAATTGTTTAGAAATGTTTATGATTTTTATATTTACCATTATTGTAAGAAGACATTAGTATATTTTGTAGACATTTTTATAGTAGGCTTTTAGCTATTATTGACAGGTATTCTAATCCTCTAGTTGTAGGATATAGTGTGACTTGACTTTGCAGTAGTCGGAACATTTGTTTAGTTTGTTTTGTTAGTTTTGGACCAATTTGGGTCACAGATTGTTCCATTCTTAGTTCTTGATAGCTTTGTTATTTTTTCAAAGCTTCTAGTAGGTTATGGAATGTGGGCTTGTCTCTGCTTGTGGTAGCTTGGAAAGCATTATGCCACCCTTCTACACTGTTGTTTGTTTTAGACTCTTGGTTTAAAGTACTAAGATAGACATTCCACCAAGGGATTTGGAATTTGGGTTGGCGTCGATGTCCAGATCTGTGCAACCTTCCCACCCAAGTATCTTCGAAATAGTCCAGTAATGGGGTTAATTTATCTTCATTCCTCTTGTAATATGTGCTGTCAATTAATAAATTATAGTGTTCCGCTACATCGGTAACAGGAACGTAGGCCAGTGCTATCAATTTTTTAATTTGATAGGCAAAGGTGCTATCTGTTGAGTATAGAATACTTAAAGTTGATTTCTGGAGAAGTCTCCATATGCTCTGATTGAAATGATAGTAGCAACACTGGATTGCTGTGTGGGGAAATGTTTTTAAAATGCTATTAATCATAGCTAATTCGAAATCAATAATTATTTGTTGTGGAAAATAATTATTGATTTCATTTTTGATAACATTTAATATTTCTGTATAAGTGTTTTGTTGTTTGTTAGGTAGCAAACAGTAAATGAAAGGGATGTTATAGTTATGGTATAAACCGTGAATGGAATATAGTTGATAAAAAGGTTTTGGGCATGGTTTAAATGTTCCATCCATCATCCATTGGGGACACTGTTGGATTTTTCTTAAATTACTTACAGTTGCAAACATTATGATTCTGTTTGTACTGCTTTCATTGTCAAAAAGGATAAATTTGTCTTTATTGTGTGTGATGCACATTTCTGGTGAAATAATAATTTCCTCAAAAGTAGTAGGGTTGGGTTGGGTTGTGGTAGTGAGTCTTTTAGTGTATGCAATTGTGCGTTTAAGGGAGTCAATAGAGGGTAGTTGACCTGAAGCATGGGCTGGGACTTTTAACAGTTCTTCTTTAAGTATTTGTGTTGTTGGTTTATCACTTTGTGTGCTAACAGTTTTTATACTTTCTAAAGCATCTCTTATTTCAATTTCTGTGACATTGGGGGGATGATTGTGTTCCCTGGTAAATAACACATTAGTTTCCTCAGTAGTAGCCCTTCCATAACATTTGTTTGAGTAATATTTGGTACATTTCCAGAAAACTTTTCTACCACTTTGTCTTTCCTGATTATAAACATTACCCATATAACATAACAGTAATTTATTTTTCTGTGACATAACAAATTCTGCACCTTCTGTCATTTTGTTTTACTTGTTCTAGGAAAGAGTAGAAAGAAACAAAATCAAAAAACATATATTTCACTTTGTGGTGCAAACATAATTAATGATGTATTTATACTTACAGTTACTAAAAGTAGTAATCACAAATGCAGAACTGTATTTTGAAGGATTTTCTTGTATGTATTTATTTACTGTTGGTATGAAAATATAGAAATGCTAAGTTAATGTTTATACATAACAAACGTTTTTCTTAGGAAAAAGCAGTTTTCTCTTTTGCTTAGTAGTACATTTGATGTAAACATTACATATACTTACTTGTTTAAATAGTTGAGTTGTAGTATTTGGTGGAGTACATCAAGGTAGTAAAGTTCAGATCTGTAGAGAAGATAGAATAAATAAATGTAAAATATTATAAATAATATTTGAAACCGTTGGGAAATTGGAAATATTTAAAAGTATACTAACTTCTAAATAAGTAGTTTTGTTTGCTGTAGGTAGAATAGATGTATGATGTATTCAGAATTTCTGTAGAGGAAATATAAAATAAATAACATGGTGTTAAGAACATAGTTTTCGTTTTTTTGGAAGTTGTAGACAAATTACAAGTATACTTAAATTTTTTACAAGGGTAGTCTTGTCTTTTGGTATAGTTGATGTTGGATGTTTTTATTGGATCTGTAGGGAAGATGTAATATGCAAGATATGTTGTTTAGAAAATAGCATTTTTAATATTGGGTGTTTACTAACAAAAACATATATACTTACATGTTTAATTAGTGTAGTTTTATACATTTGTAGTGTTGAAATAGGAAAATCTCAGAATATCTGTGAATAAAATGTTTAAAATAAAGAATGAATCTTGTGAAATAGTGTTTAAAAACAGCAGTTGGTGTATAACAGAGCATTAATATATACTTACTATCTGATTTTCCAGGTGAAGAAATAGGAGCATGTATTAGGAATTTATTTGGAGTAGTTTCTATCAGAGATGTAGAAGGAGATAACAATTAAATAAGTGCAAGAGTTAGGAGATATAAGTAAAATAGTAGACTACTAATTTAGATTTCTAAATAATGCACTGTAACTTACTTGAATAATTAGCTAGTGAGCTGGATCTTTAAAGATGTTTGTTCAGGAACAAAATCTTCAGAGTGTTGGCATCTTCTTTCTATAGAGTTAGCAGCAACAAATGGTAGAATGCATGTATCCCTTTTATAGTATGTGTATTTTGTGTGCTTTGATTTGATTGGTTGTAGGATGAAATGAAGCATTGTATAGGCTAGTTTGAATTTATTTTTTTGTTAATTGGTGTGTTTGTTGATGTGAGAATGGTGGTATGTGGTGATTTCCGCATTAAAGCAGGTTAGTTGTTAAATAAAATAGATGTGTAAGTGAAAAAAAATAATGAAAATGTTAGTTAAATGTAAAGAATATTTTTCAAATGATAGAACGCATTTAATAGAATGTATAGCAAATGTAGATAAATAGGAATGTTATAAAAGTAACAGGTATTATATGTAAAATGATTTTTGTATAGAGCAATGACTTTTATTGATGAATAATATGGTATTTTAGACATGAAAGGGTACAAAAAAGAACTCGATATTTTATTTCAAATGATATTTTTGTACTCTATATTTTAGTAGTCGATATTTTTGTAGTGTTAGGGGTAATTTCATGAAAAACGATATATTTGTAGTCGATATTTATTAAGGCGATATTTATGTACTCGATATTCTAAAGAGTCGATATTTTTGACTCAATATTTTTGTAGTTGGTGTAATAAGTATACAAAGTCGATATTTTTTCAACGATATTTTAGCAAGTAGATAATGTGACCGTCGATAATATTTCAGTGATCCGTATAATTATGTGGTAAGCCAAACTATAAAGATTTGGAGTTTCATTGTTATAGGTTGGATGGTAATGGAAAATCCAAATTCCATGATTTGTGGAGGAAGAGGTAAATCCTTCATTGAAGTATTATCTGGCAGGAAAAAAAAATCTGTCAGTATTAACTCTGCGAAAGATATAGTTTGGAGAAGGTATTTCCATAAAATCGATAGAGGAACTTCAAATGGAGGAATTATAAATGAATCCATAGGTCTGAAGTGTTTTTTGCCATCCATCACTAAAACGAGGAGCTTCAATTGCAGAAATCAAACAGCTGATTAGTGCAGAAATCAAACAGCCGACTGGTGGAAGATCCTTGAAGCACACCTCTCTAAGATATTAAACCCCAATAATCTCTAAGTGTAGATCACAGCTACCTACAAATACTCCTTTAGGGAAATACAGCAACTGTTCAAACATGTTGACCACTTGGTAGATGTCTTCAATGGTTTGTGTGCCTGTTTGTGAAAAATCACTAGTTGCATAGTTCGTGCACATTATGCCTTTTAACTAGGCCTGGCAGTTCTTTTTAAACTTTCATAATCATGTGAGAATTGGAAAAATCAATTAAACAAATACATAGTGCCCATTTCGTGACATTAATATGCATTTTACGTAATTCATCTCAAAGTCAGGTCTATTCATAGTAATCAGAAAGGTTTGTATAAGCCTAGTATAGACACATTCGGCAGAGAGGGCTCTTCAGCTCTTCCTGAGCTCTTTGTGCAATCTGTGCAGCAAACAACCTTAATAAAGGTCATCAGCTCCTCTGAGTCAGGGCCTTATCAGCTCAAAAACACCATAACTGAGACAGAGAGTGACTTTCTCTAAGTACAGAAGCTGATAACAGTTCTGTTGTTCACTTAAGACATGTAGTCTAGAGGCAACATAGGAAGCTCAGCAGATAGGCTCTTTAGTGCTAGGAAGCATTAGTGAGGGGTTGGTTACCAAAAACTGATTTCATCATTTGATGCAATGATTAATTGAATATCACAAAGTTGCAATTATTTTTCATCTTTATTAGTTTACTTCATTATTTATTGCTTTCATTGACATTTTTTGTTTATTTGTTATAGCTACATCTATTGATGTACTCTGCACTAGTTTTTAAGAAAGCCTTTTAAGTTTAGTGTGGAATTCTAGTATATATTCATATATGGTGAGAAGAGTGTTGGAAATCACTAATAAAACAACTAATTCTGTTGTCTCACAGGACCGATCGTTGCCCTGTATTCATCATACTCAACTAATGCAAAGGAGATTTGGGGTTATAGTCCACCAGATTCCATAGTTCAGGTCTGTCAGCTGGCTCAGTCGATACTTTACCTGAGGGTTTATGGATTCTAAAACTGGGCCGTATTTCCCTATAAAGTTGCAAAAATGCAGCACCTTGAACATGTGACTGATACTTGGGAGTCTTTGAATTAGGGTATAAATATGCCCATAACCTCACCCTGGATATAAAGAGACCCGGGTTTCTGAGATTAGCTACCTTACACTACATGATGTTAATTCTAATTTAATATTGCATGGGTCATCACTCATGCTCATAGTAACAAAGTCCCCCTCAAATAGGTCCTCCTACAACTCTAAGATATAGTATTTCTTTTCTCTTAGGACTAAGTCAAGTCACTCTCTGCTCTCAGGACAATGTTTGCATTTCTTTGATTGACACAATTCGAAATGTTCTTCAAGTCTCAATTTTGACACGTTATGTGAATTGTCATCCATTCTTTCTCTTCTTGTGATTTCCTTACTTCCTCTATGTCTCTGCTGTAGTTTCATTTTTATTTTCCTTACAGTCTGGACTGCGAGGGCTCTCACTTGAAACTTTAGGAGTTGCCTTAGTGCCTATTCATTGTGTTTTTCTTTCCTTTTTGCTCCCTTTTTGGCAACACGGAAAATTGTTTCTTCTTTAATAGCCCTTTTGGTGCCAAGAGTATGAATACTTAATAATATCCCTCTTAAGGATTGGCTCCCTCGCATGTCAACTTATGAAGAGGTTGGTCTAACAAGAAGCAAACATTACCCCCATAGAAATTATGCACTTTGTCCAAAATATTTTCATATAAGAAGTAATTGTTGTTAAGCACAAAGGATACTAACTCAAAAAACATTCAATTATAAGTTAGTAATTTTTGGACTTTGGTACTTAGGGGAAAAAATATTGTTTAAAAAAATGTGTTATATTCATTATTTACTACAAAAGAAATTAACAATATATGGATATTGAAAGTCATTGAGGAGTTCCCTGAGCATATAGCAAAATTAAGCTGACTGTTGAGTTCATTTATAAGGAAATGGAACTCCAATGTGACTTGCAATATCCTTCTGTGTATAACATTCAGTATTTTATTTCTTGTAATACATTGCCACAATATCACCCTTTATGAGCCAGTTAACTCTTTTGAGTGTTTCTATTTTATATGAAAGAGAAAGGATGTTTGCCTTTATACAGTAGCATTTGTGTAGGGATAGTTAGGTCAGTGTTTCCATAGGAAGAGCGTTTTTTGTGTTGCTCTTAACTCTGGCATTTTGGTGACTCTTCGCAAAATTGTCCACAAAAGCAGTTCATCCACTTCTGCTCCTTCCTGGAAAGGTTTGGGGTGATCCATCAAGTGAGGGCTGAGAAAAAAGGGTTGGGGGTCCCAGAATGTATATTTCCAATGTAAAGCCCCATGGGAATTGTAAGAAGCAATTAAGAAAAAACAGCTGAACATTATTACACCAAATTTGTCACAAAGCTAGAATGTTAGCCAGACAGTGTGTTTTTGTGATTTGGTGCACAGTTGTTCAACAGTTTTTAAGAAATTAAGCTTCAAAATGTGGTGATAGCTGGATGGTTGGACCTGAAGTACTCCCGGCGTACTGCATATTAAAACAATAGAGCCTTCTGAAATGTCATCAATGATGTCATTTAACATGTTATGAGTGTAGTAATATGTCAGGCCATAAGCAGGCCTGTCTCTTAGGTAGTGGGGTCGCTCCCTTTTCTTACAAACATAAGCAGGCCATGACAGGGACTTAAGTTATATTTGGCACAGTAAACTATAACTGGTGAATTTCAGTGTGTTTTTTTTGTTTTAAAACCATAGTGTTTGTAATATCATGAGGCCTAACTCTAACGTCATTTTAACCTTTATTTATTTCAGTGAAACTATTTATAATTTACTTATACTGTGTTACAAAAAATACTGTCCTTTAAGTTTCTGTGTTTGATGTTGCCAATCATAATTCAGAACATTGGACTTGAACCCCTATAATAGAAAATAATTAAATAATTAACAGTAATGAAGGAAAAAAGAGGAACAAATATTTAGCTATACATTTCTCTATGAATTAGAGTTCATGTTGCAGAATAATTCTGATTATGTTTATTTCCATAGACTTACTTTCATGTTGCTGAATTGTTTTATAAAAATGTTTGCCATTAGGCCCCTGATGTACTTTCATTCTTCGGTGACTATGGCACACTCTTAAAGTTTTGGCAGCTACCATTCTTTCTTTTAATCTGTTCTGGCTGCAGCTTCTTTTGTGAAAGACCATACACACCGTATTGCTTAACTGCCAAAGCAAGTTGGAAGATGTTTGCTGATTGGTTTAAGAAGTCAATCAATCAATCAATAAAATCTTTATTTGTAAGCATGAAAAGCACTCATAAAAGTAGAAACACAATACAAGTGAAATTAAAATGACAGTTCATAAAATTTGATAAGGAAATGTGAATATAGTACATAATAATATAATGTGAAAACATGCAGACAGTACTAATCAGGGAGATTATAGCAACATGGACTTGCATGCACGCACAGAAAATTTACAAAAGGCCCCTGTATACAAAATAACATCCATTTCAGATAAAAATTATAAAAATCTGAATGCAGGTCTGTATTGGCCAATATTGCAGCAGTACTTTTTTAAAAGGGGTATTAAACACAATTTCATGCAAAATGCATGTAATTTACAAAAGAACATGAAATTCTGCATGCTCGGTCCTGATGAATAGTCACACGGGCAGGGCTCAGCATCAAGATTATGTATCTATCCCAGAGGGAAACAAAGCAGATACTTTACAGTATCAGACCTAAACCGAAACAATAAATAGCGCTCCCAACGACTTTGAACATGCCATTCATAGTTGGTAGTACTCTCAGATTCACACAGATTTAGGTACTTAACAATAGTTATCTGTTCCGCCAAAAGGTTTAGCCGCCAAGTTTCCTCAAGATTATAAAAGGCTCTGGCAACATTCTTTCTGTTAGTTTTATTACAGGTTGATGGGCCCAAAAAAACAATTCCATTCCAATTTTGCTATATACCACTCTCACGCTTTCTCTATTTTTCGTTAATACAGCCTCATCCTTTTAAAGTCGAGCTCAGAGACAGCTCTTATGCTTGCTCTGCGAGGCATGCTGTATTAGATCTGTAATGTTTCAACACGCCAACCGCTTTTCAATGGTTGCTTGGCCTGCCTTTGCAAAGCCGTAGTTTTCATTGCTGAATAGTGTAAATGCGTCCCGCCTTGTGGATGTTTTGTTAACACCCTGGAGACTGCCCACGCTACGTGGATTCTTTAACTATGGGCCTTATGTTCTTTTTAAATGTTCTATCTTTTTCTCTCCATCTTCTCCTCACTGGCACACAGCGTCACAACTTGCAGTTCACTTAGGGGCATATTATCAAGGGGATTTATCTCCGCTTTTTTGACTTTAAAAGCCAAGAAAGCGGAGATAAAATTATCTCCCTATTACCTACCTGTCGCTAACACCAGTTAGTGACAGCTAGTAGGAGATAGCGACCATCTTGGGCCCCACTTTGCATGTCAGTGATATTTATCACTAATGAAATGCAAAGTGGGCGTGCCAAGATGTTAGCGACTGGAAACAGTCGCTAACATCGCTATCTCCTATTACCAACTTTTGGAGATATTCGCGCTAAGCGCGAATATCTCCAAAAGCTAACACCTGCCCTGAGCAGTTCTTAGCCATGTTATCCAATGGGAGGTGGATAACATGGCTACGAGCATTAGCTCTGTAATGCATGAATATCGCTGACTTATTAGCGATATTCATGCATTGCGGTCGTTTTTTATCGCATTTGCGATAAAACTTGGTAATACCAAGGTTTATCTGCGGTAAAAATCGCCGTAGCTCAGCGGTAAAATTTTGTCTCTAACCAAGCAATAGCGATAATTATCGCTATTGCTTGGTAATATGCCCCTTAATTTGCCCATGATTTCTTTCAACTAGACCTCCTGCCCCTCCCAGCATTCTTCAGGCTGCTCGTGTCTGTGGTGCAGCTTGTTTGCATTTTTTAACAGCGGTCTACGTGGCCCCATGTGGCTCCAAACACACTGGAACGCTTGCCTCATTATTTATAAACCTGCCTGAGATCAACCCCACAGACTCTCGGACCTTAGGGACAGTGTGAGGGCTACATGCAACTGTATCGCATGATCAGGGGCAGAGGTAATATAACGTTGACATTGCTTGTTTTGAACTAACACAAATCTTTTTTTTCCATAATGCAAACTGAAATCCTTTCCTTGTCTTTATATATACTTATTTTGAATATGCGTCTTTCTGCATGTTTACAAAACTTTTTGTTATTGAAGTAAGGGGCTTAATCTTTTCAACGTGACCTTTAATAATAGTTACAAATGCGGGGGCCATCTTCAAAGACAATGCTGTATTGGTACTTTGATCAAAACTTGTAAAAAGAAGGAAATTTAGTAAAACAAGAGCAATATTAGCTATTTTATTTGAGAGTAACTTACGAGAATGTTCATGTGGGGAGCTTTGAAGGACTTGCTATATATTCATATTTGTCTTATGGCTATATGCCGGAACTTTGTTTGAACTCTATAAACATGGCATTTTAAAAGATGCAGATTTTCATGTGGGTTGACGGACAAAACTAAGGCTTTTAGTCGGCTTATGTTCTGCTGTAAATCATGTCTGTAATACGACATTTCTTGGCGTATTTCTTTTTCTGTAGAAGCATGTGTTACAACATTAGTGTATCTGCCCTGGTAGTTTTTCTTCCCTGTTATGCCTTTTGCTTTGGACAGGTGAGCAACAGTGAAGCTGTCCTTCAGATTGTGTTTGCTGCATTTGTACATCCTGTCAAATGTCAATGTAGTTACATACTGCTAATTCTGTATTAAACGCCAATGCACTCTCTGGACGACTGACACAAAGACAATAGCTCTAGCTAAACATTTATAAGGTCCCAAAAGCGAGACTATGCCAATGCATATATTGCATATGCCAATATTGGCTATGCCAATGCTTGTTTCAGATTGAGAGCGATTATAAGGCGGGCCGGACCTTAATCTGGTCTTCAATGAAAGAAAATCCAAGTACCTTGTGACAAATAAAAGAAGAGGCAGGGAGAGGAACAGATAGGATTTTTCAGAGAAATCTGCTTTCCTCTCTATGGATGGCTGCCCAGTTTGAGATTCCCCACACTTCTGTCCCATATATACCTACTGATATTTATTGAGAACCTATACATTTCCAATAGAGGAGTGAAACCACCTCCCAGGGGTCTTTCACTGTAGATGATTGACTCTGCTGTTTGTCTGTTAGCACTGGATACAAAATCAAAGGCAGATCTCCAAAGCTCAGTAAGTGTTCCATCTGCCCACATCTTGTTCAATGCATTATCAAGCCTGTGGCTGTTCAGTTATGGCTCCTATTGCATCAACTTTCGATGAGTTTGATCAGCGTCTAGTCGCACCTATAAACAAACATCAGCACTTGATGAATGACTCAGTTGACATTTCTCCTGGTGCTGAGAATTAATTTAAAGTGGTCAGGGATTGACAGTCCCCTCCATTTTCTGTTTAACTGGAAAGTTTATGGTCCAGAAGGTAAAGCTGATCCGGCTACACTTATCCTGGCCCACAATTTCTCAAGGATTTAATTGTACTTGTCCTCCAAAACCTGGTTGGTGGCAGTTTTCTGGAAGAAGTTATTTGATAGATTCCCCCATGAACCTCACACTACGGAAATGGAATTCTCACAGCCTTTCTGTGAAACACATGGGGGTTTTTGGGAGCCTGCCCATAATCATAAAATAAAATAGCTGCAGGAACTTCTGGTGCACTGCGGGTGGGACAATGAGGTCCTTTTGTGTCCTGAGGACCTCAGGGCACAATGGACTTCATCCTCCGCGCAGCAGTGCGCCAGAAGTCGCGTTTGCAGCGTGGTGTAAAAAGGGGTGTGGCCACGGAACACCACTCTGCAACTCAATCCCCCAAGTTACAATGTGCCGGGGGGCGTTTGCACAGTGGTGCAGGAATGGGGCAGGGCCTGATATAACAAGTGTGCAAACCACCCCCTGGCACGTTGTATATTGGGGGATTAAGTCCACTTCAATCCTGAGGGTCCCTGGGGGCCAACTAGCCCACCAAGTACCTCCAGTAAGTGCCACAGAGCTGTGTTGCAGAGAGGTGGTCCAAGGCCGTGCCCCTTTTTACACTCCTCTGCAAACGCCGCTTCTGGTGCATTGCTGGTGGGGCGATGAGGTCCTCTTGTGTCCGGAGGACCTCAGGACACAAGTAGACTTCATCCTCTGAGCAGCAGTGTGCCAGAAGCCGCGTTTGCACACGTGGTGTAAAAAGGTGCATGGCCTCTGAACACCTCTCTGCAACGCAGCTCTGTGGCACTTATTGGAGGTACCTGGTAGGCTAGTTGGTCCCCAGGGACCCTCAGGATTCAAGGAGACTTAATAGGGATGTTATAGTTAGAATTGAGCATTTAAAAAAACCTTAGAAATTCACTTAAAAACCCATAGGTTTTAGGGACATTATAGTTAGAAATTAGCATTTAAAAAACCTTAGAAATTCACTGAAAAAGCCAAAGGTTTCAGGGAAGTTATAGTTAGAATTTAGCATTTAAAAAACCTTAGAAATTCACTGAAAAAACCATAGGTTTCAGGGACATTATAGTTAGGACATTAGCATTTAAAAAACCTTTGAAATTCACTGAAAAAAAATACAGGTTTCAGCAACGTTATAGTTAGTTGGACATTCCACTTGTACAAAACCAGGGAAATGTGGCTGTTATAGTTAATAGAGCTAACTATAACTCGCGCCCCCGCATTGCACTGCTGATGATGTCACATATTACATCACTCATGACATGGTCAGTGACATCACTGATGACATCTCAAATGACATCTCTGATGGCATCACTGATGGCATCATCTATGTGATAATCTGATGCACCTCCTCATACCCTAATAAAACCTTTTATACACCCACTCTAAAATACACACTACCAATATCGAAAGCATAGACAGACCAATAGCAGTAAGTACATACCCGTTGAGTGATTCCTAGGTCTGCACACACACATCCACTCATTTACCCATACAGTAACTCACACATGTAATCACTCATCAATACAGCACTATTATATGCACTCATACACCTATACATACACTCATACACCGCCACTTATCCATAGACTTACTCACACACCTACTCAGTCATGCAAATAATCAATCACATCCATTTACTCATCTATACAGTTATACTCAGACCACCTCACTTATTTATATAAGTACTAACACATACTTACTCTTTTATACAATCACTGATACAAGCACACACTCATCCTTACAGCCACTCCCACAATCACCCACTCTCACGTATAGTCATTTATATACTCCAACATCCACATATACTGCCTTTCACATATGTAGTTACTCACACATATACCACTGATACATCCATTCACTCCCCAACACACCTGTACACACACTCACCCACCCATACAGCCCTTCACACATGCACTCTTGAACCCATACACCCAGTGAATCACCCACTCACACATCTATGCACAGAGTCACCCAACCCCACTCACTCACAAAGACACTCAGGCACCCATACAGATACTCAAACAACCAATCAATAACCTATATAGACAGTCATGTAGCTGCTCACCAACCCATGCAGCCGCTTAAACACCAACTGACAGACTGATACAGACATTTACACAGTTTACTCACGAACCCATGCATTCAGTAAGATACGCTTAATCATTCACTTATACAATCAGTCACACACCTACTAAATCATCCATTCAGACACTTATACACCCACTCATTCTTCAATACACCTTGGCATATATATATACACATTATATATATATATATATATATATATATATATATTCACTGAAAAAACCATAGGTTATAGACCATATATAGTTAGGAATTAGCATTTAAAAAACCTTATTTTACTCACACAAAACCATTGAAATTCCATATATAGTTAGTTGCACTAACTATATATCGCGCACCCGCAATCCACTGCTGATGATGTCACATATTACATCATTCATGACATGGTCAGTGACATCACTGATGACATCACTGATGACATCTCAAATGACATCACTGATGACATCACTGATGACATCATCCAGTGACTGTGTGTTTCTGTAAAGTTTAAATATGTTTTACATATTGAAGAATGAGTAGATGTATAAGTGTCTGGACGAAGGATTTAGTAGGTGCATGACTGAATGTATGAGTGAGTGATTAAATGTGTCTCACTGAGTGCATAGGTTAGTGACTAAACTGTCTTAATTTGTGCATCATTATGTCTGTTGTTCTGTAAACTGCTGCATGTGTTGATCAGTAGCTATATGATTAACTATATGGGTTATTGATTGATTGCCCAAGTATTTGTATGGGAGACTGAGTGTGTGTGTGGCTGGCTGGGAGGTGTGTGACTCTGTGCATATCAATGTGTACTTGTATCAATGATTGTATAAGAAAGTAAGTATGTGTTAGTATATGTTTGAAAATGTAAGGTGCTCTATGTTTAACTGTATAGACAAGAAAATGGAAGTGTGATTGATTCTTTACAGGACTGACTAGGTGTGTGAGTAACTCCATGGATGAGTGGCAGAGTGTGAGTGTCTGTATAGGTGTATGAGTGCATATGATAGTGTTGTAAAGATGAGTGATTGTATGTATGAATGATTGTATGGGTGAATGAGTGAATGTGTGTGTAGACGTAGGAATCAGTGAGTGCGTATGTAGTAACTAGTATTGGTGTGTCAATGGTTTCAAAAATTATACTCTGTATTTAACACTGGGTGAAACAGAGGTTATATTAAAATGTGAGGAGATGCATTGTATTGTCACATGAATGATATCATCAGTGATGTGGTCATTGATGTCAAATGAGATGTCATCAGTGATGTCATCAGTGATGTCATTTGAGATGTCATCAGTGATTTCATCAGTGATGTCACTGACCATGTCATGAATGATGTAATATGTGACATCATCAGCAGTGTGTTGCGGGTGCGCGATATATAGTTAGTGCAACTAACTATATATGGAATTTCAATGGTTTTGTGTGAGTAAAATAAGGTTTTTAAATGCTAATTCCTAACTATATATGGTCTATAACCTATGGTTTTTTCAGTGAATTTTCAAGGTTTTGTAAATGCTAATTCCTAACTATATATGGTCTATAACCTATGGTTTTTTCAGTGAATTTCAATGGTTTTTTAATAGCAAATATCATAAGCTGTCGAATGTCAAGTACGTGGTAAGTGAAAACATTTTCGTGTTTATGCACACTGATCTGCTTTGAATGGTGCCCCCCCCCTCATTTCTATTAGGAGTACTCTCTCTTTGCAGATAGTGAAAGGTAGTTAACGCAGGCCTTTGCCCCCGTTGTAATACGTCGTGCCTGCTTCTCTCTCCATTTGATTGATTGTTATCCAAGCATTTACTGTTTTAGAATTGGTTCTCTTTGGTTCATTCTCTATTTACAAACAAACACAGAGTCGCAATACTCTGTTTAGTCTATGCAGATAACGAAAAATCGTGTAAAAAAAAGAAAAGGAATCGAGCAAAATCAGTAGGCCACTAATGGGATCTCTTTTTGACCTCGCTAAAATAGAAACATTAGGAACAACCCCTCATGACAAATACAAAACTAGTGAGATGAACTGAACTCCACACAATGATGGCTGCAAAACAGCTCGGCTCCGCCACCCACCCCGCCCAAAATAACGATAAAAAGCGGCTGCCATGATTGGTTGCGGAATGGCCACGACGGAGCTACGAAATGGTGGTGCTCTCATGCTAACCCCAGCTTCAGTCTGAAACATCCAGAAACACTGTAGACTACCAATTCGATCAGTTCCGGTAGCGCCCCAATGTAACCCGGTAGAGAAGAACTAGCCCTCCCCTCTTTGACTGATGGTTCTTGTTGCCTGTCCCTTCTGTTGTCATTTAACAGAACTATTTAGCCTGCTGAAAGGGGTTGTGTTCCGACCGCTGGTTGGTGGAGACATTTTGACTATATTCTGGACCTGCGTTGTCGCGTAATGCGTCATATGACGCGCCGCGTTAGCGCATCCGGAAGTCATCCGGGGCGCGACGCGCAGCGCGTAACGTAAGCATAACAAGTCATGTGACTTGTTAATAAAACTTTTCATTGGTTCATTTTACTTTTCTTATTCTAATGATGAAAGGCTTGGTCATATGACCTAAAAATTACGCTTTTTATTACTTCCGAACATTATTTTTTCTTAAATATATGTTATAATGTTCCAGGCTAATGTACTTTCCCGGAAAATTTACAACTGTCCTGCAAGTAAAATATATTCTTTTTTCGAGAATAAGAGCGTTTCTTCGTCCCATGACGGAGCCGTTGAGCAAAAGAGGGTCGACCTGCTGTCTTAGTCGCCGATACGCCTGAATATGAGATTCTTATCGATCACTTTATGTTGCAGGAGTAGAAAACACAACAGCCCTTGACCATTTATCTTTACTGCGTTCCTGCGTATTATACCTTTTACCCTTCATGTAATTGGTCTGCTTTATTTCACTTGCCTTTTAATGATTCTAAAACAGTGACTATTATTAAAAACTTTACCAATGTATATACTACTACCATGTTTTCTTTTAAAAACCTTTATTGTGAAAATTTCATTATACAAATACGAGCCTATAACCACGTGGGCCGGCCACGGAGCAAACTGTAATCGTATATGATGAGTAGACATTTACACTGTAGAGGAACGTAACGGGCGGGCCATTAGGTTGCAAGAACTAAGGTGTCTAACAGTTGCGGAATCGGTGGACGTACATTTTATAATTAAAATACGACAGGGCCAGTTACAATAAAATTATCTAGATATACATTTGCGGGCAAGTACCATGGGTGACGTTAATTCGAACTTTCAATAGTACAGTAATCAATAACACATCAGAACTTAATATCAATAGGGATGTCGAAATATTCAATCAATTCTCGTCCCCGCCCGCCATGTGCTTCAAAACTGCATACGTATCTCGTGATTTCAAGGTTCTGCAACCAGTACACAACAAGGAGTTACGAGTCCCATTTATTCCGGCGCCATTTTGGGCGAGGACGGGCAGGTCCAGGATATAGTCAAAATGTCTCTACCAACCATCGACTATGATGATGTTCATATGCTGTATTTATTAGAGTAACACTCATCTGTCCACATGAAATTAATTTGCCACAATCTAAACATGTCATTTTAATCTTTCCAAAGTTCTTCTAAATATTTGGGACCGTTTCCCTTGCCTCTGATGCTGTCAGTGCCACTTCTTTGATGAATGTACTGGCAGGTCAGGGGTTCTCCTCCAAATCTCTCTTTTATGCAGCACTATAATTAATTGGTGCCACCTCTCCATATGACGATGCATGGTATAGTTACCATAACTATATTTTTTTTCGGTTCCTCTGGAGAGTTCATCGTGGCAGATGAAGCGTGTAACGTACCGGGCATTTACCTTTTTTTGCATGTACAGGAAAGGAAAAAAAAATCGAGCGTCCGAGTTCTAAGGTGTCCCAGGGCCATTTTAGTGGACCAGGCCCAAATCCAAAGAACAGGCCGCCATTTTGAGAGTCCTGTTGCAGCCGCCTGTCGCTGTAGCATCAAGAGCAGCCGAAACTCAGCTGAATGGCAACTGAAACGGTAAAGGGGCGCCCCACTACAGCAGACGAGCCTCCACCTAGGAAGGCCCGTTCACGCCGCCTCCCCCCCCCCCCCTTCGGGCACCCCACGCCGTTATTCGGAGCAGTATTGTAGGATGGCCACACCAGTGCGGCAACTTGCTAGACATCACCTCGGTGGTAACCGAATCTCAGCGCCTTGTGGTGTCTCCTCTTCAGAAAATATTCTTGCGCTACCTTTGCCCCATTCGCACATCGGTCCGCTACTGACGCCATCTCACAGGCTAATGGGGCGCCCCACGCCGAGTTTCAGCATTGTAGGATGACCACACCAGTACAGCAACTTGCTAGACATCACCTCGGTGCCATCCAGATCTTGGCATCTCAACGCCTAGTGGTATCTTCCATACAGAAAATATTGTTGCGCTGCCTTTGGCCCCATTCGCACATCGGTCCGCTACTGACACCATCTCACAGGCCAACAGGGCGCCCAACGCCGACTTTTACCATTGTAGGATGGCCACACCAGTGCCACAACTTGCTAGACACCACCTCGGTGCCATCCGAATCTTGGCATCTCAGCGCCTTGTGGTGTCTTCTATTCAGAAAATATTGTTGCGCTGCCTTTGGCCCCATTCGCACATCGGTCCGCTACTGACGCCATCTCACAGGCCAACGGGGCGCCCCACGCCGACTTTCAACATTGTAGGATGGCCACACCAGTGCGGCAACTTACTAGACACCACCTCGGTGCCATCCGGATCTTGGCGCGTTGTGCTGCCTTCGGCCTATTCGCACATCGGTCCGCTACTGACGCAAACTCACAGGCCAACGGGGCGCCCCACGCCGACTTTCAGCATTGTAGGATGGCCACACCAGTGCTGCAACTTGCTGGACACCACCTCGGTGCCATCCGGATCTTGGCGCGTTGTGTTGCCTTTGGCCTATTCGCACATCGGTCCGCTACTGACGCCGCCTCACGTGCCAACGTATTTTCTCCGCATTTTATACCCTATGCCGCATAACAGGTCATGTGACTTGTTTATAAAACTTTTCAATGGTTCATTTTACTTTTGGTTTCCTAATGATGGAAGGCTTGATCATATGACCTAAAAACAACACTTTTCATTGGATGAAAACTTTTTTTTTTCCCAAACGATGAAAGCCCCACCTTGTTTCTGGATGTTTCAGACTGAAGCTGGCGTCAGCATGAGAGCACCACCATCTCGTAGCTCCGTCGTGGTCATTCCGCGAGCAATCATGGCAGCCGCTCCCCACCAGAAGCCTGCAGGAGTCGGGGGCCCCCAAAACTTTTGATGAATCCTCAAGGCGGAGGGGACGCTTTCGAGAATGGGGTCCAAGACCTAGCAGACAAGCGTCCGATTTCCAAGGTGTCCCAGGGCCATTTCAGTGGACCAGGCCCAAAAAGGAAACAGCCTGCCGCCATTTTGAGAGTCCTGTGACAGCCGCCTATCGCTGCACCGCAGGAGTGGGCGCAACTCAGCTGAATTGCGGCTTTTGACACAGTGGACCAAAAGCGGACGGAATGGCAACTGAAACGGTAAAGGGGCGCCCCACTACAACAGACGAGACTCCAGCTGGAGAGGCCCGTTCACGCCGCCTCCCCCGGGGCGCCCCACGCCGTTATTCGGAGCAGCATTGTAGGATACCAAAACCAGTGCGGCAACTTACTGGACATCACCTTGGTGCCATCGTTCTGCTGCCTTGGAACTATTCGCACAACAGTTTGCTACTGATGACCCACCCCCCGCGACGCCCCACGCCAGAAATCTGGACGTTGTGCTGCGTTGGGACTATTCGCACAGCCGACCGCTACTTCGTTGTTTTTCCCTAAAAATGTTTATATGTTATTACTGTTTTTGTTTTCTTGTATATATTTATAAGTTATTAAAGTTTCATAATCTTACTACTTTGTTGGAGTGCTATATATTTTTAATGTGACACATAATTGTAAAAACTTTGATGTACAAAGAGTCATCCCTGGAATCTTCCGCTTCAGGCTCGGTCCCCTCCCCAATCACAATACAGGATGGTTTTCAGATAATAGGAACGCGTCTGCTGTGACGGATCTCATCGAGTGTGGGCCTTGATCTACTATAACTCCTTTGAAGAGGGGTGATTCTTTACAGCTGGGGCCATAAACTACATCTGCAGGGCTAGCTGATACCCTAGGACTGGCCTGGACAATCGGACACAGAGGAAAAGGAGTGTCAGAGGGTGCGGTAGTGAATAGGGCGAAAGGGAGGTGTCGGGCGGGCACAGAGTGTGATTCTCAGGGAAGAGCAGCGCAGATGGGGGGTGGTTTATTACCCATGCATAAGACAGAGAGCGGGGGTGACCACTGCCTGGGGGAGATGCTTGCGAGGGTGGGGAGCCATGCTAAGGATCGACAGCGTGCAGAGAGTGGGTCTGGTCAAGGCATCTAAAATGACTGCCGTGCACGACAAAAGTGCGGCAGAAATTATCGCAGATAAACCTTGCTATTATCAAGGTTTATCGCAAATACGATAAAAAACGACCGCAATGCATTAATATCGCTGAAAACTCAGCGATATTCATGCATTACCGAGCTAATGCTCTTAGCCATGTTATCCACCTCCCATTGGATAACATGGCTAAGAACTGCTCAGGGCAGGTGGTAGCTTTTGGAGATATTCGTGCTTATCGCGAATATTTCCAAAAGTTGGTAATAGGAGATAGCGATGTTAGCGACTGTTTCCAGTCGCTAACATCTTGGCATGCCCACTTTGCATGTCATTAGTGATAAATATCACTCACATGCAAAGTGGGGCCCAAGATGGTCGCTATCTCCTACTAGCCGTCGCTAACTGGTGTTAGCAACAGCTAGGTAATATAGAGATAATTTTATCTCCGCGAAGCGGAGCGCTGTTACAGATATATATCTTGTTTTTGAACGTTAATTTCTCAAAATCCACTGAAGCACATATATTGAGACCTAGCAAAGGCACATCGAGCTACCAGTCCCTACAATTTTGCCAAGTTTCGTGCAAATCCGTTCAGCCGTTCGATTATTATTATTATTATTTTTTTTGCCCCGCGGGGCCCTTTTAAAACCTCCACATCAAACCTAAGAGGTCAAGGAGGATCTACTATGCCCCCTTATGGTCATTTGCCCCTTCGCTTTGGCCTCCTCTTGTCTCTCGATCCTACCGAGAGACAAGATGGCGGCCGCTACGGACTGTTTGCAATGTTTACAGACGCCGGAGAACCAATCAGCTTCGCAAACCTCCGTTACGCGAAGCGGAGCGCTGTTACAGATATATATCTTTTTTTGAACGTTAATTTCTCAAAATCCACTGGAGCACATATATTGAGACCTAGCAAAGGCACATCGGGCTACCAGTCCCTAATATTTTACCAAGTTTCGTGCAAATCCATTCAGCCGTTCGATTATTATTATAATTTCTTTGTTTTTGCCCCGCGGGGCCCTTTTAAAACCTCCACATCAAACCTAGGGGGTCAGCGAGGATCTACTATGCCCCCTTATGGTCATTTGCCCCTTCGCTTTGGCCTCCTCTTGTCTCTCGATCCTACCGAGAGACAAGATGGCGGCCGCTACGGACTGTTTGGAATGTTCACAGACGCCGGAGAACCAATCAGCTTCGCTTCACAAAGCTCCGTACCGCGAAAAGTCCGCGAACCGGAGCGCTGCCCGGTCCGCTGTTACAGATATATATCTTTTTTTGAATGTTAATTTCTCAAAATCCACTGAAGCATATATATTGAGACCTAGCAAAGGCACATCGGGCTACCAGTCCCTACAATTTTGCCAAGTTTCGTGCAAATCCATTCAGCCGTTCGGGCTAAAAGTGAGGCCAACCGCCCTATGGAAAACTCAATGTTAAAAACACGTTTTGGGACCCCCCTTTTTTCTCGGCCCCCCCTTGACGAACCCCCCCCAAATTTTCAAGGGCTGCTCAGAAACAAAATGTGCCATTTTCCTGAAAATTTCAGCCAATTCCGTCCACAAACGCCAAAGTTATTAGACATAGAATTTTCAAAAATCCCATAGAGAAAAAATCCTAACTATATATACCTACTGGCGACCGCCAGTAGGTAATATATATATATATATGACGCTCCAAATCCTCTCGGCTCACAAGAAGACAACAGCACTCGAGGGCTACTTTCAAACACTGCAGGTTTTATTATTCGCAGGCACTCTCCACAAACGCGTTTCGGCGTGTCGCCTTCGTCAGTGTGGTTACAGTGATTTTTACTCTTCGGTGGATTTAAATACACCATTCTCACTTTCTATTTTCATACATAGAAATCAACAGAGGACAACCCCACTATGGTCACTCTAGGCGCCATCTTAAAATGTCAGTATAGATAGCCTCATAATGCTACAGGTTATATAATACAGCCCTAAATGGGCTAATCCATACGCTTAGTGGGTATAAACGTTTAATTATAGGTTTCTGAGATGAACAACAGAATCAAGCCGTGGATCGGCTAAGGTCCTCTATCTAATGGATGGCATGATGGTCCACCTTTATACTTGCAGACATTTAACACTCCATGTTACCAAATTAATCGCAAAAATGTTACGGTACAACTCACATTGTGTAAATCCCAATGCTTCAACATTCCTAAGAATTCTTAAAAGGGAAGAAGAGGGAGAGAGTTCTCATTCAGTCCTTCAAACACGACATTATTACATATGAAATCATATAAGGGTTCTGGACAGATAGGAGAGCTCTAGTAAAAATCAAGTACATTAAACATGGTGATATATATCTATACAGTGAGTTTCGTACATAAATTGCGAAAAAAGATCCCTGGAAGGTACATACTTAATAAATCATTGTAGTTCCCTTCACAAGGCAAGCTCGCAGCCCATAAACTGGACCTCAGATTCCACATCATCTCGCAACAATCTTTTGACCACAATGACCTATGCTGTCATGTTCATTTTAGCAAAATTAGGGATAGGTTGGATATAATATGAATGTGCTGTGGATGTGTTATAGATGTTACCCGGCCTTCACGGGACATTACACTGGTCTCATTTACCCAGGTGAAAGGCCATCTCCTCCCCAGCATTGAGGCCCCTCGGGGACTTCGTAGAGAGGTCTATAATGAACCTGGATTCAAGTCTACGAAGTCGTCTAAGGCGATCTCCGCCCCTCACATTTGGTGGTACAGTGTCAAGGCCGAAAAATTGCAGTAGCTTTCGGTCTCGCCCATGGACCTCCGCAAAGTGGCGGGCCACTGGGTAGCTGGGGTCTGCCTTGTCGATGGCTCTCAAGTGTTCCAAAACCCTTAGCTTTAGTTCTTTAATAGTGCTGCCTATGTAGCGGAGGCCACATGGGCAGTGTAAACAGTAAACCGCATATTGTGTACTGCAGGTGATGAACTTTGTGATTGGAGTGGTCATTCCTGTATCTGGAATAGTGTACGACAGAACTCTTCTGCTACTCGCACACGCTTTGCACCTTCCACAAGGGAAGAACCCTTTTTGGTCTTTCAAGGTATTTGTCTTCGGGGGACGTTTCTCCAGATGACTCCTAACCAGCATATCACCCACAGACCTTGCTTTACTGAATGTAACTAACGGATTGGGGGGAAGGTCATCCTTTAACACACTATCCGTTTGCAGGATGTGCAAGTTCTTTCTTAGCATTCTCTTTAGGTCATTGGCTCCAGTTGAATAAGGAGTGATCAACCGAAATTTGTTAATGGCAGTGGTGCTGTTTTTGTCACGGCCTGATCCATCTGATCTGGCAGTGAGTAGACTCCCTCTCGTTATCTTTTTTACCCTCCTCAGCGTATCCTGTAGAAGATCTTCGCCATATCCCCTGACCTTAAAGCGGGATATGCATTCCAAGGCGGCCGCCTCGAAATCCAAATCTCTGGAACAATTTCTACGAATTCTCAACAGTTCCCCGTAGGGGATGCTGTTGATTAGTTGTGGTGGGTGGCTGCTGCTGGCAAAGAGTGTAGAATTGCCAGCAGTCTTCTTCCTGAACAGGCTCGTGTGTAGTTGCCCATCCTCAACAAACACCCTCAGGTCCAAATACTCCGCTGCCACAGGAGAGACGGAACCCGAGAAGTGTAAGTTGAGGTTGTTGTTATTGAGCTGTTTGATATACTCAGTGGCTGTTGTGACACTCCCATTCCACACGATGAAGAGGTCATCGATATAACGATGCCAGCACACGATGGTGCCCACCTCCTGCCCTACCTCGCAGCTCCTGGGCACCTGCTCCTCCCACCAGCCCACGAAAAGATTCGCGTAGCTGGGGGCGAAGCAAGTACCCATCGCCGTCCCAGACTTCTGTAAGTACAGTTGTTCTTCGAATAAGAACACATTATGGGTTAGGCAGAATTCGATGAATTCGAGTATCATGAGATTGTGTCTAGCGAAGCGCATCTGACGCTGATCTAGAGCATGTCTTATCGCATTCAGGCCCTGTTGGTGCTCAATGATTGTATACAAACTTGTGATGTCAAGCACCACAAGTAGATATCCCGGGTTCCACTGTAGATCTTGAATTTTCACCAGGAAATCTTTCGTATCCCTTACATATGATTGTAAGTTTAACACCAAAGGGAAAAGAATATTGTCTATGAAGCGTGACATATTCTCTGTTAAGCTGCCAATTGAAGAGATGATGGGACGTCCAGGTGGACTCTCTTTGCTCTTGTGCAGCTTGGGTAGATGGTAAAAAGTTGGAATCATGGGGCAGTTGTTCCGTAGGAATAAATGTTCATCTTTACCCAACATCTGTAGATCGTACCATTTCTTGATGAGGGTATCGTAATCTCTGATGCTTTGTTGGTACATATTCATAGTACACTTGATGTAAAAGTTGTCATCAGAGAGCTGTCTCAATGCCTCAGTGGTGTAATAATTCCTACTCATTAGAACAACGTTCCCACCTTTATCAGATGGTTTCACCACGATGTTGTTGTCTTTCTTAAGGTTCATCAGTGCCTTATATTGTGGTTCAGTGATGTTGAAATTGTGACTAGTATGGTTAGATTTGCGATATCTCATGAGGTCGTTTGTCATTGCTTCGCTAAACGCATCAACAGCGTCCCACGGGGACTGTGGAACAAATACGGATGGAGGTTTGAAATTGCTTTCCTCCCTCTCTTGGTCGATCCCTTGCATTTCCGCCCTTTGAGCAGTATTCAGATGTTGCACATCTTGTGTTTCTTCTCTTTCAAGATCATCCAGAGCTTCTGTTGTTACAAGATCTCTGCTGCTCAGTGCATCTGTTGCTGTTATTCTCGTCCCCTTTTTGTTGAGGTCTTGAGTATGGGATCGAAGTTTGAAATACTTATGAAGTTTGAGTTTGCGCGTGAAGCGAAACAGGTCGATCCTGGTTTGGGTATGTTCCAGTGCTTTGTTGGGGCAAAAAGTTAATCCTAGGCTGAGGACTTCGGTTTCTTGGTCAGTCAGTTGTTTTGATGTCAGGTTAACAACTGTTAGGTTGGCCTGTTCTTGCAAGGCCATCGCACCTGATATATATATATCATATTTAAACTTTAAAGGAACATATATTCACTGGACTATAACGGCCGAATTTCTCTGTTTCTGTATGAGTGAAATGTCCAACTAACTATAACGTCGCTGAAACCTGTGGTTTTTCTGTGAATTTCTAAGGTTTTTTTAAATTCTAATTTCTAACTATAATGTCCCTGAAACCTATGGTTCTTTCAGTGGATTTCTAAGGTTTTTTAAATGCTAATTTCTAACCATATCTATTACGTCCCTGAAACTTATGGTTTGTTCAGTGAATATATGGAATGGAATATATATATATATATATATTCGAAGAGAACTCCATGCAACCTCCAGCAAGCAATGAAGCAACACCGGCGAAGAAGGAGACGGACCGCCAGGCTCAGGTATAATGTTTTATTCACACAACAGAGAGCAGCTACACGTTTCGGGCTAAAAGCCATGTGTGCCCAACAGATGGGGATGCACTCCACAACAGTTTACTCCTTCATGAGTTCTTTATTCACAACACATAAACTGGCATTCACAAGTGGACAGTTACAACGCCTGACGCGTTTCGGGCCTAACAGCCCTTTTTTCACAGGCTCCTGAAGAAAAACAAGCACCAGCATTTCAAAACACTACTTCCCTGCATGTTGATGATTTCACCGTCCTCTATTAGGGCCTCCCAGGTGAGGCCATTCACTCTTAGCATGCTGGAACATGTAGTCTGTTGTTGCAAATTAACACCCTCTGGTGGGCGTGCTCCATTTTCTTCCAAAATAAACATTATTATGCCGGTGCTTGTTTTTCTTCAGGAGCCTGTGAACAAGGGCCAGGGAGCCAGCCCTCTTAATTCATTGGCCTGTCATTCCTCCCATTACAACAAACTGCATGGGGGAGTGGATCTGCCCACTTCCCCCACTGGCTAACTTCACCGTGAGTGGCAGCATTATGCTCATTTACAAGGAGCAAATCCACACACAAATTAGTTCCATTCAGTGTCAGGGACTGCTTTGACAATGTGTCCCTTTTGAGACCCAAAAAATTGTTTTACTTCTAGACATTTTCAGGTCTCGCAGACCTGCGTTGCAGCATGTGTAGTAGGGAAAGTTTTAGAAGTGGGGTGGAAGCCTCTCCCCTTCTTTCCATTAGCTGGCGTCATCATCTATGCTAAACGCTGGCTTTTCATTGTTAATGAGGCTTCTTAGTCCCTCCTTGTTACTGCCCTGTCTCCTTCTAGGACGGCCCTTCTGGACTGGATCGTTTGCTTGCGGCATTACACTGTCTCCTAACTCCTTTAAATACTGTCGGTAGGCACTTTTATGTTTGCATAGCTCTTTCACTTTAACAATAGCTGCCGCCTCCCCCTGCGAGTGCTGTGTGGGGCAGCAGCTATTGTTAAACTGAACACATGATGCAAATATAAATAAGCAGGCTGTGTTTTCAATGGCGACAGCTTGTTTTGTATTTGCAGCGCACTATGTGCGCTTTTACTTTAACAATGGGGCCACATCCACCACTAGTGGGACGGTCTCTGCAGCTCGTAGAAAACTTCTTTACTTTAAAACATTAAATAATGGTGGCCGTGCGTCTTGTGCACAGCTCTCCCAACTCCTTATCTTTCTATTTAGAATCAATCATTTTTAGTGTGCGGGATTCAGGTTAAGTGAACACAGCTTCCTGCCTACATCACAAGGCCAGCAGAGCGGGTCGCACACAAAGTTACACAGCTTTCTGGCCAACAACCCGGAGGCTGGCCGCGGAAGAGGCAATCGTAGTTGACAGCCGTACCCTATCCCTTTTAAGGATAACTACAATACAACAACATAAGCTAAAGTAAAATCAGAATAAACATCCCTCCCCTCCCCTGTCGGCACCATTTCCACTTTACCCTCTAAAACCTTCTGCCAGGGGCTGAATCGTCTATGTGTCAAGCGCAGCATACAGAAATCTAAATGTTGCGAAGGGGTTTTAGTGGTAGAAGTCTAAGAATCTGCAGGTATTTCAGGCAGGTCACCTCTCTCAAATCTTTTGTGAGTATTTGCAGTTAAGGGGCCCACAGGTTTGTAAGTTCTTTGACCCTTCCCTCCACACTGAGCGACATACACTCCATGGCCAGAAGCTGCCACAAACGGTGCATCAAATCCAGAATCTCAGGAACAGTTGATGTTCCCCACTTCGTCAATATGACCTGTCGTGAGGCGAGCAGCGCCAATGCAATCTGTCTGACTCTGCTAGATTTCAATGGGAAGGTTTTAGGGTGAGAAAGACCTAGCAGCGTATATTCTGGAGAGCGACGCAGCGCAATCTGGAACACTTCATCAATATCATCAAGGACCGCCGTCCAATAGCATACCAATTTCGGTCAGTGCCATAGCAGTTGAACCAGAGTTCCCGTCGCCCCGCATACCGTCCAGTAGAGATCAGATTTGCATTTGTCCTAGCAGTGGACCTGAGCAGGCGTATAATACCAATATGTAACCACCTTAAAAGCAGATTGTGCCCTGTATAGTACATGCTCTCTTTCCTTAGGGGTCAGGGGCCTGCCCAGTTCAGTCTCCCAGCGCACCTGAGCTTTGGTATGATTACGCGCGGAGCGTGCTATGAGCATGGTGTACAGTTCCGATATAAGCCTGCGGTCGTCTGTTTTGCGCACACTAGACATTTTTCAAACGCCATGCGGGGACGGGACATGCGGGAGTAATTGGTGGGCCTAGTAACCCAGTGCAAGATCTGACTAGGGAAATGCATCCGAGGGTAATGAATCGTAGTCTTTTCGCAGCTGTGCAAAAGGAATCAGACCCTCAGTATTGAAAAGGGATCTAACCCTCTTACACCTCTCCTCCCGCCATCTCTGAAATACGACCAACGCTTGACCGGGGGGGAAATCCAGGTTGTCGAAGATGGGGGTCATCGGTGAGGGGAACGTCGCCCACCCCTTCTTTAAGGCTACACGATCCCATACCTTGAGAGTAGGCGAGGTAACCGGGGAGGAGTATAATCACCATGCTCTGTGTTTACGGGGTAACCACAGCTCCCGCCAGATATTCACCCCGCAACAGACTGATCTATGAAATTCCAGTGTTTGCTGGACAGTTGTCTATTCCATTCCACCAAATAGCGCAAACAGGCCGCTTGATAATAGCCCCAAACGAGCGGGAGACTCAGACCGTCCTGTGCTTTCGGGGTCGTCATTTGCGCTAGTGAGAGGCGAGGCTTCCTTCCCTCTCATACAAACTTGGTAATAAGTGATTGCAATTTCTTAAGCGCCCCTGGGGGCGGCGTCATCAGGAGCATCTGAAAAACTGTATGAGATGCGAGGAAGCACCGTCATTTTCACCTCTGCTACCCTCCCAAACCATGCCAGCTTGAGACGTGACCAGGCATCCAGCGCCTTGGTCATGTGTTCCAGCAGCAAGGAATAATTCAGTGACACCGGCTTGGCAATAGTCAGGGTAATCTTGAACCCTAGGTATACTATATCCGTTTGCACCTATTGGAATGTAAAGTCCCACTGCAACGCCTCCACCTCCTCTGAGGGAACAGAAAGATTCAGGATCTGCGATTTCGCAACATTTATCTTAAAACCCGATATGTTCCCAAAGGCCGTGAGTTCGTCCAAGTAAGCATGCAGGGACCTCCGTGGCTGAGTAAGCGAGAGGATCACATCGTCTGCATACAAGCTTAGTTTATGCACATCCGCCCCGAATTTGAGGCCTAGCACACTCGAATTTGCCCGGATCCGCTGAGCCAAAGGCTCCATATAGAGCGCAAATAAAAGTGGGGACAGGGGGCAACCCTGCTGTGTTCCCCGGGCAATAGAAAAGGAGGCCGATCTGCAGCCATTAACTCGAACAAAGGTCTTGGAGGAGGAATATAGGCACCGTATCCAACAGAGGAAGTTGACACCAAACCCGTAAGCGGGCAGAACCGCAAACAGATACTCCCAGTGACACAATCGAAGGCCTTTTCGGCGTCTATAGACAAAAGAAAGGCCGGCTTCCGGGAGCGGTGTGTACTATCGCTGAGGTGCAGCAATCTTTTGGAATTATCTCCCCCTTGTCTAGAGGGAATGAAATCCGACTGATCGGGAACCACCATATCCGCCATGAGGGGGCTAAGGCGTGACGCCAAAATCCTGCTAACAATTTTACATCAAAGTTAAGAAGTGAAATGGGGCGGTAAGACCCACATGAGCTTGCATCTTTCTCCAGCTTCAAAATAACAGAAATTGCCGCCTCTGACATCGAGGGCATCACCTCTCCTGAGTTGAGGAAAGAGTTAAACAATTGGGTCAGGAAGGGAGCCAGCTCCACACAAAACGTTTTGTAAAATATGGCAGAGAAGCCGTCCGGGCCCAGTGATTTGGCTATTTTCAACCTAGAGATGGCAGGGATCACCTCTTCTATACGGATTCCCGAGTCTAGGTCTTCTGAGACGGATTTAGGGAGAGGGGTTATATCGCAAGCGGTCAGATACAGTGTTGGGTCATGCAGGGGTAGAACTTGCCCCATGTAAAGAAGGTGAAAAATGCTGCGAAATGTGTCAACAATCCGATCGTCAAAACACACAAGATGATGGACGGAATGTTGCACATTGGCAAAACATTCACCCCAGTCACAGATCTGGGTTTAATCCATCGTTATTTTGCTCACCACGCCACCCCAGTTCAGACATGGCCATATGCAAATCAGTCTTGACCCTGTGCCTCATGGGAACAGTCCAGCCCAAACTGCCAAGCCATGTCTTCCCTGGCCCGGAATCAAGCATCCTAGGACCGGTGTCTGGCTATCAGCCGTCATCAGCGAGGATAGCTTGACTCCAGTGGAGTAGTGAGCACGGGATCCACATCTGGGCATACCCTTCCCACATAGGACGAACAGCAAAACACACAAGTCTATGCCAGATTTGTCCCTCAATGACTGGATTAAGGACGCCTGCGTCTGGACTCGTAACCTATGGGCCAACATCTACCCGCAATTATCACTGCTCAAAAAAAATGTATGATGCAAGCGGAGAAGGGCATACTCTGCTCTTTCTATGTCCAGGTGTTTTAGCATGCGTCTCCGTTTTTCCATCTTTCGCCACATTTGCAGGGTCCCTGTACGCTTGTGGATCACCTCCAGCTCACCCACCTCCCTCTCCAACTCCCTGCGCTTGTCCCCGCACATGGTAATGTATGTTGCCGCTATCGCTATAAACTCACCCCGTGCCACTAGTTTCAAAGCCTCCCACACTGCCGAAAGAGGAGTGGACCCATCAGCATTTGCCTGAAAATACAGCACTATAGTATTGCGCACCCGTTGAATCGTCGCCTCAGAGTGAAGCAAGCTGTCGGGCAATCTCCAACCAGGGGGGAGAGTTCACGATCGCAGCGTGAGGAGAAGGACAGAAATAAGGGCATGGTCAGAGAGAGAGCGCGGAGCAATCTCCGAGGAATGTAGGGTAGTCATGAGAGTGGTAGATGCTAGGAAATGATCAAGGCGCGCATAAGATTTGTGTGCCACAGAGAAATGTGTGTAGTCTCGTTCACCTGGATGCTACGTCCGCCACACATCATGCAATACACTGTCTTCCAACCATCCTTTCGGACCCAAGGATAGAGCCTCAGCCTTGTGTGATCGCTGCCCCGACCTGTCAATCTCTGCATTCATAACAAGATTGAAATCGCCCCCCACTAGAACCGCTGCGTCCGGGGAAGTGAGGACTTCTGATAAGGCAGAGAGCAGGAAGGTTTCTTGCTTCTCGTTAGTGGTGAATTGAGAGCCCAACGTAAAGTGTGATTCACCCCATTGCACCCTAATTGCCAACAGCCTGCCCTTTATTTCTGCCACAGTCAACAACACTTTGCACGGGCAACACGCACTCAGTAAGATAGCCACTCCATTCTTTTTGGACGGTCCAGCGGACCAGAATTGCTGCGGGAAGCGCCTATCATGCATGCATGCGGTATCTTTGGACAACAGATGAGTGTCCTGGAGGAGGCAGATGTCACTATCAGAATTTTCCAGAAGGGAGAGCACTGCAGTGCGCTTCACAGGGTTATTCAACCCCGAACATTCAAACTTACTATCTTCAAATCTCCAACCATTGAACCAACAGAAGGACACTATGCACATCGGCAGCCACCATTTGATCTACCAAAGAACTGCACAGGAGACCCTCCGTCACCCTGTTGCGTGCATTTCTGACCTAAGAACTGATGTGGAGACCCCAAAATGAATCCCAAGCAAACCCCAGCCCCAAAAGAATAGCAAACAACACATAGCCGAAAAGAAAAATTCAACAAGAAAAACATGACCAACGTTCATCATAAACGTGAAAGTCCAGGGGATCGTGGCTGCGACCAATGACCAATTCGTAAAGGTCGTCTTGAATCCATGTTAACGCCAGGGGACGGCCTGCTCACCAAGCCGAGTAGACTCATCGGACCCTCCGGCGCCCCCTCATAGCACACCTCACCAGGCCATCCATTGGCAATGTCACAGGGGAACACGGCTCACTTCAGGTTGCGATAGAGAGGAAAGGACCGCTTCTCTCTCTTTCTCTCGCACGGCCTGGTCGGGTTTCTGAATCAGCGACGCCTTCCCCACTTGCTGCCGGCCAGAGATGCGACGGGCACGCCGAGATCCAAGCCGACAGGAGCCCTCGATTCCCAGGGTCTCCAGCGCCTCCTCTAGAGATCTGAGTTGTAGGAGTTTACCTTGATGTTTAAATATGATTCAAAATGGGTGGCCGCAGGAGTAAGGGATGTTCTTTTCATGGAGATAGCTGGTCACAGGCTTAAATGCTTGGCGTTTAATCAGGGTGGAGGCCGCTTGGTCTTGAAATATAGCAGGCTGATGGCAGCAAAAATGCACCGGATGCGACTCCCGGGCCCTCCGGATGATGCGTTGCTTCAACTGAAAGTCGTGGACACAAACGAGTATGTTTGGGGGAGGCGTTTTATTACTGCGAGAGAGGCCTACACAATGAACCCGGTCCATCTGGATATCCGTTCCCTTTTCGTCCCCGAGAATCTGCTGGAATAAAGCGTTGACATAAGCACGGAGATCATCGCCCTCCACATTTCCAGGGAACGGCCCTAATCCGCACGTTGTTCCATCTGGAGCGGTTCTCCAGATCTTCTGCATGTGACTGGAGATCAATGTTCTGTTTGCGAAGGCGCAGCACATCCTGTTGCAGGAGGTGCAGTTCTCCATCCCTACTGACATTGTGCTCCTCCAGGGTCGCCACCCTCTCCCCTATTTCATCCAACTCTCGCCGTATCTCTCTGAGGTCCCTAACAAGCTGGGACTTCAACTCTTGGATGTCCTCCTTCATTGCCGCAAAGAGTTTAATCATAAAGGCTTTAGTTGCGGGGGGAGTCATTGCCCTCCAGCTGGCCGGCACCCTTCTCTCCCTGAGTGTTGGACTGACAGGACTGTTTGAGGAGCATCTCTTTTAATGACTTCTCTTTACGTGCCTTTGCTGTCGCCATTTCGTACCTTCCGTCCCGTGCAGCCACCCAGACAATAGGGTCGAAGGAGGCGCCACCGGGCACACCAACCGGCCCGTCAGTCAAGCGCTATGTATTAGGTTGGAAAGTGTAACACCCAGCCGGCCAGACACTGTCTTGTTATCTCCCATGCTTCACACAAGGGTCCCCTGATTCCACTCCCCTAAGTGTCACTTACTCCAAGATGCTCCACGGGCCAAAAGTCTACCCTCCCGAGCCTCACACTTACTTCAGCTAGTGCAGGCATCCTCAACCACAACGAACAGCAAAGTCAACACCTATCTTTGTACGATCTGATTCTCGGCTGCGTTGTGTCTATGCCAACCGTGAGCCGGCAGCTGCTCCTAAAATGGCGGCTCTACCACTCGTCCAAGAATCGCCGCTCTGCATCCCGGTGCCACCGCCTCCTCCTCAGCAACGTTGTTCTGCAGCTGTCCGCCGAAATGCGGACCGACGTGACCCCAGTCACAGCCCACTCTCCACTCCAAGGGATGGGCATACACCTGCTAGGCCTCCCGGTCGTGACCCAGGCACAGCTTCTCCCGCTCTTGACGGCTCTCTCTATGCCCACCAGCCTCCGTCATAAGCTTTGCAGAGGGCAGCGTGCTCCGAGGCCTCCCCGCCCCCGGGAATGTCTCCAAGCTCCAGCAGCCACCCAGGGGGCAGCCTTTGCGTGCACTGTTGCCAGTCTGCCGACCGAGGAGGCCCATCACCTGCGCAGCTCCGCTGCCTCTCTCCCCACCTACAGCTACACAGCTTCACATGAGGCTCGCGCCATCTTTCATGGAATGGAATGGAATGGAATATGCACTTATATTGCGCATGGTTACCCGTAGGCATCCCAGTGCATTAGGATTCATCGGGAGCATGGCCGGGCCCGGCAGCAGCCCAAGGTCCAGGCCCAACCAGGACTCCTCCCAGAGGGCCGTGGGTATCAGGCCCACCCGCGCGGCCCCCGCTGGTACCAGGCGACAATGATGGTCAAGAAGGGTCCGCTTCGGCTCACGTGGCCACCCAAGAAGAGCAGGGCCAAGCCCAGGAGCCGCCCAGAGGTCCAGGCCCCGCTCTGCAGCAAGCAACGAAGGCCGCGTGCTTCAGCATCCACCACGCGGCCTCCTTCAGCAGAAGGCAGCGGCTCTCGGCGGGCACCTCCTCTGCTCCCCGCTGCCGCGTCTCACCAGCCGGCGCTCATGCACCTCCCGACTTGCCTCTCACAGCGTGGGGTAATCTCTCGACCGCAACCCTCCGACTCGGGAAGACCGCTGCACCACCAGGTCCGGTCCAGTTCTAGGCAGCAAGGCCCGGAGGCAGCGGCACAGCCCCTGCGCCAGACCCAAGTCTCTCACAGGCAAACTGTACACCCCCGGGGGCTCCGCTGCACTCGTCAAGGGTGGATGGCTCCCAGGATCGGCGCTATTACAAAGCTTTTATTCAGCGGCGCCGGAGGGACACAGACTTGCATCCTACCATGCCGCCATCTTGGCCACGCCCCTTTATCTTTCTGTTTAGCGGCTCATGCGGTGTCTGTGACTTGCTGCTTTGCTCTGCTGCTCTGCCTCCGGTCTCTTGTGCGGTCAGAGGCCCCATCTGTCCTCCTCCAGCCCTGCACCCGTATCTGTCCCGGGTGGATGAGACCATGAGCGATAATAATGACATTGAGGTGGGGAGCGACGAAGAGCTATAGACCTTCCACTCGGAGGATTGCAAATGCTTGTTGTTTTTGATACCTGTACAGTGATTGTTTATTGTAGGTTCCACTGTGAGCCATTTCCTGTTCTTTGGTTTTGCTCCTGATTATTGTTTCTAAAGTGGGGTTTTGCAGCCGCCCGAAGTTATATTTATATTTAATGCTATTCTGGTGAGCCGGTCTCCCTTTCCTGTCTCTATTTATTGCAGCTCGTTCATCTCGTGTCCCTTTGGGTGTATGTAGGCTTCAGTATCTCTGAGTTCATTGGGTTCTGGTTCCGTCCATTATCATCTTTGCTCCCAGTATTTCTAGGCTCTAATTCGATCATCTGCAAACTTTGCATTATATCAAACATAGTATACATGACACAGAGTGAGAGTTCTATCCGCTTTAACATACCCAGCGGCCGCTGGCAAGATGGCGTTTGGTAATCTGGTGGTAATCTGATTCATGTTTTCTTGTAGCTGAACTGAACATGTTTCCTGTCGGATGTTGGCACTGGGAGACATGTTGGCATCTCTTGTCATCTCCTCCTCGTTCCCCCTGGTGAAACCTATCCTACATCTATCATCGGCATCTGTCCATCTCTGCAGTGCTTAATTTGTAAAATATGAAGTGCAGGTGCTCACAGTCTTTAACGAGGCCACACCCACTTCCCAAGCTCCGCCCACTCCCTCAAGTGGCCCCACCCACTTCCCTTTATTGGCTCCACCCACATACACAACACATCAAACTCACCTCCTCCCTTATTGAGTTCCGCAAGCAAACAAAAGCAACTCAGGCACACCTGCCCACATCCCTGGTTACCCTCTTGGGTGATTAGTGCGCTATACAAATAAATCCATACTAATATAATAAAGAGAGAGCCCAAACCTTTGAGGCGGGTAATCTCAGGAACCACAGCACCAATCACAACACCCAATACAGCGTTGGAAAGGGCAGTTGCAGCAGAAGGTCATAGGCTATGCAGACGCCCACCATATACATTTAAAAGGTAAAAGAACCGTGCCAGCAAAGTAGTCCCTTATGGGCGTGTCTGCGTTGTGCTGTGGACGTGTGCTGGGGGCGTGAGGTACGTTCCGCCCTTCATGCCATATCTCATATTGTGCGCTGTGGGCGTGTGCTGGGGGCGTGGGCGTGTGCGGGGCGCGGGATTACGGGGGGAAAAAAGCAAGCGTTGTGCCCAATATTTCTTTGTTTTTTCTTCCCAGGTTCTGTACATTTCAGCTCCGGGTGTCCACCCTGCTCCCTTTAAATCCCCCTGCACCCCATAATCATAACCCACCCTTACTCCTTAAAATACTCCAGCACCGTTCAACACTAACCCATCTTAACCCTATAAATATACCCTGTACCCCAAAACCCAAACCTATCCCTAAACCCTAAAAATACCCCTGTACCCCAAAACCCAAACCTAGCTCTGAACCCTAAAAATATCCCTGTACCTCAAAACCCAAACCTACCCCATAACCCTAAAAATACCCCTGTACCCCAAAACCCAAACATAACCCTGAACCCTAAAAATACCCCTGTACCCCAAAACCCAAACCTACCCCTGAACCCTAAAATACCCCTGTACCCCAAAACCCAAACCTAGCCATGAACCCTTAAAATACCCCTGTACCCCAAAACCCAAACCTACCCCTGAACCCTAAAAACTACCCCTGTACCCCAAAACCCAAACCTACCCCTGGACCATAAAAATAACCCTGTACCCCAAAACCCAAACCCACCCCTGAACCCTAAAATACCCCTGTACCTCAAATCCCAACCCTAGCCCTGAACCCTAAAAATATCCCTGTACCCCAAAACCCAAACCTAGCCCTGAAGCCTTAAAATACCCCTGTACCCCAAAACCCAAACCTGCCCCTGAACCCTAAAAATAGCCCTATACCCCAAATCCCAAACCTAGCTCTGAACCCTAAAAATACCCCTGTACCCCAAAACCCATACCTATCCCTAAACCCTAAAACTACCCTGTACCCCATAACCCAAAACTATACCTGAACCCTTAAAATACCCAATCACCCCAAAACATATACCTCAGTACCCCAAAACATATACCCCTATACCCATACTTACCTTATCCAAACATTAAAAAAAACATGATTTTACCATTCATGCATTTACAACGAATTTCGTTGTAAATGTTTGCATGGTAAAACCATATAAAATGTAATGGCATGCGTTATAATGGCATTGCGGAGTCATGGTACTTTCGTAATGAAAGTATGCGAAATAATGGGTGTTTACCCTCCCACGGTATGTACATTGGTGGCACGGCGGCCCACATCTCCAGCAACATACTCATATTTTTTCACCACCGATTTGAAAAATGCACAGGTCTCTCTCATTAATGGCCAGCACCGACATACACTTTTAGACACACCTCGCGCCACAAGTTCTAGAATTGCGAACTTTAGAGCTGGGGAGCTACGTTCGAATCTCGGCATCAGCTCAACATCCTGTGATTCCAGGCAAATCGCTTTGTCTCCCCGTGCCTACCACAAATGAATGTGTTCTTCTGTAATGTAAATTGTGCTCATGCTATGTTGTCGAGTTCGCGCTATATAATATTGCAAGGAAAAATAAAGTAGGGAAACTCGAGTTCACACACTACTGAACGCGCACTCTTAAGTGCATCAGCAGTGCACTGTGAATCGGAGCGTTTCACAGGCCTGTCACAGATAAGAAATGCTATCAAAACGAAACCCTACAAAACATTATACTACTGGCCGGCAACAATTCATACCCGGACAACGTCGGGACGGGCTGCTAGTATAACATAATATAACATATTGGGAGCCTATGACAAATACTTAAAAGTGAACTCAAATTAGAGAAAGGTCATTTGAGGACTCGAGACAGCTTTGCAAACAAAAGAAAATATGCTTGCACTGCGCTGTTTAAAAGAAAGAAAAGAATGAAGGAAGGAATACATTAAAGAAGGCAGTAACAAATGCAGGCAGGAAGAGGAGCACTGGAGTAAGGAAATAAATAAGTAATGGATGAAAGAAGGAGGAAATAAGAAAAGAGTGTGATCGGAAACAATGACGGGATAGAGGGAGAAACACACCATGTATGTTTGTAAAGCACATATTCACTAGAGGGGACCTTGACACCAAATTAAAAATGTTGTTATCCAGCTCAATTGCACTAATTTTATCTAAAGATGAAAGACTGAGTGGCCACACCAAGAATTCAATATATGACCCTGAGATAGAACACAGATTCCTGGAGTAGATATAAACATATGTGCAAGAAGGAAAAAATTAAAAGAGAGAGTGAGAGAGGAGAGGTCCAAAGGCAAAGATAGATGCAGTAGACAATGTGAAGAGAAACGTGGAAAGCAGAGTTTGGGATTGCAAGATTGGACTGGAACATGAGGAGAATGAAAAGTGAAAAAGGAGAAAAGCAAGGGAAGAAAAGCGAACAGTGGGGAGCGTGTGAGAGTAGAGTGGAAGGGAAGGATGGAAAAGTGAACAATGAAAAGCATTTAATGAGGGGAGGTGGCGATTAAGAGAAAACGTAGATGTAGGGCAGAAAGTGAAGTAAGATTGGGGAGAAGTGGAGGTGTGAGGTGTGAAGGGGAGGAAGAAGAGCAGATACTGAGATAGAGCAAGCAAAGAGTACACCTCTGCTTTATTAAATATACAGTCGTTAATTATGTAAAGTTGAGAGGTGACAGGAGTGTATCATTCTTGGCCTGTCTCATCAATGCACAGCAGTGTTGTCCAAGACACACAATGGCGATTCTTTAACTGTGTTATGTTTTATGCCATAAAAAGATGTTTTGTTATGTCACAATAGGTATTCCTGATAAAACATAATAAAGTGTCAGTCATACCATTGGGAATACGCCTTGATGGAGAACCACACTCTCATGCTGCAAACAAATAGTTCTATTACATGATCAGACTAAAAGTCGCAAAATCCCACTGCCACCTATTTTCAAATGCAGTTAGACATTCAACTCCATTCAGACAAGCTTCCACACATACCTTTTAACTAATAAAGCACAAAATACAACTGAGTCTGCCGCCTGTGCTAAATTAGGATTGTAATTTATGATCAGCAAGCAACACAAGGACGTCTGTGACAAAAAACAGAAACCCACTGAGCTATCCACATAATATAGTTCTGTCATCTGCATGCTACATGTTCTACATTACCCCTCTGTGCTACAGTCAAAACTTCAAATAGACAAAACTCTGATCTCTCTCCAACAGGGACATAAGGCTGTAAGTATGCAGCAGGGGTTTACAGGACATGGGTCTTTGGAGGTGAAAAGAAGATGTGGGGCGATAGATCTCAGCAGGCTTGTGTGGGTGGGGGAGGTACAAAGCGCCCAACACAGCCTAGCCCCTCTGATAGCGCGTTTTGAATCAATGCTATTTTTCTCCAGGTCAAAGCTGAGAAATTCCCTGTGTATCCTCTCTCTGGTTAGGGGGTAATAGGGAAAGCCTCCTGGTTTGAGTGGCCAAGACTGAGAAGGGCTTCGCGGTCTCACGTGCGAACACAAAGTATGGATACTCAGGGCCCAGTGCAGGCTTTAATACAAAGCGATGGTGGGGAGGGGTGCTCTAAAAGTGAGGGAGGGAGCCAAGGGGTAATGTAACAGGAATGAGCGAGTGTTGTTGCAGGGAGGGGCATTGCGATACAGAGGGGAAGGGGACTGTAAGCAGAGGGGCACTGAGATACAGGTGAGAAAGGCACTATGGAGAGAGGGGCACTGGGATAGTGAGAGAAGGCCACTGTGGAGAGAGGGGCACTTTCGGAGGTAGCGGTGTGGCACAGTCACAGTGGCAGGGATGGGAGGTGTTCTTCAAGGTGCGAGTGGCTGCAACGGTGCCCATTGCAGAAGGGAGAGGACGGGTCTGATAGAGAAGAGATGGTACTGGGACAGGTAGGAGTGTGGTACTAATACACTGACTGGTAGGAAGAAATTTTTCACTTTCGGAACACCCTCAGCTGCTTCCTGTATTTTATTACGCTGCAAGGCCTTGTCTGGGCTCCTGAGGCAGGCAGCTACTGGGCAGTTTCCTGTGGGTGCCACTGTGCAGCAATTTATCGATGGTGTCCCACGGCCAAGCACTATTCTGTCACCTGAAGGTGACAATAACGCACACACAACTCACCTAACCTTGCAGCTTTGGCTACACTGGAAAGCGCAGACTGCTGGGTAGCGCAGCTGAAATTATGCTCCCAGTTCATCGTTGTGCAGTTTATACTGCACGTGACAAAACACACCTGCCCTTCCCCCACCCTTAGGACCAGGCACTGGATCGCGCCAAAGCAAGCACACTAGCAGCATGCACCAAATCTGAATGTACAGCTGCATAAGCCTCGGTCGAAGCTGGGGATTTTTAATGGCCTGTGCACAGTGCTGGCTGTGCATGGGAGAAAAATTCAATAGACCCGGCCCTGAGAAATAGGTGTCGGTGCTCAGCACCTGAAAGCACCTGCACAAATTAAGCACTGCATCTCTGTATATATAATGTATATTGTCTCATTCAGGTCTGTGACAAATTTGATGCAGTTTCTCTTGCTCTGTGCAATTTTCGGAGTGTCTCTTGTTTAGCTTGCCCAGTAATGTTAAATGACTAGAAACCACACAACAAAAGTCAAAAACGTTCTCAATTCCAATGCTAATAGCTCTAACTTTCACCAATGCGAGACCAGTTGCACTTGCAATGCAATAGATCTCGCATTTACGCGAGTTTGAGCTATTGACATTGCAAATGCTATGCCTTTTATTTTTGTTTTCCTTTGTAAAACATAAATAAAAGGCATTGTGATGTACAATGGCAGTAACTTAAACTCGCATAAATGCGACACCTATTGCATTGCAAATGCTTGTTTTTTTATTTATTATCGAGGCTCTGACAGCTATTCCAACAATAAAGCTTCACAAAAACAAAGACAAAATAATAATTGGCAAAGCCAAAAGGCTGACACCCAAAACAAGATATTTTGCCTTTTCCAATGATAATCATTATTATTGTTATCTTTACCATGATTAGCATGGTTATTATCTGTGTTTTTTTTTTACATTGCCGAATCACAAGTGGAAGATACAGGCAGGACCTTCTGGGCCTTAGTTCTCGGGTGAAATGTTAGAAGAAACACAATCCTGCTGAGTAGTAATTCACTGCTATGATGCTGAATGTGTGTGGCTTGACAACAAGTGGGGTACCAACTTGCCTGGAGGGGACTTCGATTCCCCTAATTCTAATTAATGTATTCGTGCATGAGAAGAGGCAGCGTGCGCAGGATGGAGCATTACAAAATATTCACAAACCTCGTTTGCTTTTTTAATTCTCTGAGTCATTTCTGAAGGTGCGGCATGTTTCCACGCTCTGTGACTCAATCGCTGGCGAGCAGCTTCCGTGTTCCCTAAAAAGTGATATCACAAGCGGCCCTTAGACTCACCTATTCCTACACACACCCTGTGCCACTGCAGAGCCGCTCCACAATCGCCCCACTTGTGTAGAGGGAGACAAGCAGGCCTGTTTAGTTTCATGTACTTGTGTTTACTTTGCACGAGGCTGTTTAGACTGCCCCGGGGAAAGAATTTCCCAAAGGTTTTGCTGAGAAAAGAGCAAACACTAGCTTAGACCGCGTGCAATCCCACATTACAGGGCAGAGGGGCCCGCCATGTTTAACGTGTCATTGTTTGGACCACACAGTGGGTAGACCACCCGCTAACAAGCGGACTTGAGTACTGGTCTCCAGAGCAGTGGCTGTCTTCCACAATGTGGGGTTATCTTCTCCAGTGAGTGAAGTCTCCTGCTGCGGGTGAAGGCTTCGGTGAGTAGGCGTGACAGAGTGGCATCTTTCAATAAGCGAGAGCTGGAGTTGCTGTCTTCTCCAGTTAGTGCGCATTTAATTTCCATTTACGTTTGTGCTTTACAAATTCCACTATACATGCACTTACATACAAGATAGAATCATCATAGAGGTGAATGCAGAGCCATGGTCTCCTCCTGAAAATGTAGAACTGTCTTAGAGATGAAGGCTTGGATAGGTATTTTTTTACCAACGAAGTAATTTCAGGTTGTCTTCACTTGAGATTGTAGTGACTGCTGACAATCGATGGCTAGAGTTGGCTAGAGCAGTTAACCCTGATGAAGCAGCTGTTAGCCAAGCCTTGATCTCATTCAATGCATTAGTGAGATACCTCTCTCTTACTTTGCTGCCAGGTGAGCTGCCTCCAGGAGTGCATGAGTTCCATTTCAACATGACGTGTAAAGGCTAAGCTCTACCTAAGTGTACTCGAGAAATAACTGATGCACATGACCAGTCGCACATGCATTGCCAGAGAGCCCATGGGGTGGGCAACAAACATGCCACCGCTATTGGTCAAGTCCAACAGTGCTCAGAAACAGCATTGGACCAGGCAAACAGAAGGACGAGATTGACGGTTCTGTCATTCTCCAATGGGCATCAAACTTAGAAGTTATTTAAATGTATAATACATTGAATTATGCACCTAAGGAAAAGTTTATGTTAGCGCACTGGAGCCGAGAACCTAACTAAGGGTCAGATTTGCCAAGTTCTTACGCAGAGTAGTGCAGCAGCCGCAAATGCTGCGCTGCGTGAGAAAGAGAGAGCAGGCTAGCGATAAATTTAATGAAATATTGCGCCATAGTGCAAGGGTGTCTCTGTGAGCAAGCATACGTTTTGTACTGGAAGCCCAGATATCTCGTTGTCTTTTTAGGGCAAGGGAAACTTCCAATTCCTGGGGCTATCAATCTTTTGACCAGACCTGGATCAATTCTGCAAAAGCATCGAATTCCTCTAACTTCATTCAATTGGGGAAAACTCTGTCTCATCCACAGAGCATGGCACTCTACAGTATCCAAATCTGACTTTAGTGAGCTCTGTTTCCTGGCTGAAGAACAGAACGAACTGGGTACGTCAACATATGACAGAATCTCAATTCCAAATGATCCTACAACCTTCACCAAGTGGGCCATATAGATGTTAAAAAGCATTGGACTCAGGGTATATTTCTGAGGTGCACTGCAGATGTTAGCAACCAGCTTAGATTTGAAAGGGGGGATGGAGATTACCAGGGCACACACACACAGAAAGTCTTTCAACCACTCCAGGGCCAGCCATGTACTCAAATGTCATAAAGGCAATCAATCAGTACTGCATGTGATACCATTTCAAATGCGGGAGACAGATCAAGCAGTATCAATACTGCTGCATTGCCCTTATCTAGGAAGGACCTGATGGAATCCATGCCTGCTACACAAGAGCTGTCTCTGTACTATGCAGTGCCCTAAAGCATAATATTGAAGGATCCAATACCTGAACATCCTCAAGAAATTTACAAAGTTGTCTATTAATTGCCTTTTCTAGCTTTTGAATAAGAAACGACAAAATAGAAATTAGCCAATAGTTGGAAAAACGGGTAGAGTTAGCTAAAGGCTTTTTGAGAACTGATGAAACATGAACACATTTCCAAACTTTTCAAAATGTCACTGTTTCTAAGGAAACGTTCAATAGAGCCTACAATTTGGCACCAGAGGAGGAGACAAAGAATAGAAAATTTGAGCTGGAGAGGGGTCATCCAGTGACACTGATTTAACCTGCAAAAACATCTTTTGAACTTCTGTTAAATCAATGGGGTTAAAACTACTTAATTTGCTAGGCGTATTAGTGGGTGAACAATCATGACTAACTAGTTGACCCTAGGCTTTGGTAGTTGCTCAAAACTTTCATAGATCTTCCTCCTTTTGTCCTGGAAATAAAAGGACAAGGTGTTACATAAATATTGCGAGGCTGTAACTAAAGTCTGACATGCCTTAGATTTAGTAAATAATTTTACTGCATTCTAATGTATTTTTTGGAATTACCATACTTCTGAATCTTGGTAACTAGATAGTTTCTATGTGCTACCTAGCTGTTTATGTTAGATATGTAGAACCTCTTTATACGCCTCTTTGTCCTGGGGAAGTTTGGACCTGCACCAAGCTCTTCCACATTCTTACGTCTACTCTTTACAATTCTAAGTTCCTCTTTGTATCAAGGCGCCTGCTGTTTATGTTGTCTAATAATTTCATATGCCTACATCAGTGAGTCCTGCTATCCGGACACTATTGAATAAATATTTGTGTTCACCTCCACTGCTTGTTGTTGTAGGAGAGGACCTAAATACCTGTCATTGATTTTCTTCCAAGAGCGAACGATCTTCTGTGTACCCTCTTTCAAGTTGTCCTGAACTATATCGTAGGAAATCTTAATAAAACAGTAGTCTGTCTCTTGGAAAAGATTTGAAGGGTTTCTTAAAATGGTGGCAGCCCATATAAAGAGCAACCCTGGGGTGCTTAGGAACGTCATCAAAATTTCAAGCTTTCGTAATCAAGCAGAAGGAGGAATAAGGACTGAAAAACATTTGTAATGAAAACCTTACTACAGGGGAAGGAACCAGTAGCAATTCTAGATATCTCACACACCTTATTTACCTCTTTATTAACTATTAATATTGAGCTTTCTGGTCAGTCAGAGCAATATCCCAGTATAACCACTCCTCCAGAATTCTCCACTAAAGATCATCTCAAACACCCAGCTTCAGTCTCTGTTTCAAAGGATTTACTACCACATCTACTATATGCATCTGACACCAATAATGAAACTTGGGCACTGGCAGAGTCTCATTAATATAATAACCCAATATCAAATTGCCCATCTATAGTAATGCCCTTGAATCCAAAAGCGATAAATGGCCTTCCCCGCCTTATTGTGGATGCATCGGGCAAAAGTCATGAGCAACACACACGCATACACACACACACACACACACACACAAATACAAACCCACACACACACCCAAGGTGACACAAACCGATGCAGATCAAATTACAAGAAGGGTCCCACAGTGGCATAATAAAAGAGTCTCCGAGCCCAGGAAGCACTAACATGCTGCATCGATAATTGTTATTTACTGGAGAAGGGGGAAATCACAACAAAACCAAGGTTGCACTAAATTGGCAATGTGGATCCAAAAGGAGCAATACTGATACCCTCACTTCCCTGGACCCACTGATGGCCATGAAATGGTTTGCATGCAGGACTGCATTAAATTGGTGAAAAGGTAATGGGACAAGAGGAAAAAAAGCAGAGAGACAGGATATCTTCAACTTGCTTGTTGGTCCTGCAGTCTCACCCTACACTGTGCAGACATAGAAATCTTCGAGAGAATACTCTTTTAGGTTTTGGATTTTAGGTTTTGGTCATCAATGTTATAATTCACTGACTCTACAATGTCATATAATAGATGAATAACATTTTAATTACATCGTAAATTTGGGAGCAATTTCTCGTTACTCTTTTGACATGAGATTATAAAAAAATATTATTATGCCTGTAATTATGAGTAATTTGGCATACAAATCCTACCTCAGGAGCACTGGAACAAGAAAATTAGCGAGTTTCTGATGACTGTATCGGTTCAGGTTCTGTTGCAGGTAGTGCAAAATGCATCCTCAGGTCCATTTTGGACTCAAGGGAACATCTGTGCTGATAAAATTGCGCTAAATGCTCATGTTTCTCATTCTGTGTAATTTTGCATAATTTTGTAGTACTTTTGCTTAATAACCCCAAAGGAAATTGCATGAGTTACACTCACCCTAATAAAATATCTCACAGTAATCTCTGCATGATCCATCCTCTGAGGTTGCTGATAACTTCATGGCTTCCCAGGGCCAAAAGATATGGATAGCCTTTAGAAAAACTGCATTGAATTAATCTAACTGTAGTACGTGTTCTAGTCTGTACAACTACCAGTAGCAGATTAGAAATTTGTGACTTGAAAAATTCTTAACACTTAGTTCGCCATCTGAAAAATAACGAAAACAAATATTTTGCTTTTATTTCGGGCAATATGTATTCACTTTCCCCCACTGGTAATACCTGGATATCAAGAGACATGCACAATGTCTGTACAATTGAGGTTGTAACCCTGGAAAGATTTTGTATTCTCAAAGAAGATTACTTTTATATGGAGTTTGTGATTCCAAAGAAGATGAATCGCAAACCAAGCTAAAAAAAAAATCGAAGCAAGATGATTCTATTAAGAGTTCATAGTTCCGAACAAGTTGACTCTAGTGTAGATTTTGTATTCTAAACAATATCAAGTCAAGAATAACTTTATTTCGGCTCAAAGAGCGATACAAAGATTTACAGGTTAAAACATTTAAAATACAATACATACAGGATTCACATTAAAAGTTTAAACTCTATACAGATTTTACTCATATAATTTTCTAATCGCAATAGAGCCTCTTATATAGTTAGCTTCTGCAATACAGATTTCAGCAGTAGCTAAAGACTGTAAAAACCATCAATATATGAACAGAGGCGAGTATCCTTAATAATGGAAGCAGAAATCTACTCCTCTCCGATTTAAAGAAAGATACAATTGATCAGGGGCTGGAAGCAAAAAGGGTTCTCCTATATCTTTGTGTTTGTGCATAGTAAGCCATTTGCCCCTTGCACGGTACACCACCTTGATTATACTTTTGGCATTCAGAGGAATTCCTTGAGGCCAATCTCATTATACTTCTGCCTTACATTGAAACCATGGAATCTTCCAAACATTGTCTAATTTTAGACAGCCTTTAATCACTTCACATGAGAACATTAAATCCTCAGAGCTGGGGAAAACATGGCGGCAGTCGGCTGACTGCGGCAGTGCTCCGCTCCGTCTCGTCCGTAGATGCCTGTCAGCTAGCAGCTAGCAGTTGAAACCTGACTCGGCTATCACACACCTACACGCTACCTACACGGCTGATCGGCGAGGGTAATATATTTTTTGTTCAATGCGCCGAGTCTACAGAATTTCCAGCAGCGTCCGGGAAGGGCGCGGCAGCCTCGGTAACACCAGCAACCGTGGAGACGAAGACGAACGCGGAAGTAACCGCTCTTCGTGTGGGCTGCTCCCGACTGTGAGGCTACAACCCTGGAACCGAGCCGCTTTCGAGTTTCATAGGGTAAAACGGCTTCAGAGTCTTCTTGGCGCCAACTATGTTAACGGAGCCTCTGAAATTTACAATTTGAAATTTGGATTTAGCACTCAAGAAGGAAACAAGATACACGGTGACTACTCTTCCCTGCACGCGAGTATTATACCGAGTGTTACACCAAAAGGCGGGCCCCTCGTGTTTTCTGAGACTCCCACAGTAAGTACTGTGTGCGTTGTGAGTACAATAAAGTGTGTAGATTACGCGAGTATTATACTGAGTGTTACACCAAAAGGCGGGCCCCTCGTGTTTTCTGAGACTCCCACAGTAAGTACTGTGTGCGTTGTGAGTACAATAAAGTGTGTAGATGTGGTGATTAACTGCAAAGCAAACAGCGCGCCCATTTGCCATAATCTGGCACACATGAGTGCTTCAGACTCTGTTAGGAAGTTAAGGGGAAAGAGCGTAGCAAGGAACACAGCGGGGGCCAGTGCATCCCGAAAAAAGAAAGCAAAGAGCGCACTACAAGCCATCGAGGAGGAGGCTGATAAAAAAGTTTCTCAATTAGAAAAAAGTCCACAAGCAGATCGGGAAACATCTTCATACCTCTCGGTTGAAGTGAAAGCTAAAAGGGGAAGAAAACGTGCCAAAGCAAACCCCGCTACAGCTCTCCCCCTTAGAGTCACCCCTTCGTTGCGCTCATACTTCAAGGCGATCCCTCAAATCTTGAACCTAGGGAAAGAACAAGTTCAATCCAGTAAAAGCAATAGCATTTTCAAGTTTGGTTCTGAGACTATGGAGACTATGGAAACCAACCAGTTAGAAGATAATCAAGCTGCTAATATTGATCTGCCCCATATATCACAACCAGAGGAGAGTACATCAAGCACACAGAGAGAGTCTGAGGCGGAGAGTTCTGTCCACCAAGTCATAATAGACGAAGGAACTTTAAAAGCAGGGGGTGAATCGTCATCTTCTACCTCTCCAGCAGATGGTAGGAATCCTCTCGAGATCCCTAACGCCAATGCTAACATTGAAGACAACTTTGAGGCTGATATATTTGTTGAAACCCCTCTGAGATCTCCTCAAGACCAAGATCTATGTGATGTGGCTGGCTCTAGTGCTGACACAATATCAGTTGCCTCAGTACAAAGAATGTTTGCGGAGCTGTCTGCAGAAATTAAACAAGGCTTCGCTGAGTCAGCCTCTAATCAGAAAGAGATAAGGAGCTTCTGTGAATCTCTCGATGAGAGATTAGGTAATTTGACGCTAAGAACACAAGCCTTAGAAGAGACGGTGGGTCAAATATCAATGAGAGCTGAGAGCACCATGGAGGACATTGTTAAACTAAGGAAAGAAGACCAGGCTATCTCAGAAAGAATGGAGATCTTAGAAAATAATGCAAGGCGGAGTAACATACGCATTTTGAATATTCCTGAGGGGTCTGAAGGTGCAGACATTAAGAGTTACATAATCACTCTTTTGAAAGAAACTTTAAATCTCTCTCAATCCATTGAGGAGCTAGCAGCGGATATTCAGCGTATACACCGGGATCCCTTTAGGCGCAATATCCAGCGGTCTAAGCCTAGGAAAATTCTCGTAAATTTTCACACTTATTCACTAAAAGAACATATCTTGAACCAGGCTCTTAAGTTTAAGTCGCAAACATATAAAGGCTATAATTTCCAGATCCGTTCAGACTTGTCACGCTTTACCTTGGATAAACAATGGGAACTCGGTAAAAGAATGGACGCTTTTCGTAAATTTGGCGCCACAGTACAAATGGGGTTCCCTGCATCTCTTAAAGTCATGTTAGACAACAAAATGCACAATATTAGATCAGTGCAAGCCGCAGACGAACTCTTGTTAGCCTTTGGCAATAGGAAGCAAGGAGAGTGATACTAAGTTTTATTGAAACTATCACAATCATAATCAGATGAATCAAAGGATCGCCATTGACCCTTAATCTTAGAGGTGGCAAAGAATTGGAAAAGAACATTAATATGACCACAAGGTCGATAGGGAGTTAAGTTAAGGAAATAATAAAAAGGCACAAATGGAAAAAAAAAAAAAAAAAATACAAGGAAAATAAAAAAAAAATGGGAAAGAAGGGATAAGGGGAAGGACCAAGGAAAAAAAAAAAAAATTGTAAAAAAATAAATAAAAAAAACAAAAACAAGAGGGAAAAAAAAGGGGAAAGTATGGGAAAAAACTAACGAATTAAAACAAACACAAATATACGATTTATACAGCCATGTTCGGCGAGTCACTTTTTAGATAGTATGGGCACGAGGTGACGAGACGGGGAAGAGCTAGGAGCACTTACTTCCGGAAGTTTTCCGGTTGGTGAGTACGGGGTTTTCCCAGGGAGGGAGTTGGGGTGGGCACGGGGGGGAGGGGGGCAAAATCATATTTTTTGTTAAGAGCTCCAATCTTTATATGTAAATAGCTTCTTTTTCAACACAATGTTTTCTTCTCATCTTAAGATACAAAGTAACAATTCGTTTGAGTTGTTTATCATCTTCCTGTCACAGCCAGCCCTAATAAATGTCTTAACTATACAATCTAATGAGTAAACTAAAAATATTGTCCTGGAATGTTAATGGTCTCCGCACCAAACCACGAGCTAATAAAATCATGCAGTATCTTCGGGACACCGATGCGGGAATCATTATCCTCCAGGAGACTCACTTAGTCGAGAGCGAGATACTTGACTTGGTCCGTAGGAACAGATGGATAGAATCATCAATCTCAACAACACAAGGCTCTAACACACGGGGGTCTCGATATTTTTCAAAAAATCTGTCATATTCAAAATTAAGCAGCAGAAAGTAGATACCGGAGGTAGATGGGTTATTGCGGCAATAGAATTAGGAGACACAAAGTTAACACTCGTGGGATATTATGGTCCTAACATAGATGATCCCTCAACACTGGAAACTTTATTTAGCCACTTGCTTAGTTTCCCAGACCCAGTGATAATAGCAGGGGACTTTAATATAACCTTGAATCCACTCTTAGATAAAACCCCTAACAGTAGGCAGAAAATAACTTCCAAATCTAGAAACTGCCTGTTAGGTTTGATGCGCCAATATGACTATTTAGATATTTGGCGGTTTAAAGAGGGTCAGAGGCAAGAATTTTCATTTAGAAATCATAAATATAGACACAGGTCTAGAATTGATTTTATTCTTATAAGTAGAGCTTTTGCTGAAAATACTATCTCAATGCAATACACCCCAATACATCTTTCTGACCACTCTGCAATTGAACTAGTACTAAAATTAGCCACGACACCTCCCACTAAAATATGGTCCTTTGATAGATCTCTTCTTTCTTCAACAGAGGACATTGTATTTTTACAATCAGAGACAAACTACTTTTTTAGCACTAATAAGGATTCGGCCCCAATAGGGATAATTTGGGACGCGTTCAAGTGTACTCTAAGAGGCCTTATTAAAAATAAAGTAGCCTTCCGCAGTAGACAATATATAGATGAAGTTACCTCCATTGAGAGAAATATTTCGAGAGTACAAAACGATATAGATAACATTGATCCCATAGGAAATTCAACCCTTGATCTTAGACAAGCAGAATTGAACAGGCTGAAACTTTTACTGTCAGCAGTTTTGGAGAAGCGGGTCATGCAGAGATGGGAAGCAAGTAAGCTCTCCCATTTTCAATATGGGGAGGGGGCAGGTAAACTACTTGCCTGGAAAACAAAATCTGATCGGGCACGTAATAACATCTGTTCAGTTACTTCAGCGGAAGGTACTTTCTCCAGGGATGAGGAAATTAGAGCAGTTTTTAGAAAGTTCTTCGAAACCATATATCAAGATGATCTTAGGCCCAATCGTTGTGACGTAATTAATTGGCTGGGGGGCATACCTCTTCCGTCCCTAACAACAGAACAGTCTTGCTACTTAGATGGGGAAATCACTATAGCGGAGGTGGAGGAGGCCATAAAGAAATCAAAAAACGGAAAGGCGGTTGGCACAGATGGTATGCCTAGCGAGATCTATAAAAAACTTATCTCGGAAGTCTCACCAGTGCTGGCCACTCTGTTTAACCAAATTCTCAGAGAGGGCAAAACACCACCGGAGTCATGGAATAGTGCCTCTATAACCCTAATTCTGAAACCTGGTAAACCCGCCTCTGATTGTGGCTCATACAGGCCCATCTCTATACTAAATGCCGATTATAAAAATTTTACATCAATTTTAGCAAATCGGCTGGGGCGGGTTGTTCCGGATATAATAGCTCCGAACCAAAAGGGTTTTATAAAAGGAAAACAGCTCTGTGAGCTTACATACGAACTGATTGGTTCAATCGACATTGCTATAAAGGAAGAAATCCCATTGGTTGTTCTCACTCTAGACGCCACCAAGGCCTTTGATAGGGTGAATTGGTTGTATCTATCGGAGGCCTTGAAGAGCTTTGGCATTGGGGATGGATTTCGGAGGACAATTGAGCTTCTATATCGTAACCCTTCTGCTTCCCTGCTAATCAATGGAGGCCTGACAGAACCCTTTAAGGTCATGAGAGGAACCAGACAGGGTTGCCCCCTGTCCCCCCTTCTTTTTGACATATATATAGAGCCATTCGCTCAGATTCTTAGGGACAATACATTCATCAAACCTTTTGTTTATGGTGGCTGGGATAGGAAGGTGGCACTTTATGCAGACGATATTATGATTTTTTCCACAGATTATGAAGAGGCGTACCCAGAAATAATAGAACAGGCCCATACATTTGGGAAAGTTTCAGGGTATGAGATCAATGCTCTCAAGACAGAATCAATGTCCTGGAATTGTAACAGAACTAACAATAATGGGACATCTAAAAGTCAAATTCGTTATCTAGGAGTGAATATAGTTGAGGATATCAATGCAATCACCTCTCTCAACTTTAATAAAGTCGCTGCAGAGTGCAGGAAACTCATGAGAGATTGGTCTCATCTCCCGCTTTCTGTTCTGGGTAAGCTTAATCTGGTGAAGATGAGCATTTTACCGAAAGTTTCTTTTTTATTTAATTCAATTCCACTTTATTTTGACTCAAAACTAATTTCTAAACTACAGAGTGTTATTACTAGTTTTATTTGGAATAATAAAAGTGCCAGAATTTCGTGGAAAAAAATTAGACGACGGAGGGAGAAGGGAGGGCTGGCTGGACCAGACCTTCAAATATACGCATGGGCCTTCCAATTATCGCACATGTGTATGTTGCTTAAAACTCCGTTATCTACTGGGATGGGCCCTCTTTTTTCTACTCTATTGGACAGTGAGGGAGTTAATCATGCCGGTTTCTTGTTTAAGTTCAGTGACCCCAAATTCTTTAAAAAAATCAAATTGAAAGTTCTAAAAGGTTGTGTATCTACTTGGTACAAAATAAAACAAGCGATAAAGATTGGCTACTATTCAGCTAGGCCACCGATATGGAACTTACCTGCCCCCCCCTTATGGACAACAGATGCACTTAATAGACCCTTACTAGAAGCTGGTATTTATTGTTGGGATGACTTGTTCATGGATGGGGCTTTACTCCCATGGGATTATCTTATTAACAAAGTCGGCCCTGAGTTGTCAAGATTTAAATATATTCAGATTTCTAGCTGGGCTCAGACATATAATGGTCAGTTAATGAGACGTAGCAAGCAGCCTATAGGTGGCATTAGTGACTTGGTAACTTCCTTATTAGACAACCCAGTGGCAAAAAAAGAAATTTCTCGGTGGTATAACAAAATATTAGATGAAATAGATGTTAGTTTTCAACTACCAACAAATTTATGGGCAGAACTAATGCCGGGGCTTGATGTGGAAGAGCTCTGGAGTGCTTCCTGTTCATTGCTTTGGGATTTAGTTAAACCATCGTGGCTTCGTCGGAACCACCTCTTTACTTTGCATAGAGCATACTATTCTCCCCACAGGTTAACAAAATTCTCATTAACAGGCCCAGTTTCATGTCCTAGATGTGGGTTAACTGCTGCCACGGATACACATATGTTCTTGGATTGTCCAAGTTTATCAGAATATTGGGAAGCCATTAAAAATAAGTTGTCGCATTCTGTGGGCGAACACATTACAATAGACCTCGCGCTTGTGATTTTTGGTCTGAGAAGTAAAACCCACAATGCAGCAACAAGATTGATATTTTATTCTATCCTTGCAGCACGTAGGGAGATATGTAGACACTGGAAAGACGCTCTACCACCTACAGTGCATGAATGGCGAACATCACTCCTCCAAATTTCTAAACTCGACCTTGCCAGGGTAGGAAACCCGAATACTAGAGCATTCTGGGCAATGCTTGGTTAGTCGTGACCTCACCTGGGTTTTTTTTTTTTTTTTTTTTTTTTTTTCCCAAGGTCCTATGATTAATGTGAGCATTGCTTACCTTGGCTATTAAGACTAATAGTCTACATTTCAAGGGGTCTCGATGATTCGGGCTCTATCAACTGAGGTACCATTCTAAGCGAGTCCAAGACTGGTCGCAGTATTTAGTGCCAAATGGGAACTGGCCCTACCTCTCGTTAGACAAATCCCCTCACCAGCTATATAGCTGAGTTGGCACAGTACATGACCTTTTGGCTCTTTGCTCTGTGGTGGTTTTCTTCTCGGTTTTGATAGATTGGAACTATGCACACAAATGAGGATAAAAGAAAAAGAAAATAAGGAAAAAAAAAAAAAAAAAAAAAAAACATTAAATCCTCAGAGGCCCATATCTTAACCCATAAGACAAAGGAGCACTGTCTATATGGTCCTCTATAAATTCTAGACCAAGTTTTGTGTGGTAGAAAAGGGTAGAAGCACTTATCGGAAGCATCAGTAATCTTTTCATGAATGTATTTTCAATTAATACAAGCTTTTGGCATAGCCCCAAACCCCAGCTCCATACATGGCAATAAAGAGGCATTTGGCTCTATAAAGGGTAATTAGTTCCTTCACCGGCTTGTGCCCCAATTTACAAGCAAAGCAGAATAATGCATCCATCACCCCACTTATCTGCTGTGCTCTGAGAGTTAGGAGCGGTTTCCATCTCAACTGGCTGTCAAAAAGATTGCTCAAATATGAGAAGTTGCATTTTAGTGGATTTGGGTCCGCATACCAGTGCATATGAGTTAATAAAACTAATTTTCAAATCAAGCAAAGTCATAAAATTGGTAAAAGCATCAAGAGATTTCTGTAGACTCATGGCTGTTTGTGTTAATAAAACTGTGTCATCTGCGTAAGATAAAAGCAGGACAGGTTTATTGCCAATTTTAGGGAAATCAAGTTCCTTATTTAATAAGAAACCTTCCAACCTGTTTGTATACATTAAAAACAAGAAAAGGGCCAGGATGCATCCTTGCCCAACTTCTTCCTTCAAAATAATGGGGTGTGTTTTTTCCCCTTTACCCCCAAATCTTATTGTGACTGTGGTACCGGAGCGAAGCCTGCGTAGTAGGGTGACTAATACTTGTTCCATACCCATGCCTTCCAACATAGCCCATAATGTATCTCGATTGACATTGTTAAAAGCACTAGTTAGGTCAAGGAAGGCCAGAAGGATAGAGCTCGATATGGACTTACGTGCTTATTGATAATTAGAGATAAATTAAGGCATTGTTCAGTAGTGCGCCCCCCCTCTCCTAAAACCATATTGGGTTTTGGAAATAATCTTATTTTCTGATGCCCAATCTTCCAAGCGTGCGAGTGGAACCCTGCATAAAACTTTAGCCGCGGCATCTATAAATGAAATGGGCCTGTAACACACCGGGTCACGATTTGCACTTTTCTGAAAGACTGGGACCACTATTGCTTCCTTCCATAATGCGGACAAGGGGCCAGTAATGGCTGCTTTGTAGATGTTCGTAAGCAGAGGTGCCCAGAGCCTAGGATTATTTTTAAAGAGATCAAGGGGCATCCCATTGGGACCAGGGTCCTTAAAACCAATGCCCTGTGATAAAGCAATCTCCACCTCGTCCACAGTAATGGATAGACATAATTCGGTGGCCAAAGTTAGATCAATAGCTGTTTCCTCTATTTTATCCTCTAGCCCCTTTTGTAATGGATTAAGAAAAACTACAAAATGAGTTTCCCATGTTTCTCCTAGGACCAATGAGTCCATCTACTTCACCTCTTGATTAAACAATGGGTGGTTATTGATTTCCCAGATTTCTTTTGCATCTTTAAGTGAGCCAGCTTTTTAAAGGTCCTCCCACGACATCTTCCTTAATTCTCTTTTCTTATCTTCAATCACCCTTTTGTATGTGTTCCTTGTGGCTTTGATTTGCTCCCTGTCACTGGGGGTATTGGGTTAAGCGCTTTTTATTTCCTTGTGAGCTTTGGAGCATTCTGTATTAAACCAACGCACCTCCAGAGGTTGCTTTTGGGTAACATTCCTAGTCAACCTTCGAGCTACATTGCAACAAAATTTCTCATACACCCTAACCACTTCTGCTGGGGAAGAATCACATTGTAGACATCTATCTATTAAATTAAGATTAGTTCTGATGGTATCTCCCTCAAATTTTCCCCAGTTTAGCCTACATCCTTTGTTAGGGTTAAAATATATTGGGCGATTATCGCTACATCCTCTTTTTAGCCACAAATCATTTGGCTCAACCTTAAAATCTAAGTGGTGAAGTGCTTTGACATCAACATGAAGTCAATTGAACCAGCTCTAATACCACCAACGAAAGTTGGGTGATCCAAAGTAGGTAGGCTTGCAACCATGGTTATTTAAAAAACTTAGATCATTGGCCATGAGAATAGAATTTAGTGCATCGCCCTGGGGATAATGAGTAAAATGAGTCAGGGGCCGCCCCTCCATGGCTTTTTAGCTCCTAGGTATCAGTTCCTTTTGGTTAGTCAGGATTTCCCTTCTCTTTTTTTCTGCTTTTTCTTTCTGTTGTGTTGTGATACAGGTGTGCATTAAAAAGCGCCGGGACACTCTTTGAGTAGCTGTGCGCTATACAAAACAGATATAACATAACATAACATAACATGTCTTCTAACTCACATACACCCTGAGAACTAAACTTACAAGTTGTACAATTAAAATCCCCCACAAACAAACAATATCACTCTAGTACAGTAATCTAAAAAAAGATGACTCTAGCATAAAGTTCATATTGAACTCTAAATTATAAATATATATAATTAAATGTTTAAAAAAATCGAAAAATATAACATATCTATTATTTAAATATAAAATATCTTAACAACCTTTTTGACATTTATAAATGAATGTAACAACTTTTTGTTGAAATAGAAATACATTACTATTAATTAGTTCTATGAATCACTTTTAATTGTTAAAGGATAATAAACTAATTAATGTTTTTACTTTTAGGTTGGAATTTGTTTTTTATTTAAACTTCAGAAAAACACTTTTTATTTTATTTAATATATTTTAATCAATTAAAGATCTAATTCATAACTAGGTTAACAGTGGTGCAGCATTCTTTTCCTACACTTAAAAAATATCCAAGATTAAATTGCATTACAATTTAACATAACACAATGTTTTTTAATTAATAAACATTGTTAATTTTCACTGTATTTCACCATAGGGAAATTTCACACTCAGGGTGGCAATCTCCCTAAGGCAAAATTTAAGGAAAATTGAAAACACTTGTGAAACTTTATCAAAAAATAATAAATGTATTTTTATGTTAAATAATAATGTAGGTTGCTCTTGTAAATGTAATCGTGTATGGGAACCAAGAGGTGGTCAAAAGGGATATCCACCACTTTCAGTTCCAAAGGTACACAGATTATCTGAGAAATAAACAAGTTTATATATTACGTATTTTTACATGAGCTGTCAGTCAGTAGAAGAGAATTACCGGTTTCTAATACTTTAATGGATTGATCCACATATTGTTTCACAAACAAAAGTCCTGGATGTTGCTATATAAAGATACAAAATGATTGTGGGTTATTGGAAGCATACCAGACTAAAAATTGTTGTCAATTTAAATCTATGAGGTTGCTGTGGAAAGCCATTTGAAGTGGTAAAAAAGTCAGAGTACATGAGAAAAATGTTGCAATGTTTTTTAAAAGGATAGAGTAAAACATATATTGATATGCTGCAGACTTGTGTAGTATGCAGTCACATAAAACTAACTTGCCTGTCCATTTGGGAGACAGGATGGCCATGTTATTCACTTGTGGCGTGGCAAGGCTTCTCTGCTTTCATATCGTCCAATGTCACCTCTCATGAACATTGCCCACTGAGTTCCTGCTGTTCTCACAGAGGTTATTTCACCTTTTTATCCTCTCCATTTTTGTCTTGTAGAACTTACCTTTGAAGTCAGAACCTGGACCCACAATGTGTAAGCCAACTTCTTTCATGAATCAACTCTTACTTTAAGATCGCATGCTCAAGTGCCCGATAAATTGGTCAGTGATCTTTTCCTTGTGCTGAGGAACCTCCCAGAGCAGGCTTTAGATGGGTTTATTGTGTTCAAAAAAGTTCTTTTTTCTTCCTATCAAGATAGTTATGTAAGCTGCACCAGACTCAAGTGTAGTTCCAGACAGTTTTATCACATTACACTCATCTGGTCGTTCCTGAGGGCAGCCTGAAGTGTAATGTTGCTGGTTTATGGCATGTCATAACCGTGCATATTTTAAAATTTAAATAAATATATTTATTCAGATAATTATTTAATAACATTTTAAACATAAATCCATTCAGTATTAGACATATAAAGTTACAAACATGCACAATTGTAGACATTCTTAATTGATACCAATAATTTATCAATTATTACCAATAATTTATTCAGTATAATCGCTACATCAATTGTGCTAGTAAAAAAATGTAACCTTAGGCCTTAACCATTTTTTACATTGATTCCTGAACCAATTACAACCAAGAAAAAAAACTGTAACATCGCCGAAAACATTATCTCCGCATGTACATCGATTACTATCATGCACAATTCTTCTTCAATGCCGTTACCATCCAACATGGCTAATATCAGTTCTAATTCTTTACTTGTCTGTACGAAGGGACTGCGACAGAAGATGTGGTACATGACAAAAGATAGAGCTAGACCTTACACTTGTTTTGAGCAAAGTCCCCATTTATACTTGTGCTTAGTTCAACCCCAACTACCTGAAGTCAGAATTTGTGCATGCTTTGATCACAGATGTCTCAAAACAACCAAATAAATTCCAAAGTTCCTGTGCATTCCCCGTTCACAGAGCCTTGCAACTGACAGGCTTAACAGAGGAAATCTGGAATTCTAAGGCTTTTAACTGAGCTAATAGGTGCCAGGAGCTCCATTTAAGTTCCAGATGTATCACCTGCCCTATTACATTGGAGGGAAGATGTAAAACGAGTTTCAAGCTAAAAGTCTTGATCAGCGGCGGCTCCTCCACAAGAGCGAAGGAGCGTCACTCAGCCTGCTGTGAGTACAGCAGGCAAAAAAAACATAAATATAATGGCATAATATTGCCATTTTATTTTGCCACCAGCTTGCGCTCAGTATAGCGTAAGCGTGAGGCAGGGGGCGGGGCTGAATCCTGCTATTGCAGGATTACTGCTGCCCCTTTCATTTAGAATGTCGGGTTAGTCGGCTGGCGGCCTATGGCCAGCCTGACAAGTGCACTGTACACCCAGCAATCCCTGAGCTATGAAACATACGGAGGATTGCTGGCATAGGCCCCCAGCCTCACAATCAGTGTTGGGCTAGCATGCTCCCACCAATCCTGAAGCTCCTCTCACGCTGATGAGAGCAGCTCCAGGATTGGTTGTATTTGTGTTCCACTGAGCAGGAGGGAAGTCCTTCCATTCCTGCTTGTGGATGTGTGGGAGAGAGGTGCCTTGCCGGGGACAAGGAGAAGTGCAGCATTTATGAGTTTTACACCATCGCGCCTCACCATATATGATAATCTGTAGCCACCACTGGTAGTGATTCTTTACCAGTTACCGAATTATCCGATGCCAAAAGCTCAGCACCCATATAGAGCAAGCTTAGTTACCTTAAACTGAACGGTTCAATCACAATAAGCTGTGGATACATCTTTAAAATGGTCTCCAGCATGTGAAAGACTATTCAAATATTTGCCCCACAAATAGGTGGCTCACATTCCCTGTTATGTCTTGCTATTTCTATTTTCATCGAATTTCAACTTCTATGCTGAGTGTCTACTGCTATGATAGCAAAACCAAATGATGTAAGTCTGCGTAAGCACCAGCTAAGACAAATATATTATTGTTTTGCCAGATACTACAAAGAGCACCATGCTAAGTGTTCGTTACCCCTGAACAGGACCAGAGCTTGCTTAACCACAACCTCTCCCTTAAACTGGAGCAATAAATCAGCCAAGAAAAGAAAGTCTGACTCAAACACAAACTCCTTTGACATGGATTGCAAATCGATACTGCCCTTGGACAATGAAGCACAAAGCTGATTAAATTATGGACATCTTGCAATAAATAATTGCAGACTATGCCAAATTAGGGTATTTCCTAATACAGTTGAGGTTTATGCTGGGGAAATAGGTAAGTACTTATTAACGTGAAACCATGAAAAATAGGGGGTGGGAAGTATTAGAGGGCTGTCCTTGATATGAATATGAAAGCTGATGTTTGTTTACAGTGGGGAAGAGCTTTCACACTCATCCCACTCTGTACTTCAGAGTGTGCTTGTTATTACTTGGAAGCTGTTTTTGCATAGAGAGGTTGATTTAATTGTTGATGGAGGTGACATTTCCGCCTGTCAACAAAGTGGTCTGATTTAAGGCCGACAGACCATAGGTTTGGCTATGGCAGTGACTACTCCACTTCCAAGGGGCCAGGACTGGAGTGGTACAACTTGGGAGGTTAAGACTCACAGTTGGCAGAGTCCAGGTGCTGGGCTCAAGGTTGTTGGAACGTGTCCTGTACTTAATGTTCTGATCAGGAGGTCATACAACTAGCTCTTGGAATCACTCTGGTGGTCCTGGGTCCAAGATACAGGTTTAGTCCTTCTTACTCAGGCAGGAGTGCAGCAGGGCAGCACAGCAAGGTAGCAGAGTGCCAGTTCTTCTTGCAGCAAAGCAGCAAAGCAGTATTCTACAGGCCATGATGTACACTGACGTTTTGGGTCAGAGGGACCATTATTTATACCTAGTGCCCACTTTGAAGTAGGAGAAGGTTCTGGAGGTTTTCTCCTCACTGAGTATCAGGCACCCCCTTCCTCCCTGCCCTGGCCCCAGCTTTTCTGGGGACACAAAAAAGCTAGTCACAAACCCTTTTTGAGTGTGTTCAGCCAAGGCCTTTGTGATGTACAAGTGTGGAAGGTGCCTGCTCTGCCCTCTTGTTAAGTCAGAGTAGCCCATCCAGCCAACGCCTATCTTCCCTTTGTCTCACTATCTCGGAGCAATACACAAGGACCAACTGGCAGCTACACCTAGTCATGTGACCCAGCGACAGGATACCAGCACCATATGAGCAGGTCAAGGAAACACCAACTTTCTAAAAGTGGCATTTTCAGATTTCTGACAAAAAAATCTGACTTTACTATTAAAGAAAGCTTGGAATTGCTATTCTTAACACACCAAAGGGTGAGCTAGCAGTAGCGTCATCTGAATCCATGTCGGACATGGTGTATTTAAAGGTCCTAGAGGGTATTGTGTGATTTAAATCAAAGAATAATGAAACAATGTTATTAATAAAATTTAAATATTATAAACTCCTCCTCTCTCTTTTTTTTTTTAAATTTAAATTAAGAATCTAAAAGCTTCTTTTTTTAATATTTTATATATGAAAGGGGGGTAGGTAAGGTAAGTTCAGTAAGAAGGCAAGAAGTCTATGGACTGTGAATAGGAAATTAATATTCTTGTTATTTTTGCTAATAAATTGGGATTTATGGCAAAAGAAGGTTAAAATTGTGCAAATTGCGGAAATGGTAATGTGGGACCTCGAAGAAGGCAGAGCGGAACCTCGAAGAAGACAGAATATCCCCTAAACATGATAGGTTTGGCTTATACCCTATTGGCACATTTAATTTACTTGTAAGTCATCCCTAGTAAAGTGGTACCTCATGTACCCAGGGCCTGTAAATGTAATACTGCTAGTGGTCCAGTAGCACTGATTGAACCACCCACATAAGTAGTCCTATAAAACCTGTCTCAGGGCTGCCACTGCAGCCTGTGTTTGCAGTTCTAAACTGCCATTTTGATCTGGCAAAATACACCTTTTGGCATGCCCAAACCTTCCTTTTTAATACATACAAATCAACAGCAATTAATAGTACGATAGGATAGGCCTCTGTCAAATTGTTCGACCAGAAAATTTACGATATTGACGACAGGAGTCTCCACGGGATCCCGACTCCTTTCCAGGCACCAATGAAACCATTTTTTCCAAATGTTGTTATACCTGAGGTGTGTTCCGGGTGCCCAAGATTCTCCAAGAAGAGAGAGAGCCGATGACGAAAGTCCAGACAATTCGTTATATTGCCTGACACTTTCCAGGCAAGAAGGTTCAAATTCCCCTCGAGAATAAGGTGATGATCTTCCCCGTCTGCGTTTGAAACCAGACCTTGAGACGCAGGGATCAGAAAGGGAATGTCGCATGCTAGTTCCAGGGCTGTCGGGAACCAAGCTTGGGACGGCCAAAAGGGGGTTATTAGGATGAGAAGGCATTCTTCCTTCCTGACTTTCTGAAGGACCCTTCGAATCATGGCAAAAGGAGGGAAGGCATAACCCAGGAAGTGAGACCATGGTTGGAGAAAAGCGTTCACAGCAAGTGCGCCCGGGTCTGGCATCCAACTGAAGTAGTTGGGTAACTGGAACGTTAGTCTGCTGGCAAATAAGTCCACGTCTATGGGACCCCAAAAATGGAAGAGGGCATTGAAGACGTTCACATTTAGTTTCCAATCTGAGAAGTCTAGAAGGAATCTCGAATTCCAATCTGCAGAAATGTTTGATTTCCCGGGAAGATATTCCGCCCTGAGCGAAATTTTGTGTTCTAGACAGAACATCCAAAGTTTCCTGGCAAGATTGGAGAGATCTGCAGATCTCGTTCCTCCAAGACGATTGATATAGGCCACAGCCGAAATGTTGTCCATTTTAGGAACAACAGACCTCCCTTGAAGGGAGTGTTTGAAGCTCATAAGAGCGTATAAACCAGCTGTCAATTCCAGAAAATGTATGTGTTGAGAAGACTCCGACAGGGTCCAAACCCCGCCGGTGTTCTGGTCTTGCAAACGTGCACCCCAGCCATGAAGGCTGGCATCCGATTCTAGGATGAAATCCGGGGATGAACCAAAGATAGCCTTCCCGTTCCAGGCATCTAAGTTCTCCAGCCACCAAAAGAGCTCTGCTCTGGGTTCTGGGTCCAGAGTGACAAGATCTCCATACCAGAGACCTGAATTGAGCGCTCTCCTCTTTATTCTCTGAAGTGCGCGATAATTCAGAGGACCAGGGAAGATGGCCTGGATAGAAGAAGAAAGAAGACCAAGAAGTCTGGCTTGTTCGCGGAGGGTTAAAAAATCTTGTTTCAAGACGGACCTGATATCCTTCCGGATCTTGGCAATCTTCTTTGCAGGAAGAAGGAGAAGACATTCCGAGGTGTCCAGAGTGAAACCAAGGAACTCTATGGTCTTGCAGGGAGAGAGAATGGACTTTTCTCTGTTGATGATGAAGCTGAGACTCTCTATTAAATTCATGGAAGTTTTGAGATCTCTCAGGAGGTCTGAGTGGGATTGGGACATGATAAGAATATCGTCCAGGTAGATGATAAGGCGGATACCTCTTTCTCTTAGAATTGTAATGATACACTTCATAATCTTGGTGAAACACCAAGGGGCAGAAGAAAGGCCGAAGGGTAGAGCCTGAAATTGGAATAGACGTTCTTTCCAGGCAAATTGAAGGAAAGGTTGGTGGTCTTTGTACATGGGGATGGTGAAATATGCATCCTTCAAGTCCAACTTGACTAGCCAATCTCCTTTGAGAAGGAGATCCCTTAGAAGGTGGATGCCCTCCATTTTGAAGTGACGATAAACAAGAAATTTGTTGACTTCTCGAAGGTTTATAACTGGTCTCCACACTTTGTCCTTTTTCTGAACAAGAAAAAGTGTGCTTATGAATGTTGCATCGGACCAGGGAGCCTCCACTATTGCGCACTTTTTGAGCATAGAAATAATTTCTTTCTCCACGATCTTTTCTTGTTCCTCTGAAAGGTCAAAGGGTTGGGGTAAAAACGTTTGGAAGGGGACCTCTAGAAAGTCTATCTTGAATCCCATAACGGTTTCTAGAACCCATGGATCTTGGGTGATTGATTGCCAAACATGATAAAACTGCTTTAGTCTGCCCCCTACTATGGGAGGGGAAGAAGAAGAAAGAGTAGTACTTACTTGCAGAATTGGAGGCGTTGGGAGTACCACGACCTCTTGAACCTCGGTTTCTTGGACCTCTTCCTCTTTGGGGGAAGAAGGGTTGTCTAGGGGGTAGAAGCCTCTTCCAGTTCCTCTGAATGACGAATAGGGTCGTTGGTTGCCTCGGCCGGAAGAGCGACCCCTTCTCCCGGCCTGGCCAAAAAGGTTGGTGTTAAACACCCGTCTTTGGTTGTTTTGTGCCCTGTCGAGAGCAGTGAAGGTCGACACATATTTACCAATCTCCTTGATTATGTCCTCCCCGAAAAGAAGGACTTTAGGGTTTTGGGAGGGTTCCCTCTCTGCTATGTCTCCTAATTTTGGGTTAATTTTGTTTAAAATGGATCTCCTTCTTTCAATGTTTAAACTGGAATTAGCGTTGCCAAGGAGAACAACGGCTCTTTGGCTCCACCCTCGAATGAGGTCAACATTTAAAGGGGTAGAGGAGAGGTGGGACTGTTCAGCCATGTCCAAGATTCTAACAAGTGGACCTAGGACATCTAAAAGGCGGTCTTGACAGCCTTTAAGAGCTCTCTCCAGGCCTTTTCTAGGGTCTCGCCCTAACTTGAATAGGAATTTGATAAGGTCTGGATCTAGGTTTGGAGTCTGACAGACCCTCTCCTCAATAGTAGGTCTTGGAGATTCAGATCTCATGGTGTTTCTAGTATCTGTGTCTAGAAGGTTTCTTAACCAACGTGTTACAAACTGGGAAACATGTTCCTGGGGGAACCACTTCGAACTATTAGGGCGTGAGATATTAAGGGGAGAGAACATCTCTTCGCCGATAGGGTTAAGTATAGTATTTTTAGAGGTCGGTTCCGGATCAGGTTGAGAATTAAAGTCATGTTGGACCTCATCTAGGTCAAAGACGAATTCGTCAGAGGGATCTCTGGAGGAGTCGTCATCATAAGAGGAGGAAGACGAGTCAAAACCAATTTTCTTTTTTTGGTTAGCACTACTGCAAAGCGTGCCGCGAGGGACACCGTTCATATTTTTGCCGCCATGGGCACCTATCAAGGGAGTGTCCCGAGGGACATCATGTTCAAGTGAGGCGCAGTGGCCTCCCATCCAAACTGAGGTGCTAGGACCTCCCGTACTGTGAGAGGCGCTAGGGCCTGAAGTGCTTACACAATGTTTCGTCTTTTTGGATCTTTTACCGTGTATAGAGGGGAGATCTTGGGAATCACACGGTCTCTTAGAGGACATGACTTCCTTCAGGGACGACATCATACAGGATTTAATCTCCTGTTGAAGGGATTTCTTGAATGAATGGTCAATAGGCGCAGGTGAGCTTGCAGTAGCGTCATCTGAATCCATGTCAGACATGGTGTAGTAAAGATCTCAGAGGGTATTAAGTGATTTGAAACAAGGAAATGAAACAATGTTATTAATAAAGATTAAGTATTAAAAACTTCTCCTCTCTCTCTTTTTTTTAAAATTTAAACTCAGAATCTAAAACCTCTTTTTTTTTTTTATTATATTACATATGTAAGGGTGGGGGCGGTAAGGTAAGTTGAGAAAGGAATTGATATTCTTATTAATATTCTTGGAGCATAAATATTCTTATTAATACTATTGATATAGATGATAATAAATTGGTATTTGTTATTAATAAATTGGTATTTGTTATTAATAAATTGGTATTTGTGAATGCGCAAATATACAGAGTATCTCCGGCGGCTGAAGCAGAGCAACTGACAAATTATCGAGGAACGCTCGAGCTCAGCTGCCGGAGAAGAGGAAAGTCGCTTTGGAAAGGAGGCACGCAACGCGGGTGTTGCTAATGCCCCTTCCTTTAATAAGCGAAGGCGGACGAAATGAAATGGGAGCGGGGTCAGCGGTAAAACGCGGCGAATGTCGGTAAGACTACTGCCGATAGCGCGCTGAGGGGAATAAAGAAAGGTCATGTTTAGGATGAGGGACGACCATAAATTGGAAGTCCATAGGAGGGGGGGGGGTTGGAATGGGGAAACCAGCGCCACCCACGGGGAGAGGGTAAGGGTTCAAACCGAGGCGAAAAAAGCACAAGGCAATAAAGTTAGATAAACCAGCTATAAATAGCGTTAAAGGACGAAGACAATGGTATAAGACCACAAGAAAAGAATCAAATTAGCATTCAAACGTTTTAAATTAGTATAATAAACAAAATATAAGCCAAAAGTGTCTAAAACAAAGGAGAAATAAGTAGTAGTGACTTATCTGCTGGCGAGCCGCTTTTAAAAGAGGCAGATCATCTCCTGGATACATCCTTTGTTGGCTGTTGTGTAAACTCTAGAGCTTTATCCTTTATGATGTAGTGCGGCTGCTGTGAGTTGCTATTAAAGGATAATGCATAATGTAGCCTCCAGTCTTGTAATGAAATTAAATGTGCCAATGGGGTATAAGCCAAATATAGTAAACTCAAAAGATGAAACAAGCAGGAACTTCTTCTCAGATATGAAGTTTATTCGCAGCACAGAATAAACAAACAGATCACCATCTGGCCAAGCACCAACTGACATTACAAAGTTTCCATGTAGAACTATAACATCAGGAACACACTAAAGTTCCAAATAAGAAACATGGAAAAGAGACTAAACAGATAAAGCTATTTACAACATATCTCCCTCCCTTAAAACCATAAAATAAAAACAGAAAACAAAGGAACAATTAATGAATGTAATCGCTTAAGTAAATAGGTGGGCGGCGAGATCGAGAACTTCTCACAATATTGTAACATGTAGAGACAGCCTCACCAGAATAGGAAGGTGAAGAAGTAGAGGCAGCATCACCTGAGCAGGAGGGTGTAGAAGTAGAGACAGCATTATCTGAGTAGGAAGATGTGGAAGCATCACCACTACCCACCTCCCCCCTTACATTAGACTGAGAACAAGAATCAGAATCACAATGGGCAGATAACATAACCATTGTTGAAGGAGTCAGAGACAGGCAAAGTATCCTTCACAGACACATCAGAATGACTCCTATACAAAGCCACCCTCCTAAAATTCCATTTCTCCCCATTTTCAAGGAGAACAAAATGAGGAAAGACCCGCTTTACACAAAAAGGACCTCTAAATTTCGACAGACCCTTAGAGAACCTTCTGGGCTTTACCTTGACCAAATCTCCCACAGAAATTGGTAAAGAAACACTGTCAAAAGAAGACTTCACGGGAGAAACTTTATCAAGATTTCTCAACCAAGAAGGTGTTAACTTTGTTATAGGAGAACGACCACGCATCAACTCAAAAGGAGATTTGCACTCATGCCTGTGAGGAGTTGAACGATAGGCCCACACAAGTTCTTGAACCTTATCATTAGAAAAACAACCAAATTCAACAGACATCTGTATAATGCCCTTAGCCAACCCATTACCATTTCTCTGTGGGTTATACAAACTGGTCCGATGATGGTGAATTCCACACTCTTCCAAAAATAAAAACATTTTTCTTGACGTTTATTGTGTACCATTATCCGTTAAAATAGAAGGAACCCCCTCATCCAAAAAAACACTTCTCAAAAAACTGATTGTAGAGTCGGTAGTGATTTCCCTGACAAAACGAACAGTGAGCCGCTTAGAAAAACAATCAATGACAACAATCGCAAAGCGCTGATTGAAAGGCAACTCATTTATTGGCCCAATAAAATCCAGACAAATGGTGTGCCAAGGAAAATTCTCAAAAGAAATGCTACCCTCATTCTGAGACCCAACCACCTTCAAACGTTTCTCACCCTCTTTACAAAAACTGCAACGTACCACACACTCCACAGCATCAGCATCAATAGATGGGCACCAGAAATTTTCTTTCACTCTTCGTTGAGTGAGAGTCTGGCCCAGATGTCCCTCATGGGCTAAATGGGCTAAATCAAGTATTTTCTTTATCAGTGAATAAGGAGGAATAAACCTGTCACCCCTCATTAAAACATTGTTGTCAGAAAGAGACAATTTGTCTAAAACTCTGATAAAAGGTCTCACAGAGGGCTCAACAGTACTCTCCCTCCTAGATCCTTTAACGATAAGATCTACAACTTGTTTCAATACAACATCACACTCCATTCCTTTAGACCACTCATCCAATGAAAACGACTCAGCACAAAGAAACAAAACATCCTGAGTAAAAGCAATCACACAATCATCTTGAGACTCCACTAATGAATTCCCACAAACCATGGACTGAACGGGAAGACGGGACAAACAGTCAGCCTGAATATTTTTCCAACCCTGAACAAACTGCACCTCAAATTGAAAATCCTGTAGACGCGACGCCAACCTGGCCAATCTGGGTGAACCCTTCCCAGTACCACCAGGAGCCAAAATATTTACTAAGGGTTTGTGGTCAGAGCGCAACACAAACTTAGTACCCCATAAGTAGGTTCTGAAATAATAGGTACCCCACACAGCAGCAAGAGCTTCACGCTCAATTACAGAATAATTACATTCTGACACAGTTAAAGGCCTAGAAGCAAAGGCAATAGTTTTTTCTCTGCTTCCATGCCGCTGAAAAAGGACGTGTAAGCATAGACAATTCCCAACAGGTATCAATAGGAAGACAATTCAACGGGTGTATGCAATATGCATTACAAAAAAAGGAAAAAAGGAGTCACTGTAAATTTGAGAACAAACGGGTATTATTCACCATTTAGAAAGCAAGGCAGGTCTTATGCAAGATCATACAGTTAAACAGCACTGTATACAGTAAATGGGGTGACAACCCGGTGGCACTTGGTGCAAGTGATATATACATGAATATATACAGTGAATAGTGATGGTGGTGCAAGTGCAGGGGTGAAAACAGCGTGGTCGGCGCGAAGTGACAGTGAAAATAACAGAGTAATGGCTCCAGAGATTTAAGTAATAATCACTTAAAACAAGATTCAATTTTAGGAGTACAAAACACGTAGGGCGCCATAAAATTAGGCTGTGTGGTCGACAGCGTTTCGATCCTCATCAAATCGGGATCATCATCAGGACGGGGTTGTCGGGGAAAACAGTGAAGTCCGCTACTGTCAAAGTCGTGTGGTCGGAAGGGCTGGATACGTGGGTCCAGAGCTGAATGAAGGGTAGGGGATGTATGAGTCGGCGGGGGTGATCTGCGTCTGAATGAATCAGAGGTATTTATCGTGGGTTAATCCGTGGTGTAGCTTCAAGCAGTGAATGCGGAGCTGAAAAAGGACAGCACCCAAACCGACGCCACTAGCGTCCACCATTAAAATAGAAGGGCGTTTAATATCAAAAGGTGCGAGAACATTGGCAGATGAAAGTTCAGTTTTGATCAACTTAAAACAAGTTTCTTGTTCATTGGTCCATGAAAATGTCACGCCTTTTTTAAGTAAACCCCTCAAAGGAGCAGTCTTACTAGAAAAATCCCTCACAAATTTGGAGTAGAATTCAATTAAGCCCATAAAGGACCGCAACTGATCCTTATCTACCAGAGAGGGAGCCAGTTCGATTGCCTCCAACAAGTTCCTTTTAGGTTTAACACCATCAGCTGAGAGAGAAATACTCAATCTCACTAACCAAAAATGCACACTTCTCCTTTCGCAAAGTAAGGCCAGCCTCATCAATCCTGCGCAACACGCATTGAAGAACATTATTATGTTCCTCCATGGAGTCGCCAAAAATGAATATATCATCCTGAAAATAGCTGACTTTCTCTATCCCTTTAAACACCTCCGACACCATTCTCTGAAAAACACTTGCGGCTGAAATCAGCCCGAAGGGTAATCTAGTAAACTGAAAGGTCCCTTCACCAGTAATAAAAGCAGTCAAATGCTTGGACCCTTCTTCAAGCCGAATCTGGTGATACGCATGTTTAAGATCAAGTTTGCTAAAAAACTTAGCACCTTTCAAGGTAGAAACTAGCTCCCCAATATTTGGTAATGGAAAGACATCTGCAACAACACACTTATTTAGTGACCTACGGTCCACACAAAATCTGATCTTGTTGTCAGGCTTCTGAGAAATAACCACAGGAGAAATCCACGGGGATGCCTCCACAGGCTCAATAATCCCGCCCTGAAGCATTTCCTCCAGAACAGCCTTGACCTCACTCCTCACTGCAAATGGCACCCTTCTTGCCTTATGCTGAACAGGGATACTACCTTCCTTCAATATAATCTTATGAGAATAGCCTTGCAATTCTCCTAGTTGTTCTCTAAAGACACGTTTAAAATTTAACAGAATGTCACTCAGAGTACAATCATCCACAACCATCACAGGATCTTCTGCTCTAGGATTTACCACAATGTGGAGATCATACTGATGGATACGACCTAAAATGGCTGGACCATTAACAGAGATATAAATGTTACCTTGTGTAGATCTGTTTTTAAAAAGAATTTCACTTTCGAAATACCCAAGGAGGTCTATTTTTTCCCCTTGATAACCAGAGGGGAAAATATCACAATCCAAAAGAGTTTTTTGACCCCACAGGAGCTTTACCAAAGACATGGGAATAATGGTCCATTTAGAACCAGTGTCGACCATAAGACTGATAGCCTTGTTATCAATAATAAAATCAGCTTTAGGAATTCTTTCCCTTTTGTCCTGACAAGCACAAACAGAGTCCTGCAGTACAAGTAATTTGTTGACATCGCGATTCAACTCACAATAATCATTCACAACTGTTACTCTAGAATTGCCTCTATTTCTACACATCTTAGCAAAGTGACCCTGCTTGCCACATTTTAAGCACTCCTTATTATTAGCGAAACACAATTTCGCATCCGAAGTATGAGTATTGCTACCACACCTCGAACACACCTTAGGTTGTGATTTAGTGTACTGTTGACTCATGTTTTTTTTTTTGTAAAACATACCCTTTTTTCCTAACTAGGGCAACAGCACCATTTTCACCATCACTGTTATCACTAGAGACCACAACCGTATGAGAAATTTCAGCAACTTTAAGATCAAGACCACTCTTTTGTAATTCCTTCATACATTTTTCACTTTCCTCCACAATTTTCGCAAGTTCAATAGCAACTTTTAAAGTGGGGTTTTTTTCAGCCCATAACCGTTCTTGTATTTTGCGATTGTTACACTGAACAATCAGTTGGTCTCGAATAAGTTCATCCGTCATCTGACCAAAACTACATTTAACTGAGAGTTCTCGCAAACTTGCAGCAAAGTCATCAATGGATTCATCTTCATGCTGTTTGTTTTTGTAAAATTTAAATCTTTGTAAAACAAGATTTTCCTCTTTAGCAAATCTAGTCTCGAGTCTAGCGATGGCCTTCTTGAATTCATCAAGAGGAGATTGTGAACCAGAAGGCAAAACTTGAGGTAAGTATTTGAAAATTCGCTGACCTTCCTTACCCAAAGTTGTCATCAAAAGTGCCTTTTTCCTTTTTGGAGAAAAGTCCTCCCCATCTAATGCCTCAATATAATTGTAAAAATAATAATCCAATCTTCCCAGGCAGTAGAGGGATTTCCAGGTTCGCTGAGGAACTGAGGTGGGAGTGCCACATTAACTTGTTGTGACATAATTACCCATGCAAAAATAAAGACTAAAAGACCACAAAATAAAACAGAATATATAGATGTCAAAAATAAAGATAAGCAAATATTCTGAATGAAGGATTAAAGTCTTACTTATATTTTCAATGTTGAAAATATTGACGAGCAGAAGGAATTCTCGACACCACGAGTAATGAAAATGCAGTATTTTCAAATCTCCAGTGCCTTCTTATAATATTAAGGAAAGCGCCAAAGCAAGTATACTGAAATAAATAAAGAACTTGTCAAATTGCGACTAGACTCGTTGAATCACCGAAGAAACTGAGGATCTAAGATGGCTGCATGCGTCTGACGAGCAGCGTCAGACAGGTGAAGGGTCAAATTCTCAATGACGTACTCGACGTTGCTGTGGACGCACCAAGAAACAAGTTGCACGAGAGGCCAAGCAGGTTCTTATGGTAACAGTTCACGTTTACAGCGTTACCGGGACAACAGTTCAGAATGCTGATCACGTAGGTAGAGTCAGAGACAGTAACCAAGCAACAGGGTGACGCGCTGAGATGCAGTGAAATCGCGCTCGATCACAGATAGCGCGAGATGTTTGTAGCATTGTCACGGCAACAGTTCACCACGCTGGTTACGTAGGCAAACAGTAACCAAGCAACAAGAGTGACGCGGTGAAGTGCACCGAAATTGTGCCGAAATGTCAAAACGCTCACCTTGGAGAAGTTGAAATACGACGTCCGGACTTCTTTAAAACGAAAAAGAAAGTCCCACTGCACGCAGAGTTCTTCATGTGGTGACAGCTCTGTTTATTCCGTAAATACTTTGCCGCTGCGCCGCTGAACATCATATTGTTGGCCAGATACAGACACTGTCCTTGTCGTCAAAATGTAGTAAACTCAAAAGATGAAACAAGCAGGAACTTCTTCTCAGATATGAAGTTTATTCGCAGCACAGAATAAATGAACAGATCACCATCTGGCCAAGCACCAACTGACATTACAAAGATTCTATGTAGAACTATAACATCAGGAACACACTAAAGTTCCAAATAAGAAACATGGAAAAGAGACTAAACAAATAAAGCTATTTACAACACCGAACCTATCATGTTTAGGGGAGATAGTACAAGCGCTTTAGCACTGGTCACCAGCAATAAAGTGCAGGGTCCAAAGGCCAGCAAAAACAAATTCTGCAAAAGTAGCAAGGATGAAGGCAGAAATTTTGGGGAAGACCACCATAAGGCTGGCAGGTCTAAAGGTGCCTATTACTGTGGATTTTCTTGATTTCACTATCCCCATATATTCATTTCAGGTTAAGCTGGAAGTAAAAATAAGGCCTAAAAATGTGTAGTTGTTAACACCTTCTAGTTTGACACCTTCTAAAAAAACAGACACTTTTGTCTGGCTTTTCAGTGCCAAATACCAATTCTTCTGTTTTCTCAGGGCTCAATTAACTAACTGCACTTTGAAGTACATTTTTTAGTACTACAGTAGAACTACACCACCTATTACAAAGTGCTATTCACGCATTGCCCTTTTGTAGTAACTTACACTTTTGTAGTAAGCCCCTACCTCCATTATTTTCTATGGGAGGATGGTACATACCAATGGTTGGCCATGTGGATTGCTGGACTTAGTTCAAAAGTGTATGTTATTGGAAAGTGGTAGCTACTAAAAAAGTGGTTTGTGAATCCTCAAAAGAAGTAAACACATTCAAAGGTGTAAACTTACCCAAAAGTGAAATTTACCTTGGTGAATCAAGCCCTCTTTGTTCATTGTCACTTGATTAGTACTGCAATATTGTTTCAAAACAGTGATTTAGTATGGCAGTAAGATCTATTACCACTAGGTCATCAGTGTACCACAGGTTTTAGATATGAGGATTTACCCATTTTAGGTGAAAGTGAATTGATATCCTGCAGCCTTGAGGGATGATCACTTAGGATCTAAACACAACCGTGTTTTAGCCCATTTTTTACCTTTATTCATATATATAGGTTATGCTATAATATGTGTATTTGTAAAGCACACTACCATCATATTTATTTAATTTTCCATCTTCATCGTCTGTCAAAATTCCCCCACCCTGCCCCACCGATCTTACCCGCATGGCCTACGGCTGTGTCTGGGTGGTTGATGGAAGGAAATGTGACTGTCCTAAGTTATGTAGTCCCTTCAATGTGTGTGTGAGGACTTTGAAATGAGTGTAATTGTGTATCGGGGGCCAGTGGCGCTCCCTGAGGTATGGTGTGATGTGAGTTCAGCATGGGAGGATATGGATGAGTCTGGCTGCTGAGTTCTTGATGGTTTGTAGTCTTCTGGTGAGTTGCTTGGTGATCCTGGAGTAAAGGGTCTTTCCATTGTCCAACTTGATTGTGACTGAATATGTGATGTTATTCCGCACACAAATACCCCGCATACCATCACTCCGCGAAAAAAATACCACAAGTACTATTACTCCGCAAATTAAGACAACGAAAACTTTTACAACGAATATGCCTTTACCACGCATGCCTTTACAACGCAAAGGCATGCATGTTAAAGGTATACTCGTTGTAAAAGTTGTAAAAGAAAGTAAGAGTACCCTACGCTACCCTACCCTACCCTACACTCTAATGTAGTACCCCTGCACCACCTAACCTTGACACACAGTCCTTTTCCTACATTTACACTACCCAGCACGACCCCCCAACACTACCATAAAGCACTTTACTTCCCTACACACACACTACAACACTACCTTAATACACTACCCCCAGCATGACCCTACACAAACACTACAACACTACCTTAAACCCTAAAACACTTCACCCAGCATGACCCTACACTACACAAACACTACAACACTACCCTAAACCCTAAAACACTACACCCCAGCATGACCCTACACTACACAAACACTACAACACTACCCTAAACCCTAAAACACTTCACCCATCATGACCCTACACTACACAAACACTACAACACTACCCTAAACTCTAAAACACTACAACTGAATGACCCTACCCTACACAAACACTACAACACTACCCTAAAACCTAAAAGACTACCCCAAGCATGACCCCACACTACACAAACACTACAACACTACCCTAAACCCTAAAACACTACACCCCAGCATGACCCTACACTACACAAACACTACAACACTACCCTAAACCCTAAAACACTCCCCCTGCATGACCCTACACTACAAGACTACCCTAAACCCTATAACACTTCCCCCAGCATGACCCTACACTACAACACTACCCTAAACCCTAAAACACTACCCCCAGCATGACCCTACACTACACAAACACTACAACACTACCCTAAACCCTAATACACTACCCCCAGCATGACCCGACACTACACAAACACTACAACACTACCATAAACCCTAATTCACTACCCCCAGCATGACCCTACACTACACAAACATCACAACACTACCCTAAACCCTAAATAACTACCCCCAGCATGACCCTACACTACACAAACACTACAATACTACCCAAAACCCCAATACACTACCCCCAGCATTACCCGACACTACACAAACACTACAACACTACCCTAAACCCTAATACACTACCCCCAGCATGACCCTACACTACACAAACATTACAACACTACCCTAAACCCTAAATAACTACCCCCAGCATGACCCTACACTACACAAACACTACAACACTACCCAAAACCCTAATACACTACCCCCAGCATGACCCTACACTACACAAACACTACAACACTACCCAAAACCCTAAATAACTACCCCCAGCATGACCCTACACTACACAAACACTACAACACTACCCAAAACCCTAATACACTACCCCCAGCATGACCCGACACTACACAAACACTACAACACTACCCTAAACCCTAATACACTACCCCCAGCATGACCCTACACTACACAAACACTACAACACTACCCTAAACCCTAAAACACTACCCCCAGCATGACCCTACACTACACAAACACTACAACACTACCCTAAACCCTATAACACTTCCCCCAGCACGACCCTACACTACACAACCACCACAACTCTACACTACACTAACACTACACTACACTACACAATCACTACCCCAGCACGACCCCCACCCCTAAAAAATTAACCCAAACCCCCTTACCTCCCTCGTCGTCGTGGTTCCACACACCTCCTGGTTCCATCTTCATGAAGTCTGGTTTTTTTTCACAACGCAAGTGCATTTACCATACATGCCTTTACAACGTAATTCGTTGTAAAGGCATGCGTGGTAAATGCACATGCGTTGTGAAAAAATGCGGAGTGATGGTATGCGAGGACAATGACCTTGCGGAGTAATGGTATGCGGACTGAAAGTCCGCGGAAAAAAAGATGCGGAGTAAAGGTTGATTACCTTGTGACTAGGCCCTGAGTGACGTTTTTTCTGATGTTGCTTGAGAACCATTTGAAGAGCCTCCTCTGCATCTTCAGTGTGTGAAAGCAGGATGCTGTGACAGCAATCACATGTGTGATTATGTCCAGTTTGCTTTTGATGATAATTCCGAGGTTCCTAGAAGGGATCTTGGATGTGGGTATGGGTACAACTTAGACTGGAGTCCCCTGGCAAGGTGTTCCTGCTGAAGATCACCACTTCTGTCTTGTCTGTGTTGAGCTTAAAACAGTTGTCTTTAATCCAGGTAGTGACTTCAGTCATGCAGGAGTGAACTTGTTTCTTGTGTTGGGAGTAACCATCCAACCTTAATTATTCAATTGACTGGACCACAGTATACAGTCTGCTTACAGCTTCTGTAATGCTGACAGGGTTACTCATGGGACATTTAAATGTTTTCACTTATCCCAGAGTATGTCCCTATCAATCCGGTAAAACCCTGGTCTTGAATTAACAGATTCCTTTTTAAACTGCCACTTTGGATATAAATAGTGTTCAAGGCCGAAATCCGGGTGCAAAACAATGATTTATAGTTAAATATTCTGCTCTAAAAGTGCCCTGTTCATAAGGTATTAAAGAATTTGCCTTGAACCACTGTGATAATTTTAAATGAATTATTTTAGTAAAACATTTGGTAATTGCATCTAGTAAGGTAATCATCATCTAACCAGCAGATGGCTTATGATCAGTTTTTGTGAAAGTGATTTAAATATTGAGCCCTGCCACGAATTTGTAATGTCTTTTAATACTACTATTATAGTTGCAGGTGATATTAATGATATTAAATTCTCGTCACCTGAGTACCTTTTCAAGCAAAAGCTTGTCCATGACTACCAAAGATGTTTATGAGGATTTAAACATAAGAATCAGTCACCTTCAGGAATACACTTTCCGCAGTCAGAATGTTAAACTTAGAGGATAATTTGAGACATTTTTACAAGCAAGATTTTTTATTTTTTTATTTTATTTTTTATTTTTTTTCGTGGGCAGGTCCAGGCTAGGTGAGCAAAGTCCGCCTGTGGGGATGGGCACCGTTGACATTGATGAGGCCTATTGAGGTCAATCTTGTGTGCCCTGACTGGGGTAACATACATTCAGCGTAAGAACTTAAAATGGATCAATCTGTGCCTGCTGTTAATGGACACTTGTTTTGTCTCCAGACACCAAGTAGCCCATTGCTCATCGGATATCGGATTGCCTTAGTCCGCCTCCCATGCACCCCACACTCTGGTATCGTCTAGTGCGATCAAATCCGCACCTGCCATATAAAGTTGTGAAATCAAATGTGCCCCTCTGCTACTGCCTATAACCATTGTCAGTGGAGAGAAGGACGGGGCTTGTAGAGGGGAGTCAGGGAGCCGGCTTGAAGTGCAGACCTGAGTCTGGCAAGCACAAATCTGACCATAAACGACGCTTCTGGAAAAATTGACTCATCCTCTGGGTCTAATATGTGACCAGCAGGAAAGAAAATCTCCCATTTTGGCGATGTCAAACTCTGTGTAGGTATTTGGTACAAGCTTTTCCCCGGTAATGGGCAGCAGCTTGGGATTTGGAAGTGGTATGGCTGATGAATAAACCATTTGCGTGTTTGTGAGACGCCCCAGTGTGGCCCACGCCCAGCTGGTAGTGGAAACCGGTTGAATATCTGTGCGATCTCGTGGGACACCGATGGGCAGGACTGCGGCCAAAGTGTCTGGTAGGACAAAGTCCGACTCTCTCCTCAGAAAGGTTATTCTGGCGTCCGGGTGATACCATGCCTTCGCAAAGCTGCACTGAGCCGCCAGGTAGTTGCATATCTGGGATGCCATATCCCTCCTTGGTGTATGAGACTGTCATGACCTGTCATCTCACCAGACCAATCTAATCAATTGGGTGCGAAGCGTGCTCAAAAACTTCTTAGAAAGGGGAATCGGGATATTATGGAATAAATATAGATATTTTGGAAGGACTATCATTTTGATGAGCGCCACACGCCCTGCCATAGATAGAGGCAGTTTCAACCAATAATCTATTTGTGAATCAAGTCTGGAGCTCGCTACTCCGTAATTGAGGCGAATAATTTGGTCCAGATAATCAATCAATCAATCAATCAGGTCATTTGTATAGCGCACTACTCACCCGTAGGGTCTCAAGGCGCTGGGAGGGGGGGGGGTGCCGCTACTGCTCGAACAGCCAGGTCTTGAGCTTCTTCCTGAAGGAGAGGTGGTCTTGGGTCAGGCGCAGGTTGGTCGGAAGTGAGTTCCAGGTCTTGGCGGCCAGGTGGGAGAAGGATCTTCCTCCTGCTGTCGCTCTTCGGATGCGGGGGACGGCGGCGAGGGCGTGGTTGGTTGATCTGAGGAGGCGCTTGGGAGTGTAGAAGTTGATCCGGTTGTTGAGGTAGCTCGGGCCTTGGTCGTGTAGGGCTTTGTGCGCGTGGGTGAGGAGCCGGAAGGTGATTCTCTTGTTGACCGGGAGCCAGTGCAGATCTCTCAGGTGTCCGGAGATGTGGCTGCGTCGGGGGATGTCGAGGATGAGTCTCGCCGAGGCGTTCTGGATCCGCTGGAGTCTCTTCTGGAGTTTGGCAGTGGTTCCGGCGTAGAGGGCGTTGCCGTAGTCCAGTCGGCTGGTGACGAGGGCTTGGGTGACCGTCTTCCTCGTCTCGGTGGGGATCCACCGGAAGATCTTACGTAGCATGCGCAGGATGTTGAAGCATGACGAGGAGACGGCGTTGACTTGTCTGGTCATGGAGAGGGAGGAGTCCAGGATGAAGCCCAGGTTGCGTGCGTGGTCCGTCGGTTTGGGTGCGGTGCCCAGGGCGGGGGGCCACCAGGAGTCGTCCCAGGCGGAGGGCGTGGAGCCCAGGATGAGGACCTCCGTCTTGTCTGAGTTCAGTTTCAGGCGGCTGGTCGTCATCCATTCGGCTACGTCTCTCATCCCTTCGTGCAGGTTGGCTCTGGCGGTGGCGGGGTCGTTGGTCAGGGAGAGGATCAGCTGGGTGTCGTCGGCGTAGGAGATGATGTTCAGGTTGTGTTGGCGTGCGATGGCCGCGAGGGGGCTCATGTAGACGTTGAAGAGGGTTGGGCTCAGCGAGGATCCCTGGGGTACGCCGCAGATGACTTTGGTGGCCTCTGACTTGTACGGTGGTAGGCGGACTCTCTGTGTTCTTCCGTCGAGGAAGGAGGTGATCCATTCCAGTGCCTTCTCCTGGATTCCGATGTTGCTGAGGCGCTGTACTAGGGTGCGGTGGCAGACAGTGTCGAAAGCCGCGGAGAGGTCCAGGAGGATGAGGGCCGCTGTTTCTCCGTTGTCCATCAGAGTTCGAAGGTCGTCGGTGGCGGCGATGAGGGCGGTCTCGGTGCTGTGGTTCGCTCGGAAGCCGGACTGTGAGGGGTCGAGGGATCCATTCGTCTCGAGGAAGGCGGCCAGCTGTTTGTTGACGGTCTTCTCGATGACTTTGGCCGGGAACGGGAGGAGCGAGATGGGACGGTAGTTCTTGAGGTCGGTGGGGTCTGCTGTGGGTTTCTTGAGGAGAGCGCTGAGTTCGGCGTGCTTCCAGCTCTCAGGGAAGGTGGCGGAGTCGAAGGAGGTGTTGATGATGTCCCGCAGGTGGGGTGCGAGGACAGCGTCGGCTTTGTTGAAGACGTGGTGAGGGCAGGGGTCAGTCGGAGATCCGGAATGGATGGAGTTCATGGTGCGGATGGTGTCTTCGGTGCTGATCGGGGTCCAGGTGCGGAGGGTGGTGGATGGTGGCGTCGTTGCGGTTGTGGCTTGCGTTGGTTGGTTGTTGAAGCTGTTGTGTATGTCCGTGATCTTGTTGTGGAAGTAGGACGCGAGGGAGTTGCAGAGGTCTTGCGACGGTGTGATGTCGTTGTTTCCGGCGTTGGGGTTGGAGAGCTCTTTCACGATGTTGAAGAGTTCCTTGCAGTTGTGTGCGTTGTTGTCCAGCCGGTCCTTGTATGCATTTTTCTTGGTGGCGCGGATCAGTTGGTGGTGTTTCCGGGTGGCGAGCTTGAGGGTGGTCATGTTGTCCGTCGTTGGTTCCCTTCTCCAGGCTTTCTCGAGGGCTCGACAGTTCTTCTTGGAGCACTTGAGTTCGTCGGTGAACCATGGTGTTTTTCTGCTGCAGGATCTGCTGGGCGGGGTCCTTAGAGGGGCGAGTTCGTCCGCGCAGTTGCTGATCCACTTCGTGAGGTTGTCGGCGGCCTGGCTGGGGTTCGCTGAGCTGGCGGGAGGGTGCTGGCTCAGGGAGGCGGTGAGCTGGTCGGCTGTGATCTTGTTCCAGCTTCTTCGAGCAACCTGTTGCTGGAGCTGGTGGATCGTCGTTCTTCTGAAGGTGAAGTGGACGCAGCTGTGGTCCGTCCAGTGGAGTTCTGTTGCGTGGCTGAAGGTGACGTCTTTGCTGGATGAGAAGACGGCGTCGAGTGTGTGTCCGGCGAGGTGGGTGGGGGTGGTCACCAGTTGCTTGAGTCCGAGGTTGTCGAGGTTGTCGAGCAGGGTGATGGTGTTGCGGTCGTTGTTGTTCTCCAGGTGGAAGTTGAGGTCCCCCAGGAGGATGTAGTCGGCGGAGGGGAGAGCGTGCGGGCTGACGAAGTCGGCGATGTCCTCGCTGAATCGTGTGCGCGGTCCAGGGGGTCGGTAGATCAGGGTGCCTCTGAGGGTGGTCTTCGGGTTGGTGTGGATCTGGAAGTGCAGGTGTTCAGCGGTGGTGAGGGTGTCGTCGGTGTTGGTCGTGATGCGGATGGTGTCTCTGTGGATGATGGCGATGCCTCCTCCGGTCTGGTTGTCGCGGTCCCTCCGGGTGATCTTGTAGCCCTCTGGGATGGCGATGGCGATGTCTGGGGCTGAGGAGGCGTTCATCCAGGTCTCGGTGATGAAGGCAACGTCGGGGGCGGTTGTGTCGAGCAGGTTCCAGAGTTCTACGGCGTGTCTGTGGATGGAGCGGGTGTTGAGCAGGATGCACTTGAGGTGGGTGCTGCTGGAGTTCGGCTTGTCGGGTGCAGGGAAGGTCCGGATGCAGGTGAACTTGCAGGCGAGGCAGCTGAAGGGTCCGTGGGTGTGCTTCGGGGCGGCTCGGTGACATCCTGGGATGTGGCCGGTGTTGAGTGCGGTGAGGTCAGCGGCGCTGTAGGTTCGTCGGGTCGGCTTCCGTCGGTGGGGGCCAGGGGTCCTGGCGCTGGTCGCGATCCGGTCGCGGACGGGCGCAGACGGGCTTACCTTTGGCGCGCCTTCGGCGCACAATCGGCGCGCCCGCTGCGCGTGACCGCTGCGCGTTCGCACGGTCGCCATTTAAGGCGAAGTGCGCGGGTGGGCGGAGCAGCTGGGAGGCGGGAGCGGGGAGGGAAACAGAAGAGAAAAGGGGCAGGGCTTAAGGCGGTGGCGGGAAGCGGGGGCAAAGCGCGATGATAAGCGGCGATTTACAAGCGCAAATCAGAGTGAAAACAAGGCGAAAATACAGAGACACACGATCTGGGGAGAACAAGCACAAATACAGGAAAAAAACGGGTGAAAACTACAGTGAAACACGAAATGGGGAAGAAATGAAAAAACAAGCACAATTTTAAGGCAAAACAAGCACAGTTACTGGTAAAAAGGGGGAAACACCCCGGAGATCGCTCAGGGCGGCAGCGAGGCCGGCGCTGAGACAGAGGCAGGCACTGGGGGCACACGCAGCAGCTGGTGGCCGTGCGGCGCGGGGGTGTCCCACAAGTGGGTCACACTCACCTGTGTCGCACGGTCGCCATTTAAGGCCAAGTGCGCGGGTGGGCGGAGCAGCTGGGAGGCGGGAGCGGGGAGGGAAACAGAAGAGAAAAGGGGCGGGGCTTAAGGCGGTGGCGGGAAGCGGGGGCAAAGCGCGATGATAAGCGGCGATTTACAAGCGCAAATCAGAGTGAAAACAAGGCGAAAATACAGAGACACACGATCTGGGGAGAACAAGCACAAATACAGGAAAAAAACGGGTGAAAACTACAGTGAAACACGAAATGGGGAAGAAATGAAAAAACAAGCACAATTTTAAGGCAAAACAAGCACAGTTACTGGTAAAAAGGGGGAAACACCCCGGAGATCGCTCAGGGCGGCAGCGAGGCCGGCGCTGAGACAGAGGCAGGCACTGGGGGCACACGCAGCAGCTGGTGGCCGTGCGGCGCGGGGGTGTCCCACAAGGTGAATATGCACCCCCAGGTATTTCACCAAGTCGGAACACCACTCTAACGGAAATTCCAGTGCCCACCGGGTTGTACTCTTCATAAGTGGGAAGATTACAGATTTATGCCAGTCTATCCCCAGTCCGGAGTAAGTGCCGAAGCGTAAAATTTCTCGTATGAGTGGATCTAAGTTAATCTGGGGATCATGGACATAAAGAATCATATCGGTCGCATACAGCGAGACCAATAACAGGCCCGTAAGGAACATCAGGCCCCTGTGAAGATGTTTTTCCTGGAAATGCCTCACTAGTGGGTCCATTACCAGAATGAACAACAGGGGGGACAGAGGGCCTTAAGGGCTCAAAAACCTTACCCACCCTGAATGTGCCTTAACAACTACCCCTCCCACACAAGCCCTCTGTGATAACCTGGCGCTATTCTTCAAAAACAAAATTGACACCATTATCCGTAATCTGAACTCCTCCCCTCCATCAGGTGGTCCCAACATACCAAGGGCCTGTACAAGTGACCCGGTTTCGGGGCACTCAGGTTCTCCTCCCATGGAAAAGATGCAGGAGTTCCCCCCCATCCCAGAACCTGAATTCGAAAGGTTGGCTCTCGGGATCACCTCTGGCTCCCCCCTTGACCCATTGCCTCCAAAAATTTGGAAAAATGTTGGTACCGATCTCTTTGTCACCCTCCGTAGGATCTGCAATCAATCCTTACACTGCGGATTTGTGCCTTCCCCTTGGAAGCTGGCCCTAATCACTCCACTATTAAAAAAACCTTCCTTGAATCCTGAATGTTTGTCTAACTACCGTCCTATCTCCGTCTTGCCTTTCCCAGCAAAGATTGCCGAACGCTGGGTAAGCACCTGTCTCCACTCATCTGGAGCAAAATCAGATCCTGGATGATTTTCAATTTGGTTTTCGCCCTGCCCACGGGACCGAAACAGCTGTCCTGACAGCCATGGAGGACCTTCGTATGCGGGCAGACAGGGGCCAGGCAGTAGCCTTGATTCTGCTGGACCTGTCTGCCGCATTCGATACGGTTAACCATGGGATCCTGCTGGAGAGACTCCGGGTGGCGGGAGTGGACGGTACAGCCCTACTTTGGTTCCACTCCTTCCTACGGGACAGGAGACAGGCTGTGTTTCTCCCCCCTTTTCAATCCACCTTTTCCTCTGTCCCCCACGGGGTGCCCCAGGGTTCCTCCATCAGCCCCATCCTTTTTAACGTGTACCTTAAACCACTGATCACGCTAATAAAGGCCCACGGGTTAAAAACCATTAACTATGCGGACGACACCCAGCTCATCCTCTCTTGGGAGGGAGAAGACTCTGCCCCCCTTGCAGCCTTTCATGACTGCCTAAGGGAAACGGCTGGGTGGCTACATAATAATTCACTGCAATTTAATTCCTCCAAAACTGAGGTTCTGTATTGTGCAGGAAGTCGCATTCCTCGGCAATTCCCCCGCGACTTTTGGCCCCCGGAAACTCCAGACAAACCTCTACCAGTCACATCGGTTCGCAACCTAGGGGCCACACTGAACAATAAAATGAGCACAGAAACCCAAGTTGCAAAAACGGTGGGAACTTGCACGGCTCTCCTACGCTCCCTGTGCAAAATTATGCCACTGCTTCCCGCACAAGCTCGGGAGCTGATAGTCAGGTGCACCATCCTCAGTCGCCTCGACTACTGTAACGCGTTGCTACTTGAGTCCCCAGTTGCTCTACTTGACAGACTTCAAAGAGTTCAGTCGGCCGCAGCCAAATTAGTTCTTGGCTGGACCAGGAGATCTTCAGCCACAGCGGCCCTAGCTGAGCTACACTGGCTCCCACTCAAACAACGAGTGGCCTTCAAGTCCCTCTGCCTCGTCTTTAAAGCGCTCCACGGAGCTGGGCCCAAACCTCTGCAGGCCATGTTCAACTGGTATACCCCTACCAGAACTCTACGCTCAGCCTCAGCCTGTCTGGTAATTGTTCCCAGATACAACAAAGCCCGGACGGGGGGCAGATCCTTCAGAGTCGTAGCGGCTAAACTGTGGAACAGTCTGCCTCCTGAAATCCGTCAAATCTCACAACTCCTCCCCTTTAGGAAACGCATCAAAACGTGGTTATTCCCTTAAACCACAACCTCACCTGTTCCTTGCCGTTCCCCTTAGTTAAGAGTATTCGCCAGCGCCAGGAAACCTGCAAGGTGTCAGATGCGCTTTACAAATGTTTAAAATAAATAATAATAATAATAAATAATAAAAGGGCATCCCTGCCTAGTACCCCGAGATAGCGAGAAGGACGAAGACATAGTCGGAGCCTGGCAGTGGTCGAAGTGTATAAGAGGGCTGTGGTGGCTATGAAGCCCTGCGGCATGCCCATTTGTTGCATTATAGAGAGGAAAAAGGGCCATTCCAGGGAGTCAAGGGCTTTTTCGGCGTCCAACAGGACAGCCGCTGTGGGGGTGTCGGGGCTTATTCTATGCAGGGTGTTTAATAAGGTGCGGAGGTTAAACGCCGTGGATCGATGGGGTATAAAACCCGACTGGGCCAGGGAGACTATGGAGTCCATAAGAAGTGAAAGGAGGCATGCCAACGCCTTAGCAAGTATTTTGTAGTCAAGGTTTAGGAGGGACAGGGGACGATAGGAGCCACACAGTAAGGGGACTTTCCCGGGTTTGGGGAGTAATATAATAACTGCTTCGCGGAGTGTGGGCGGGTGGACCTGCTTTTCCAATGCTTCGGCATACATATCTAACAGACGAGGAATCAAATGTTCCTTGTAAGCCTTATAAAATTCCCCACTATACCTATCCAGTCCAGAGGCAGATGAGGAGTTCAGGGATGTAATTGCTTTGTCTATGCTTTCCCCTGTGATTGGTATCGCTAGGAAATCCTGCATGAATTTTTCAAGGTATACAAGTGCAATTTCTGATTAATAGGCTTCTTGTGCCGTGTGGTCTTTGCCCATCCTAGTGGAGTATAGTGTCGCGAAATAAGAGAGAAATTCCTGCAGTATTTCCAAAGACTCAGTAATGTGTTGCCCTGCCTGCGAATGTAGCTCAGTGATGCAGGCCTTAGTGCAGGGGGGTCTAACCATTTGTGCCAGAACCCTACCAGGGCTGTCCCCCTCCCCGTACACCCTTGCATTGTGGTACTTCCCCATGTATAGAATTTCACGCTCAGCAGTCTCTCTGTATTCTAGGAGCAAGGCTGCCCTCACTGCCACGCGTTCCGGGTCAAAAGATGTCATTTGTGCAGAATCCAAGGCCTCGGTCTCCCCCTCCACCCGAGTCAGAGTGCTGCGAATGTCACAGAGTACCCCTGAACATTTAGCCATGCACACTCCTCTAATATAGGCCTTAAAGCCCTCCCACAGCACAGCCTCCTCGTCCACCTAGCCTGTGTTGATTGAAAAATATTCCTCTATTGCATCCTGGATCTCTTGCCTAAACACCTCGTCCTCCAATGCTCGATGGGGGAACCTCCATTGCCTTTCAAAACCTTCATGACGTTGGATCCGCAGGGTCAGTAATACAGGGGAGTGGTCAGAATACGTTCTGGGCAGCGTTTGAAGTCCATGAAACCACTTGGAAAGGTCCGGAGTAACCAACCAATAATCAAGCCTGGTCCAGGTGTCTTGGTGATTGGTGTAGTGGGTGTAAGTGTTGTGACCCGGGTCCCGTGAGCGGCCCACGTCTAGGAGCGAAAAATGCTCACAGATAGATCGCAAAGCTTTACGGGCTCGGGGTTTAGCGTCTGGGGCTGTCACAGTACTGTCAGTAGGTGGGTGCAAGGCGATATTGAAATCTCCCCCCAGTAGAAGTGGGATAGGGCTTAACAGTAGCAGTTTGGATAACAACGCATAGTAAAAATCGGGGGTCAGTGTTTGGGCCATATATGCAACCTTGCGCTATCTTTTGGTTAAGCAGGGTGCCCACCACTATCACATACCTTCCATCAGGGTCAGTAGTAACTGAGTGACATTTTAAAATGGAGCCGCTTATGTATAAGTACGGCAGAGCCCCTTGCGTAGCCGCTGAAATTTGCGAAGAATCTATTCGGGCCCCAAGAGGAGGCGAACTTGGCGTGGATCGTAAGTAGGGAGGTGTTTCCAGCAAGAAGGCCAAATCCACCCCATGTCTGAGCAAATAATGAACAACCTGACTTTTTTGCCTGTGTCGTTTAAGCCTAGGACATTCCACGTCGCTAGCGTGACACTTGAAGGACCAGTGTTGTAACCTAACTGTGCCATTTCAAAGAGTACTATTTATGTGCAGTATGGAACCAAGTATAATACCCATCTATTGTGATTTGGGAAAAAGGAACTAAAGCTACAGTGCAATGCAATGTGAGCAATACCCCACCCTCCTCCCCCCACCCAGCCTGCCTACCCATCCGGAGAGGCAATACCAACTGCATAATAACATGCAAAAGTACCAATGAAATTTCAAAACAATCAATGTAACAATCGTGATACAGTCTGTCATCACCATTGCAATCTTGAGGTGTTCACCAAAGCGGGGAGGCATTCACTCTCCAGGGGCCTAGTAACCAAAACGAACATTATATTCAACATATGGAGTCCCCGCTGTCTTTTCAACATAGTAAATGTGCGGTATAGTAGCAGGAGGCCCGCAATCAACAGTCAGCCATGCCCAGAGTTCGAAAACAGATCCACACTGACCGCTGAGCCGCTGTGTCGAGGTGAGGCAGTATCCGTTTCAGCGGAGCGCTTGTTGTTTAGCTTGAAAGTGCGGCAACATTCTTGTACTTCCGTGGGATTTTCAAAGATATGAACCTGGCCATTTACCTCTACCCCCAGCCTGGCCGGGTACAACATGCCGTATTTCAGCCCTAAGTTCTTCCGCGTTGCCTTCACCCCCAAGTATTTCCTCCGGGCGTCTTGAACCAATCTGGGTACAGCGACAGTCTGGAACCCTGCCAGGAGAGTTCGCCATGTTCCTGTGCCAGTCGGTGTGCTGTGTCTCTGTCCCGAAAGTTCATTATGCGCGCTATGATGGGTCTAGGTGGGCAACCCGGGTTGGGGCAGGGGCCCAGCGACCTGTGGGTGTGCTCCACCACAAAGCCAGGCGTAAAAGCCTCCTTCCCAAACAGGTCTGTTAGGATTGTTTCTACTAACGTGTCCATGCGTTTTGCAGCTGTGGACTCCGGCACGCTCATGAAGCGAATGTTGCTGCGCCAACAGTGCGCCTCCAAATCTTCGTTCTTCAACGCGAATTCCTTCAGGATCCTTTCCATGCGGTCCAGACTCTTCACCGATTGCGCCGTTCCATCCTCCAGGTCTGATGTGTGGGACTCCACAACATCTAGCCGTCTATCGTGCACTTGGAGCTTGGCACCCAGCTCCGCTATGTTTCTGTCCAGAGAGTCGAAGCGGACATCTAACGCCTTAAACCCAGCTCTCATTTCCAGCAATAGTGGGTGTAGTTTGTGCGGGTCCTCAGCCGAGGTTGACTGGGGTTGCCCACCGTCTGCCATGCCGTTTGACTGGTCCCTGACAGAGTCTGCAAGCTTTTCGAATGGGAGTACACGTTGCTTCGGATCTTTGCGGCCCATGCCACAAGTCATCAGGCAGGATCACTGGCGGCGACCAACTGGTGTCCAATAGACTATGGTATCACTGGTATGGTGCAGGGGGGACACAGCGGGTATTGCAGACCATGGGCCTGCCCTTCCGTCGCTATTCGCAAGCTCTTCTCGCGCCCAGCCACAGAGTTTGCTTGGGTGGACCCCAAATGGCGTCAGCGTTGTAAGTCTCCTCACTCGCAGGTTGTGCAGGGAGCATACACCCGGGCGCTACCCAGGGGGAATGAGGAAGACCCTCTCATTTGCTTGCGTCCTCCCCTTCAACAGTGAGCCCCACGCTAGACAAGGAGCGGGCTGTGCACCCAGGAAATGGGCCTGAACGCGGGCCGACTATTATGAAGAGTATTCCCGCCCTAGGCAGCCATAGTAATGTTGGGAAGGGGGGGAGGTGCCGCCCGTCCACTCCCAGCACCTGGCTCCCGCTCCGATTGTCTTTGCCCCGGGGGAGCCGCAGGTGTGTAGAAGCAGGAGCCGGCATCCGATTCCCGAGAGTAAGGACCAGAGGTGGCCCCTCCGCAGTCACGGGCACCCGTGGACCCCGGGGCAGCTGGGCGTGCCAAGCGGGAGGTCTGGGGTCCCCTTCATAGCTGGAGGGCTCCGGGTGTAATCGCTGGGCCCCAGGGGCGCCACAGGAGGTCCTGCACTCACCGCACTCCCCCTGAGCCAATCAGGGGCTGCTGCGTTGCGGCACTCCGGCCTCCGCCAGGATCTGCTTCACCGCCATTTTGCGAGGCCGCCTCAGAGAAAGGTAGAGCTGTCGGTCGTCCGCTCACTGCTGTTTAGGGCATCCAGCCCGCCACCGCCAGCATCGAGACTTTCTCAAGGATTTCTCCTCTGCAGTCCAGCATTCTTGGCCGCATATATGACCGGGAAATTGACAAATTGGGGCCATGGCTGGGAGAGCATCAGCTCTGTGCGGCCATCCCGTACACGGCGTAGCCACGCCCCCAACATAAGCAAGATAAGCATAAAAATCCAAAGAAATTAGATTTGGGCAGTTTGGCACTCTGTGACATACGTATTAAATCTGGCGGAATATAATGGCCAAATACAAAAATAGAATAACACGTCATACATTAAAACTCATAAAATGAGTCCAAATTAAAGCATTCTTAAAATGTTTAGGCATTAATATAAACGTATGACATACGCTTAATATTTGTTCACTGTCTAATAATCCACATCCATCCCAAAAACCTGGCTACAAGCATGCGATTGGAAGACTAGGGTCTGACATTAAAATTCTCATTGCTACAATATGACTTCTAGTTCCCAAAAGACTACGTATAAGGGAAAGCCATTTCATTTGGGGGTTTAGGTAAGCTAGCCATACAAACAAAACATGAGAGAAAGTTTCCTCACTAGATGGACAGTGAGGACATTCGTCATCCCTATCAATATTCCAATTTTTAGTAAAAGATTTGATTGGGAGGGAAAGGATCCCAGCCTGAATTGAAATATAATTTCCCTTCAAGGGGGACAGATATAACGTTCCAGTACAGCTCCAAAAAACATCTGGATTTGAATTCCAAGAACCTCCCCGTCAGATATGAACTTTCCACTACACGTGACTCAGCTGCAAGATTTACTTGCCAAAACTGCCCTTTTATGGTAGTGGCTTGTTACAGTTGGAATCATAATATTTGTATTCCTTGATTTTCTCTAAAACGTTATATTTTTACTTTAACATTAAATAATTATTACCCAATGAATGATCTTTATATTTTGTTTAATTCTCAACTATTGTCATACCACGATTTGTGTGGTATTGTTTTCACACATTTATGTATGTTGGTATAGTACTTTGATTTACCCTTGTTATTGCAATGGTATGTTCTTTAATGTAATGTTCGAATGTGAGGATTTGTATAGAGACAGTTGAAAGCTGGCTCTAGGAGGAAAGTTCATGTTTTTCAGGCTATCTTTCACTATTCAGATTTACATATGTACTGATTAGAACCAATGAAAGATCATGACTATTGTCCACACAGCCCTTCCCATAACATGCAAGAGATTAATTGTACTTAGTTATAATTGGGCTTGTTAGGATAAAATATTTTGTTGACAGCATGATAATCAGGCATCCAGATGGACACCTTACAGCCCTTGTGATCGGAAGTTTCATTATAAAGGATGGCAAAGCCATTAACAGGAGGTCATTCCAACATCCGGGACTCATGGAAGATGATAACCACCTTTACATTCAGAAGGTCATTCAACTCAATATTGCTACATGGATTTTTGTACCCATGAATGTTCCAGGATGTCTGGGCTATATTATCATTATTTACTACTGTTGTGAATAATTGTAGGATTTTGTACACAACACTCCTATCATTTGTATAGTTGCGTAGCACTTTCAAAGTTCTACTTCTTAGTTCTGACATTCTGGTTGACCGGGGTCAGAGTGATCACTGTGTTGTCACGGAGTTAGGCTTTCAGTTGGCCTTAGCTTCACCTGAAAAGTTTTGTTTGAGGCTTCGGTTAGCTAATTATATGGCTTTGATATATCGTTGTGATTGTGCCACCATTATGTTTAAGCTGACTTTTCTCATAAGGCAATAATGTGCAAGCAAGATGGTGGACAGGCTGGACCTCCACCATGATGTCCCTCATTGGCATAGCCACGGCTAGGCCCTCCCCTAACCCTCATGATATTTCAAGCAGGCTCTGGATAGTGGCAAACACCTGCCATGATACCCTGGTTGGAAATGAAGTTCCCAGACCGTGGTCCATTGCAGACCACATCTCCTACTCCCCAAAAGGGAAAAGCTACAAATACTTGACATTTCATCGTCCCATAAATAGGCTCGGAGCGGACTCTGACCTTCCTGCAGCTTGCCAGAAGCTCATGAGCCACATGGGTGGACTCTGGTCTGGAGTTGGAGAGATGAAACTTCAGAGGTGGGAAGGAGATATGACCTAACGGCTAGAGCTATCACCCTTGGCACTAGAGAACTAGGTTTGAATCCCAGCCTTGGCTCTACATCTATTATTATAGATAAATTGCTTTGGTGCTGATTTACTGTATGGCTGTTTTTACTTTGTTGGAGGAGATAAAATCTGCCACCCTGACAGGCAGATGATCACTGTATTTAGAGATACCTGCTGGTCTATCTGTGATCTCTGTAACTTCAGAGGAACTGTCATAATGGTACCAAATTTTGATGGGGCAGAAGGTAAAAAGAGTATATTTTTGCATTGCTTGGGATCTGAAGGCCAAGTTATCTTTAGAGCTTTACAACAGGTCGCAACTGCAGAGAGTGATGTGGATGATAATGTTTACAAGGAGGCTCTGTTAAGGATGGAACAAAGATTCGAACCTACCACAAATATCACACTCAACAGATACAAATACTACACCAGGGCACAAAATGAAAACGAATCCCTTGATGACTTTTTAACTGCGTTAAGGTCCTTAAGCATGCAGTGCAATTTTGGAAATATGTGTGATGAGATGATCAGACCAGATTATTGTCCACGTTAAAAACAAAAAAAACAGGAATAACTAGGCTAATAGGAGACCCAAAACTTTCAGAGTCTAATTCTACTACAAAGGCCTTGGAACAGTCTAAGAAGTTGGTGCACACTGTGAGGAACATGAACAATAAGACAGAGAAAGAGGAAGGAGTGTGTGCAGTTAAACGTTTAGAGGATCAGCAGACTGAATTTTCCAATTCAGGATCTAATACATCTCATATAAGTAACAATGGGGGTTTGAGAAAATTTGACAGGGGTGAGAAGAGTGGAGCATGTTATTGATGTGGTACTAGAACGCATATGGCGTCTTATGGGGGATGTCCAGCATTAAATAAGGAGTGTAGGAAATGTAGGAGAATGGGACATTTTGCCAGTGTGTACAAAGATCAATAGAGAGGTACGCTACAAACACATATCAAAGTATCTTGCACATCAGAAAGATGTGACAATACACATAAGTGTGAATGTTGTCCAGTAGGCGACAACAACAAAGGTTGTGTGTGTCCATTATAGAGAAGGTATCAAATGTAAGTGACACAGAAGATAAGTCAATTAAGAAAGCACCCATGTGCACAGTGGAAGTTGCAGGGTTGGAGTTGAAACTCATGGCAGATTCAGAATCTCCATTGACCATAATTTCTAGGCAATAATATAAGGAAGAACTTAGTGTACATAGAAACTTGATGAGATTTTACCACCTGACTTTGTAGCTGAGAGTTCTGATGGCTTGAAGATCGATATGGAGGGGTACTTCAAGGTCTCTACATTTTAAAAGCAGAGTTGCACAAGTCAAACTTTATATTACAGTGTGAATGTCTTGGAGTGGAGAGACCAATGGAAATTGGGAAATCATTCTTAATCCCCGTTCCAAAGAACAAGAGCTGTTAGATGAAGGTTTCTGGCTCAAAAATGTGGCAGTTACTGGATATGGCGACAAAGAGCATTTCATTCAGGAAAAGTTTAAGGAAGTTTTTACAGAGAAACTAGGTAGATTGAAGAATTACTTGCATAAGATAAAACTTAAAAGCAACACCATACCAGTCAAGTAGAAACTAAGAGGGGTACACATCAATGTCAGAAAGGAACTTAGAGATATTCTCAACGAGTTGGTTAGCTAGGGCATCAAAGAACCCATTGATTTGGCAGAGTGGACTTCAACCACTGTTTTGGTTTGCAAAACTTGAGAGTGTATGTGGACCTTAGAGCCTTGAATTCTGGTGTTGTGGTTTATTGTCACACTCTTCGGAACATAAATGAAGTAGTGTCAATGTTGGAAAGAGCCAAAATATTTTCCAGACTCAATTTAAGATCAGCCCATCACCAGATTCCGTTGTCTGAAGACTCCTAGATGTTAACGACGTTTATTACTCCGCAGGGTCGGTATCAGTACACTAGAAGGCCTTTTGGTTTACCTTCTGCTGCCTCGGTATTCCAAAATGTAATGTTTAATATTTTCAGAGATGTTGACATGTTTGTAAATTGTTTCCAAGATGATATTTTAATTTTTTCACCGAATGAGGAGGGGCACATGAAACATCTGATGGGATTATGAGACAGTTTTAAAAAAAATAGGTTGACCCTTAAAGCTCATAAATGCAAAATGTTCAAGGATACTGTGGAGTATTTAGGGCACATGTTATCAGGTAATAGTGGGGTTCCGAAAAAATCCAATGTAGAAGGTATTGTCAACGCACCTGCGCCCTCCAACAAGGAACAACTGTTGTCATTTGCTGGAATATGCAAATACAATAGTAAATTTATAAGCAATTTTCCAACCAAAATGGAACCGCTGAGAAAGTTGTTCAGACTTAAAGCATTGTTTGAGTGGAATAAGGAGCAGCAGAATGCATTTGAGTCCATCAAAGATGATATTGTCAAGGCTCCCACCTTGAAACCGTTTTGCATGAACAAAGAATGTATGATTACAGTGGATGCAAGTTTGTATGGCATTGGCGGGGTGTTGTCGCAGAGATGCGCAATGAGAAATGAATGTAGGTTTTGCCTCCCGCACTTTAAATGATTCTGAACGTAAGCATGCACTAATTTAAAAAGAGCTGTTAGCTTGTGTCTGGGTGATTGAACACTATCACAATTATGTGTGGGGGAGCAATCAATCAATCAATCAATCAATCAATCAATCAGAGCATTTGTATAGCGCACTACTCACCCGGAGGGTCTCAAGGCGCTGGGGGGAGGGGGTCCGCTACTGCTCGAACAGCCAGGTCTTGAGCTGCTTCCTGAAGGCGAGGTGGTCCTGGGTGAGGCGGAGGTGGGTCGGAAGGGAGTTCCAAGTCTTGGCGGCCAGGTAGGAGAAGGACCTTCCTCCTGTGGTGGCTCTTCGGATGCGAGGGCGTGGCTGGTCGATCGAAGCTTGCGTTTGGGAGCGTAGAAGTTGAGACGGCTGTTGAGGTATCCTGGTCCTTGGTTGTGTAGGGCTTTGTGTGCGTGGGTGAGGAGCCGGAAGGTGATTCTCTTGTTGACCGGGAGCCAGTGCAGGTCTCTCAGGTGTCCGGAGATGTGGCTGCGGCGGGGGATGTCCAGGATGAGTCGTGCTGAGGTGTTCTGGATCCGCTGGAGTCTCTTCTGGAGTTTGGCGGTGGTTCCGGCGTAGAGGGAGTTGCCGTAGTCCAGACGGCTGGTGACGAGGGCCTGGGTGACCATCTTCCTGGTCTCGGTGGGGATCCAGCGGAAGATCTTGCGTAGCATGCGCAGGATGTTGAAGCACGACGAGGAGACGGCGTTGACTTGTCTGGTCATGGAGAGGGAGGAGTCCAGGATGAAGCCCAGGTTGCGTGCGTGGTCAGTTGGTTTGGGAGCACTGCCCAGGGCGGGGGGCCACCAGGAGTCGTCCCAGGCGGAGGGTGAGGATCCCAGGATGAGGACTTCCGTCTTGTCCGAGTTCAGTTTCAGGCGGCTGTTCGACATCCATTTGGCAACGTCTGTCATCCCTTCGTGCAGGTTGGCTCTGGCGGTGGCGGGGTCGTTAGTGAGGGAGAGGATCAGCTGGGTGTCGTCGGCGTAGGAGATGATGTTCAGGTTGTGGTGGCGTGCGATGGCTGCGAGGGGGCTCATGTAGACGTTGAAGAGTGTTGGGCTGAGCGAGGAGCCTTGAGGAACGCCGCAGATGACTTCGGTGGCCTCCGATCTGAACGGGGGGAGGCGGACTCTCTGTGTCCTTCCGGCGAGGAAGGAGGTGATCCACTCCAGTGCCTTCTCCTGGATTCCGACGTTGCTGAGGCGCTGTACTAGGGTACGGTGGCAGACAGTGTCAAAGGCCGCGGAGAGGTCCAGGAGGATGAGGGCCGCTGTTTCTCCGTTGTCGAGCAGGGCTCGGATGTCATCTGTAGCTGTGATCAGGGCGGTCTCGGTGCTGTGGTTGGCCCGGAAGCCAGACTGCGAGAGGTCGAGGGAGCCGTTCGTCTCGAGGAAGGCGGCCAGTTGCTTGTTGACGGTCTTCTCGATGACTTTGGCCGGGAACGGGAGCAGCGAGATGGGGCGGTAGTTCTTGAGGTCGGTTGGGTCTGCTGATGGTTTCTTGAGTAGAGCGCTGAGTTCGGCGTGCTTCCAGCTCTCCGGGAAGGTGGCGATGTCGAAGGAGGTGTTGATGATGTCCCGCAGGTGGGGTGCGATGACAGCGTCGGCCTTGTTGAAGACGTGGTGAGGGCAGGGGTCTGTCGGAGATCCGGAGTGGATGGAGTTCATCGTGCGGATGGTGTCTTCGGTGCTGATCGGGGCCCAGGCGCGGAGGGTGGTGGAGGGGGGCGGTGGTTCGGTCGTGGCGTGCGTCGGTTGAGTGCTGAAGCTATTGTGTATGTCTGCGATCTTGTTGTGGAAGTAGGAGGCGAGGGAGTTGCAGAGGTCTTGCGAAGGGGTGATGTCGTTGTTTCCGGCGTTGGGGTTGGAGAGATCTTTCACGATGTTGAAGAGTTCCTTGCTGTTGTGTGCGTTGTTGTCCAGTCGTTCCTTGAATGCGGTTTTCTTGGTGGAGTGGATCAGTTGGTGGTGTTTTCGGGTGGCGAGCTTGAGGGCAGTCATGTTGTCAGGTTTTCTCGAGTGCTCTGCAGTTCTTCTTGGAGCTCTTGAATTCGTCATTAAACCATGGGGCTTTCTTGCTGCCGGGTCTGCTCGGCGGGGTCTTCAGCGGGGCGAGGTCGTCTGCGCAGTCTCTGATCCATTTCGTGAGGTTGGTGGCTGCTTGGCTGGGGTTCGTTGTGCTGGTGGGAGGGTTCTTGCTCAGGGAAGTAGTGAGCTGGTCTGCAGTGATCTTGTTCCAGCTTCTGCGGGGAACCTGTTGCTGGTGATGGTGGAGCGTGGTTCTTCTGAAGCTGAAGTGGACGCAGCTGTGGTCCGTCCAGTGGAGTCCCGTGGCGTGGCTGAAGGCGATGTCCTTGCTGGAAGAGAAGATCGGGTCGAGTGTGTGTCCGGCGTAGTGGGTGGGGGTGGTCACCAGTTGCTTGAGTCCGAGGTTGGCGAGGTTGTCCAGCAGGGTGTTGGTGTTGCGGTCGTTGTTGTTCTCCAGGTGGAAGTTGAGGTCCCCGAGGAGGATGAAGTCGGCGGAGGGGAGGGCGAGCGGGCTGACGAAGTCGGCGATGTCCTCGCTGAATTGTGTGCGTGGTCCCGGGGGTCTGTAGATGAGGGTGCCTCTGAGGGTGGTCTTGGGGTTGACGTGGATCTGGAAGTGCAGGTGTTCGGCGGGTGCGAGGTTGTCGTCGGTGTTGGTCGTGATGCGGATGGTGTTCCTGTGGATGATGGCGATGCCTCCTCCTGTCTGGTTGACGCGGTCCCTCCGGATGATCTTGTAGCCGCCCGGGATGGCGATGGCGATGTCGGGCGCTGAGGAGGCGTTCATCCAGGTTTCCGTGAGGAAGGCGACGTCCGGTGATGTAGCATCGAGGAGGTTCCAGAGTTCCACGGCGTGTCTGTGGACGGACCGGGTGTTAAGCAGGATGCACTTCAGGTGGGTGCTGCTGGAGTTCGGCTTGGTGGGTGCTGGTGTGGCGTGGGTCCGGTTGCAGGTGAAGTTGCAGGAGTGGCAGCTGAGGGGTCCGTGGGTGCGTCTCGGTGTGGCTCGGCAGCAGCCCGGGGTTCGGCCGGTGTTGAGTGCGTTGAGTTCGGTGGCGTCGTAGGTCCGTCGGGTCGGCTTCCGGCGGTGGGGGCCAGGGGTCCTGGCACTGGGCGCGGTCCAGGCGCGGACGGGCGCAGACGGGCTTACCTTTGGCGCACCTTCGGCGCTCAATCGGTGCTCCCGCTGCGCGCGTCCGCTGCGCGGTCGCTCCGGGGGCGTCATAAGAAGGGGGACGGGAGGGCGGGTCTGCTGGTCTGGGCAATCGGCTGGGCCAATGGGCCGGTGGTGGGCGGGGCCGCAGGGGGCCAGCGGCGGGAAAAAGTGGCGAGCGGCGAGCGGGCGGCTCAGCTGAGGCTGGGCCGCTCGGGGTGCTGGGGGGGCGACGGTGTCGGCAGGCAGGCAGGCAGGCAAGGAGGCTGGCTGGCAAGGAGGCTGGCTGGCTATCAGGTCAGCAGGCGAGGGAGCAAGGGGGTGACCCGGCCTCGAGAGGCACAGTGGTCACTCCCGCGCGCAGCTAGGTAATCCCCTTAAGAAGGGGGACGGGAGGGCGGGTTTGCTGGTCTGGGCGATCGGCTGGGCCAATGGGCCGGTGGTGGGCGGGGCCGCAGGGGGCCAGCGGCGGGAAAAAATGGCGAGCGGGTGGCTCAGCTGAGGCTGGGCCGCTTGGGGGTGCTGGGGGGGCGACGGTGTCGGCAGGCAGGCAGGCAGGCAAGGAGGCTGGCTGGCAAGGAGGCTGGCTGGCTATCAGGTCAGCAGGCGAGGGAGCAAGGGGGTGACCCGGCCTCAAGAGGCACAGTGGTTCTAAGCAAATTTATTCTTAGAACAGACCACAAAGCCCTAGTAAATATTTTATCCCCAGGTGGAGGCTGGAATCCACTGTGCGTATTGCATGACTTACTTCCAAATTACAAGAGTACTGTTTTTCAAAACTGAGTTTGTGCTTGTCAAGAACAATGTGAGGGCTGATTTCGGTGATTTTGAAGAGATTTCAGTGGAAAGGTGAAAATTGTGTGAGAAGGAAGACTTGTTATGGCAGACTAATAATCAGTACAACCTGAGTGGATAGCCCAGGAAGGAGGATTTAAGTGCTGAAGTTGTGCCTATCTTTAAGGTTGCAGATGAGTTGGAGTTAGATGGAGAACTTATGTACAAAAGTAGAAAGTGTGTGCGACCCACTGGGGTACAAGAGTTAATCTTGAAGTTGGCACATAAATCCCATCCGGGTATGTCTTCTATGAAACAGTTAGTGAGAAATTTCTTCTGGTGGCCCGGTATGAACTGCATGGTTGATGGCACGGTCAGAGAATGTGATGTATGCATGTCAAGGGAGAAGATGTTGAAGGTTAATACCCCCCTTTAAAAAGTTCTGAATGGCCTGATGAACCATGGATAAAATTGGCTTTGACATTTCAGGTCTGTTCATGTGTTTGCCTTATGAATCGCGGTATGCATTAGTTCTTGTGGATTACCACTCAAAGTGTCCGGAGGTGAAGTTTGTGGCACACAATACAACCAATATTGTGTTGGAATTCTTCAAAGAAGTGTTCGCCAGAGAGGGGTGTCCATCCATTTTGGTTACAGATAATGGTGTGCAGCTCACTTCAATGGAGATGGAAACATATCTTAAATGTTATGACATTAAACATGTCACTACTTCATTGTATGAATCAGATGAGAATGGTCAGGTTGAGCGCTTTAACCGTGTGTTGAAAGGATATGTGTCTGATGTCATCAAGGTAGAAAAATCTACTAGAGAATCACACCACACTCTGTCACTGAGGTTAGTCCTTTCAGACTTTTAAAATATGGAGATCCTGCGTCCAAACTGTGTCTGTGGTGGTTCAAGGAGAAGTGGGAGAGAGATGGAGAGTACGGTGAATGGTGCCGCAGAGAAGGTGAGAACTAAACAGTTTAAGACCAAGGTTTGGTATGACAATAAGTGGAAAACTAAAACTCATTATTTTAAAGTGGGGGACTGGGTAAAAATCAGAAAACCAGGTTTGATTAGTAAGTGTTCAGAAAGATTTAGTAAGGCCATGAAGATTACAAAAGTGTTCACCAACAGTGTTATTACCCAGGATGGCGAGTTGTGGAATGCTACACGTGTTGCAAGATGTCCCAATGAAACCTGCACTTTTAATGTTGATGATGGAACCACAGAATATTCTTTGGTAAGGTTGGCAGTTTCTGTTCACAGCTGTGACCATGAGATGGCCACCAGTGCATGTTCAGAAGCAAACAATGGTACCCTTGCTTCTGGAGTCAAAGATTCATGTTGCATTAGACAACTTCCGAGAAGGTTGTCAGATTTTGTTAGATAAGATTGTTCTTTCCTTTTGTTTTCATTCCCCATGTACCCCTTTCTATTTTCTATCTTATTTTCTTATATAAGTGAGGTATGTTACACCCTTGAATGCTCCTGCATGCGACCACCATTCAGCCTGCTTGGTTATGTCACACAGCTGTGCATTTTCTAATGTGTGTTCCTACTCTATCATAGAACTTGGATGTTTGGTCAGCCAGGAGGTCAGTTGCACTGGGCCATTCTGCTGTCCAGTCATGTTGCTGTGCTGCTGAATAAATCGCTTTCACGCCTTGCGCGCTGGCCGAATTTTCGCACTGTGCGGGCGAAATGGAGAGTGGGCGGAGTTCGGACGGCCCCCGGCCGTCGTTAGCATACACCCACCGTGACGAGTGACAGCCCAGGGCCACCGTGAGCACCGAAGGGGTTAAACCAACTACTGAATTCTCAGCTTGTAATACTGCCTAGTCTTAATTTCACTGCATGCTTCTTTCATCCACCAGTATGCTATGACTGCCCCTATATCACACTGTCAGAGGCTCATTTTCATCCCTGCTTTCTTCCTTTGACACTGTTTTAAAGTGATTCTCTTCCTTCCTTTTTCCCATTTCCTGCTTGTCACTCTCTTGTTCTCGTTCAAACGCGGAAATTAGTTACTGGCCTTGTTATATATGTATAGATGATCTGATTTACAGGATGGGAATTCTGATGACTCTGCACATGTAAAGTGACACCAGGTGTGCAGTGTCCTGCAAGGTGATAATGTAAGGATGATCATATTAAACACCACCCAAAGCAGAACAAAGACTCAGTATGACCATTCACCCATCATGGCCTCGAATCTATGACATAATATCGACAGACAGAATATCGACCTACAAAAATATCGATACAAAAATATCGAAGTCAAAAACATCGGAGTTATATCTTCATAAAGGTAAGTACAAAAATATCGAAAATTTAATATCGTAGTACAAAAATATCGAAAGTAAAAATATCGTTTTTTAAAATGTATTAATAATACTGTAAAAATAGTTTAAAAATACATATAAGTTTACAAATATTAAATAAAAACATTAAAACATATTTAGAAAATTATAACTAATACATATACATTTAAAATAAATTAAAAACTACATATAAATTAATATATATACATACTACACATATTGCAACAGTAGGAAAATCGTTGGATAGCGTAGGGGTAAACTTTACTATTCCCACTCCAGAGGGTGCAACAGTAGGGAAAGCGTTGGATAGTGTAGGGGTTTAAATTACTATTCCCACTCCAGAGGGTGCAACAGTAGGGAAAGCGTTGGATAGCGTAGGGGTAAAAATTACTATTCCCACTCCAGAGGGTGCAACAGTAGGGAAAGCATTGGATAGCATAGGGGTTTAAATTACTATTCCCACTCCAGAGGGTGCAACAGTAGGGAAAGCGTTGGATAGCGTAGGGGTAAAAATTACTATTCCCACTCCAGAGGGTGCAACAGTAGGGAAAGCGTTGGATAGCGTAGGGGTAAAAATTACTATTCCCACTCCAGAGAGTGCAAAAGTAGGGAAAGCGTTGGATAGCGTTGGGGTTTAAATTACTATTCCTACTCCAGAGGGTGCAACAGTAGGGAAAGCGTTGGATAGCGTAGGGGTAAATATTACTATTCCCACTCCAAAGGGTGCAAGAGTAGGGAAAGCGTTGGATAGCCTAGGGGTAAAAATTACTATTCCCACTCCAAAGGGTGCAACATTAGGGAAAGCGTTGGATAGCGTAGGGGTAAAAATTACTATTCCCACTCCAAAGGGTGCAACATTAGGGAAAGCGTTGGATAGCGTAGGGGTAAAATTTACTATTCCCACTCCAGAGAGTGCAACAGTAGGGAAAGCGTTGGATGGCGTAGGGGTTAAAATTACTATTCCCACTCCAGAGGGTGCAACAGTAGGGAAAGCGTTGGATAGCGTAGGGGTAAAATTTACTATTCCCACTCCAAAGGGTGCAACAGTAGGGAAAGCGCTGGATAGCGTAGGGGTAAAATTTACTATTCCCACTCCAGAGAGTGCAACAGTAGGGAAAGCGTTGGATAGCGTAGGGGTTAAAATTACTTCCCACACTACTCCCCCTTTAACACACAACACACTACACATACAAATAAACAAAATTAATATAAATTTCTATTAATCAATTAATATCAATTAATATTACTAAATTGATGTAATTATAAATGAACTAATTAACACATATTAATTACTAATTAATTAACAATAAATACCAACAAATAAATACAATCTCTTTAATTAATTACATTTCATTATATCACACCCTATCCCCCTATAAACACACAACCCACTACACATAAATACATCACATCATTTAATCACTTAATAATTATTAATTACCAATTAATTATTAATTAACAATAACAAAAACATTAAACATATAAGCACAATAACTCTAATTAATTTAATTAAATAATTAATAATATTTAATTACCAATTAATTATTAATTAACAATAACAATAAATTAAATATATTAGCACATTAACTCTAATTAATTTATTTTACTAATTAATATTATTTAATTACCAATTAATTAATTAACAGTAACAAAAATGTATATATATTAAAACATTAACTCTAATTAATGTAATTAACTAATTAATATAAATTAATTACCAATTCATTATTATTAAAAATATTTACATACTTATATTAATTAATTAATTATTATTAAATTACTTCCCACCCTATTCCCCTATAAAGCCACAACCCGCTCTGATACTAAAACGCAAAATGTAAGCAAATTTACTAATTTTCAAACATACATTACAAAACATATTTAACAAACATATAAACAAAATAATAAAATACATAACACTAAACAAAATTTCGATATTAGTAAATTTCGATATTTTCGATATTAGTAACATACATGCCTTAAAAAAACGATATTCTGTCTGTCGATATTTTGGACATCGATATTAAAACATCGATATTATTGTATATCAATATTTTTATTTCGATATTTTGTCTCACTACCCATGGCCTCAACCACACATGACCCATTTTCTGTGCCTGAGTAAGGGGCACCCGGTGACGCAGCAGGGAGGACAATCTTACTTAGTGATTGAAAGTCCTACCTTTGGTGGCCCTGCTGTGAACTCCAGGCCCGCCCTCGTGACCCTGCCTATCCTGTTAGATTAGGCTAAAAAGGCCTACATTTTTTTAATTGAGACACTACAGTGTCAGATCTAGAACATGATAAATGTATGGCTGCCAATGTATTCTTCGTTATTGTAATTTGAACACTGCAACTACATGTCCCAGCATTTAACATGCTGTTACGATCAAACTTTTCTTAGGAAAGGCATTTTTGGTTTTCTTAAGAACTTTGGCACAGTTTGAGGAATCTGTATGAAACTTTCCAAAACAAACGTTCATCCATTTTGGCTCTCTCGTTGACATTTTTTAGTTGATCTGTCAAGTAGGGGCAAAGACAAAGGGAAGAGGGACCCCAAAAGCCCGAAAGAAAATACAATAATTCATTTCTATTTTAACAGCTGCTTCCCTACATTACCAATACACCAAAATACTGAGAGAACAGACGTGAAGAGGCCCAGACAGGCAGCGCCTAGCTGCTGTGCATCTATGTTAGTTCAATGAAGGTCTTGCCATCCTTGGGGTAAGGAAGTGCAGAGTTAGACCCACATGCCACTCAAGGCATTACACATCCAACAAAAGTATGTCTGAAGTATGCCAGTAATTCAGGCTCAAACATAAATAGGTCAGAATAGCAGTGAAGATTGAAAAATCCCTACAAGAGCTTTAGCAGCTTTCTCTTTTCGGCAAGGTATTGACACATTTCTTTATAATCTCCCTAAATCCTTTTAATGCTGTTCTCACAAATTGACTGCAGTAGACAACTCTTAGCTTTCATACCTCCTGGCAGTAAGCTACTCACGAAAAGTGTTCCCATGTGAATGTTAGTCAGGTTAGCACCTGTCATAGCAGAATATATATTTTCCACTTTATTACCAAAAAATTGAGCCAGATCCTCACACTGTGTTTCACTAAGAATAAGAGGGGTGGTCTGACTTTCAGCTCCAGATAGTTCCTTGAACACCTTAACTCCTTGTGTGCGCATGACGAAAACACGTCCTCATTAGCCACGGGTGGCGTGTGCTCATGACAGCATGGTTCCGTCATGCGGCTGCCGCTCCGCCCATGCGGCATTAATTCCCCGCCTGTGCGGGCAAATTAATGAGCTGGCGAGGCCGGGACGGAACCACGCCGTCATGAGCACATGCCACCTGTGACTCATGATGGCGTGGTTCTGTCACAAGCACAGCAGCTCCGCACTCACACCCCCACCCCCCGGCGAAATTTGCGCTTCGACTAAGGGGTTAAACAGTGTTTTTGAGAGATTGCGGAAGTAAGATATGAGCCAATAGAGCCAATAGAGCGTAGAAGCCAGCTTTGAATTGCCCCAAGGTCAGCAATTCCCATTTGTTCAATGGCCGGAGTGCGATTAATTAAAAGGTTATTTAAGGCTCCTATATCAAGCTTAGCCCAGTTTCTAGTTTTGGATATACTACCCCTCGGGCAACCGGGGGGCCTGAGACAACCTTAAGACGAAAGGCGACAGCAAAGTGGTCAGACCAACATATTGGGAGGGCAGGAGAACAACAAATATCGGACAAATTAGAAAAAATACGGTCCAATAAGTGACCAGCTGCGTGAGTGGGGCCTGAATTGCAGAGTAAAATGTTCATTGCCTCAAGATCAGAGATAAGTGCAGTACTTTTTCCACATGTTGGGTCATCAAGGTGGAGATTTAAATCACCCAAAATTGGGAAGTTAGCAGCACTCAAAATAAATGGGGTTATCAGAATGGGAAAAGATGCCACCCATTGTCCAGAAGGTCCCAGTGGACGATAAACCAGAATCCCTGAGAAGGTAAACTGGGGAGTAAGAGTAATTTTGAACAAAGCGGCCTCACAAGCAGCAGAGGATATAGCTTCAAATTTACAATCAAAAGTTTTTTTGTAAATGATAGCAATGCCCCCCTCCCACAACGTTTCTTCCCTGTCCTTCCTAACAATAGAGAAATCTAACGGAAGTACTGAGGCTACATCAGGGCCCGAACTTTCCTGAAGCAAAGTCTCTGTAAGAAAGACAGCATCCGGCTGCTCATTGATTAGAAGATCGAAGATATCAGCCTTATGTTTAGGAACAGATCTACAATTAATATTATGAAATTTAAAATCCTTATGAGATGAAAGCAAATTATTTTGTGAAATCTGTTGCTGAAGAGCAGTATGAGTAATCATCTCAGAGTCCTTCTGCTTAAGATTTTTTCTACACTTAGAATCCTGAAAAGAGGCTACGTTAGGAGCAAATTTACAGTGTAAACATTTAGTGGATTCCTTATTCAAATCCAATAAAATATAATTAGGCAGGGGCATATCATGGTACTCTACAAGTTGGTCAGAAGAGTAACAGAGCGTATGAGTCTTTAGTGGACCAGGGTTTTTTGGCCTGGAGGGCGCGGATGGGCGCAGACAGGCTAGCCTTTGGCGTGTCATTGGCGCGCCCGCTGCATGCGTCTGCTGTGCGTCGGAGTCAAATGGTGTCTGGTATTACTTCCATTAACGATTGCATTTTGTTGAATAAAGGTCCATGCAAAATAGGCTTACAGCATCTTGGTTCTTACTGTACACATCTTGAGTAGTGTGTCCCTTTCTGGTGCCCGCAATTGAAGAATTGTGGTCAGTTCTGAAGACCACACCTGGATTATTGTTGCCGCTTCTGAAGACCATGGTGGGGGTAGTGTGGCCAGTAACATTGGCCACACTCGGAATATAATGGTCAGTTTAGGAGGCCACGGCTCTAGTACTGTGGCAAGTACTGGATGCTACTCAGATGAAGTATTTTGTCTTACTGTGATGATTGATAATGTCTCATCTGAAAATGTGTGCCATATTCCGCAGGCCAATTTTACAGACTTGAGTCCATTCTGGAGTCCGAATGCGAACTTCTAATGTGGTAAAAGATCTGAAACAAGAAACCTTATGAAAAGCATTGCAAGGACTTTCATGTCTACAGTGGGGGAGATGTGATGAAGACATTTAAACTATCCCAAATGCTGGTGATGTAGACTTGTAGAGAATGGAACAGTTTGTGGTTTAGTTCTACTAAGAATATGTTCTGAGAGGAAGGAGACTGTGGTGGAACATATAAAGGTTTTAATTAAATGGGTAGTTAATGCTTGTGAGTGTTCCTCTTGGTCCCCAGCAGGAGGGCCAGAGGCAACATTTTGAAACAGCATTCATAAGTGCCCGAGGCATTAAAATGGGTGCAATGCTAATGCTGGAGTAAAGACAGGGCGCTAAGACTAGGGTGACCACTCGTCTGTAAATTTCACAGACAGTCTGTAATTTGGACCTCGAATCCGTTGTCCGTGAGATCCCTTCTAGGGACGCCTTTTGTCCGTAATTTTGGGCCTTGCAGGGAGCAGAGCTGTTTCCCTTTGAGAGGCCTCAGCTCTCTGATGCCGTCTTGCACTCATCCTCGGAGCGAAGAGCAGCCCCACCCCACTCATTGTCATTCTGTATGCAGGCTGATTGCCACATACAGAATGACAATGGGCTAGTTTGGGCTCTTACCGCATATGGTGGCCTCCTCCTGCCTCAGTCTAGGGCAGGGCATTCTGTTAGGGTTAGATGGAAGAAATGTACAAAACAAATGTACAAAGTTAAAAAGAAGAAGGCATAGTTCTTACACAGTCTCATCATTTCAGAGCTGAAGCATTTTTATTATTACATAAAAAGAAGCCATAGTTGCTGTTTTTTAATTTATTTTATGCAACTAACATCCATTGACAAAGCCAATGGTCATAGCTTGATGTAGGTCTAATGTTAGTGGATGCTATGGTAGAAAGAGCAAAATGCAAGTCGGGCGGCACATTATGCTAAGCACATATTTTTAGCCAGGTGTTTTAAGCCACACCCTTAATTACATCAAGCATGCCCCTTGGCGAGACCCCCAGGTTTTTCATCCCACTTAAAGCCCTGGAAACACCACCATGTCACAGTCACCTCATGTCCTGGCCCTGTGCATCATGCATGACTTCCCGGTTTTCCGATTGACCATGTGCAGCGGCATAGTGAACCCTCCCCCACCCCATTCCTTGCGTTAGGAACTACATTGAGGATGAAGTTGTTGATGGGCCTCTTCTGTCTGCAACTGGATGGGTGGGTGGGTTGGTGGATGGAAGAATGGGTGGCTAAGTGAAAGGGAAGTGGAGAGGGAAGGGAAGGATGGATGGATGAGTGATTGAAAGCATGGATGAATGATTGAAAGAATGGATGGACGAATGGGTGCATGGATGAGGGAAACGAAGAATGTAAAGATGGATGAGTGAAATAATGCATACATGAGTGAAAGGGAAGGTAGAGCACTGGAAGAAAGTATGCATGGATGGATGAGCAAAAGGGTGAATGGGTGGACGGATGAGTGACTGGGTGGTTAAATGAGTAAGTGAAAGAATGGCTGTATGGGTGAAAGGGTAAATGGTTGGATGGATGAGTGAATGGATGGATGGATGGAAGAGTAGATGTATGAGTGAAAGGATGGTTTGGGTGAAAGGGTGGCTGGATGATGGATGGATGAGTGAAAGGGTGGATGAAGGGATGATGAGTGAAATAATGGATGGAAAGATAGATGAGGGATAGGTTTGCAAATGGTTGAAAAGGTTTGGATATGGATGGGACACAGATGGAAGGACAGAATGAATGGTGAAAGACTGAATGATGGATGAAAGAATTACTCGATGACAGAGGGTAATTTTGAAATGGTTGATATCAGGGTTTAGAGGTAAGGATGAATGGCTAGACCCTTGGACAAGAGAGCTCTTCTGGGCAGGGTTATGATAACTTACTTTGCTTTCTTGGTGCCATAAGAGCTTTAGTTCAAAATTGGAGGTATTTAAATGTTCTGGCTACTCCCTTGCCTATGTGTTACTATTCTGTATTTGCTGTGTGCTTATGTGTGGGATCTATACATCATGCATATGACATTTTGAGTGACACCCAACTGCTACTTAAATGTTACACTAGTAATTGTAAATGTTTTCATGTATTGTTTTAGGTGTAAGGTTTTGGGGATAGCCTCATAGTGCCATGAGTGGGCTTGGGGTGTATATTGTGTTTGTAGCAATAGGCAAGGCGTCAAAAATAAACTATGTAATAGTGTATCAACAATGCATTCTTTTAGAAAGTTACAGGGAAAAGCACCTTTGTGACTTCCGTCTGCTTGTGCAACTCTCTGCGAAGCCCCATAAGCAAAGTGAGATTCCATATTTTAAGTTACACTTGCTGAAACACCCATAATGCGTTCCCTATAGTGGGTTCATCACAGCGATCCTCCCTTTAATTCACCTATACGTGAAGCTTTACATCTCACAATGGCTCTCAGATATGAGATGCTAGTAACAAAGTCTAACCGAGCAGATCTTCCTGACCGCTTTTCTAACCAAACATGCCTGCTAAGGACCATGAGTTGTACACAAAATATGACTGGACAACCCAGTGCAGTAACCATATAAGTAGATTATTATCATATGAAATATCACAAAAAGACCTCCACAGTTGCTCAAAGCTGCACACATACTGAAACACTGAAGTGCACGATTGTCTCAACCTAATATAAAACTTATTTTGACTTGTACTTAAGTGGTTGTCTGTAAAACTTACCTTTTGTCCCGAAGTTGTGTCGTGAATTTTGACCTTCTGTCCTGAATTGTTAGACTTACCGTCCTAAATTTGCACCCATGCCAGTTGGTCAACCTAGCTAAGACCCTGATTCCGAGTTTGGTTTTAATTCCTTACCTGGCAGAAACAGGAGGCTCCACCTGAATCAGAAATACAATGTCTTCTCCTGTGCGCATGTCAGCAAGAAATACCTGGCATATGTGCTTGTGGAAATTCAGGCTGGATTGATGGAATAACTGGAATCAGTTGGAAAACAAAACCTGACTCACGCATTTTTCCCATTCCTCATAAGATAATTAGTTATCCTGCTGCAAACCTTCAAATCGGAATTTCCGTCCTCGTGGTAGTCGTAATTCTGGGTCTCTCATTAATTAGTTGCAGTGGAACCCTAAATAGAGTAAACAGTGCAGTGTTACGACAGTAATGATAAAATGGCCGACCCCAAGAGCTTTGCTTGTATGGTATTGTATTTGTAGCCAATAGCGTTACATCTTGTCACACTCTCTCCCAGCATCCCTGGCGCTGCCAGGCACACGCCACCAGCAAATGGAAGCATCCTGCTCACTCAGAGAATGAATTCAAAATCAGACAAGGCCAGCGCTCTGTGAACAAGTCTGGCATGTCTGTCTTGCTTCATATTTTAGATGGAAAATTAAACCCATATTTCCACTGGCTGCAGCCATTATTGGCCTTAACTTCTCAGAAAATAGAAACCGTAACCAAGGCAGCACCCCCCTTCTCACTCAGCCACCCCTCCCTGCACAGGACAGTAATGTTTAATGAGCGATGCACAATGAGGCGGTAGGCACCGGGTGAGGTAAGAGTCAGCTTGACTGAGGGGAACTCAGCCGATTTCAGTGTGTATGAAATATGGCAAAATAGTTTTTCCGAAATTTTTACCCAGATTTACATATTTCGTAAGCAATGGAGCGTGGCAGACATTGCAGGCCTTAGCTGTGGGAATGAGGAAGAATTGCGCAGTAGCAGCACAAAATATACATACATTCTCGCACTGATGATTTCGATGGTGGCACTCATTAAAAAAATGCTGGATCAGTGCGATGCTAAGCATAGTGTTGTGGCACAAAGGCGAGGATTCATAATCTTGCATGAAGCTTGCAGTCGAGGTATACCCTGACAAACAGTGACATTTAAAATGTGCAATTTTGCTAAATTGCACATTAATCCTATGAATATTGTACTGTCCTGTGAATTCGAGATGATGGGACCGTTGTGGATCATGATGGACTCTGTAGAACAGTGACTTAAGTGCCTAGGTGATAGAATTAATGGTAAAAAATGTTCATTTAACAGTTACACATTGAGGAATGAAGACGTGTAACACCAAGCTCTGTGTGGTGTTATCATTTGCACGTACCCCTCTGTTCAAATGAACAAGATCACCATGAAACAGTTAGCAACTCCAGTGCCTAGAGAGCCCCCCGGTGATTTGTGGTGTTTTATAACTCCTTGATTGATTTATTGATTGTTTGTACATGGGCTGGGGAGGATGCTACAACAGGCGATGAGATAGGGGATTGTGTAATCTCCGCAACTGGAAGAACCAAGAGTGATCTCCCGGAGAGTTTGCTGTGGTACAGCAAACTGCTTGATTGTGCCACATGTGCCACAGTTGGAGTGAAAATCAACGGTTGACGTATGTGGAGTCAAAGCGCCACTGCAGCCAGTGTAAGGCCTGTGAAAAAAGTGAAGGCCTTACAGAAAGGTTGTTTGTCGTCGGCTAGAAATTTCCTGGTAAAGGCGAGACAAAAGATACTGCACCACAGCCTAACACAGAGCCGTCATTCATGCAGTACGACAACGCTAAAGGCAGAAACAACTAGACACAGACAAGTGCTAAAGGAAGTAATAGCCGAGTGCAAGAAAGTACTAAAAGCAGAAATAATTCTGATGCAAAGAAATGCTAAAGGCAGTAGAAACCAGGTACAACGCAAAGAGTTGAGAAGGGTGATCAACCTGTGCAAGAAACAAAGCCACACAACCAGAGAGGGGGCCCAAAGACCCAAATATTTGCACGCAGCTAGTGCTTGCTAAAGGTGCCTGTCCAAGTGGGCAGCAGACGCTGCCGGAGTGAGCTCTGCTATCGACAGCAGAAAGTTCCACAGATTAAGATGCTGTTGCATTACTAAAACCAACACCTTCATTCGATAATGCCTAAAAGCTAAATATTAGAGGACAATGGACTGCTTGAATTTAAACCATTGATGGTTTCATTGACGGGCTGGAAGAAGTAAATAACAAAAAGATCATTAAATAACTGAAGAATCTGGCAGGTGAAGGAGTAAAAGAAGAGATAAAGAGAATACCACCCAGTGGTGAAGTGAAGTACCATGAAATCAGTGCTTCATTTGTAAAATATTATGTGCAGGTTCTCAAATTTGTTTTTTTTTAGGAGGCCACACCCACTCTTCCCGGCTCCACCTACTACCTCCCCTGACTGACCAAGCACAATACTTTCCCAATTAGACAAAACTATCAATGTCGAACAGCACAGTGACAGACATCCTGGACTCACTCTTTAAGAGCTGGCATTAGCACCGTTGGTGCCCAGTGCAACAAACTTTTTTGGTGCCCCCTCCAATGACCTCCTTCTCCACAGATTCCCTTAATACCACTCTCCATTAGTGCCCCCTACCGCTCCATAGTTCAGTTCCTCCCTCACAAACATTTCATTTGTTTTTATAGCGCTGCTCATACCAGTGCAAGGTGCCAGAGCACGTTATACCATAGACACATTGTACAGAGACAATGAATCATCCTAGGAAATATTTTAAAAAACAATGAGGATTACAAGGTGTAGGTTCACGTCTTCTACAGTTAGGTAGGCATTATATTTTAAGAGGGGTCTGGAAAAGCACAAACTCAGGGTTTAAAATGTACCACAGTAATTGGGGTTGTCTTTCCTAATAAGAATGCACTTGTACCCAAACTAACTAATGCCAGTTTTTAGGCCACTGTATGGAATAGGATTGTAATTTATTAATTATAAGTAACCAAAGGATCTCTGTGACACAGCAGTAACCCACTGAACTATCTACATAAAATACAGTTCTGTGACATGGAAAATATACACTTTGCAGCAGGCATGTTAACCCTCTTTACTACTTGTGAGTTAAAAGTTGCACTACACAAAACTCTAATCCCTCTCCAGTAGGAACAGTTTTCACCACATTAGATTTGACTTACCAAGAGGAGTCACTGACAGTGGTGTGTAAATAATGCCTGCTGCCTCGGGATGGTCGATGTAGCTGTAGTCTATGGAGTCCCTCACAGCAGACAGCTGGTCTGACTGCCATGATGATGTACTGGAGACAGGAGTCAGTTACCGGTCATAGAGGGCAGGCTGCCGCAGTGAAAGAAAGAGATGATGCTGGATCTCTTCTCTGCAGTTAGTTCTGTACCAGGTCCGGACTGGGAACCAAAACCGGCCCTGGCAAAGTGCTCGGCCGCCCCCCCCCCCCTCCCCGGGGGGGGGGAGGGGGGCATGGGGGTGCGACCGCGGTCTTTGCCAGGGCCGGTTTTCGGCCGATTTTGTTACAGGTCCGTATGGCCCTATAGCAAAAACGGCCACCAGGGGCCCAAAACCGGCCCCCACCCTTGCGGCGCACCGGGGTATTGCCCGGTGCTCGCAACGGCCAGTCCGGGCCTATTCTGTACTGCTTTGCATCTTAAACACAGCTATAGATTTAGGTCACTGTGAGAGGGCATGGCGTGGCATGCTGTCTTCAGAGCCGTGACTCGGTCTTTAGACACTCAGCATCAGATCTCACTGTGACTGGCCTAGCTGTGAGCAAACCTCCAAAAGCAGCAGGGCACTCAGGACAGCGTCCTGCTGCCAGAGCCTGCACCGACCACTAGAGCTATTCAATGGCAGTCACTGACTGTCACTGAGCAGATTCTGTCGCCGCCTCCAGGGAAGAATGCACCAGATCCACTTTGTCCCAGAGGCTGAGGTTGGCCCTCAACGAGACAGATTTGTGTTTTTTTATATCCAGTGCCGTTTTGAAAACAATGTGTCAAAAGACACAGTTCAAATCCCCAGAGGCCATCACCCTGTGAGCTCCGAGACAGGTAAACGAATTGCATGGGGAGCTCAGAAGCATCGCTTTTCTTTTTTAATTATGCGCAGGCCGCAGTGCTTCATTCTCATTTAATTGGGTAGATGTGAATGCGTAACTAATGCATTGTAGTGCGGTGATGCGGATACCAGCACTAAAATGCAGTAGTCTAATCCCTGATGGGTGGTACTTGGTAGGGCTGCCCAATGCCCAGGGAGGGTAAATTGATTCAACAGCGCTGGCCCTGGAAAATAAGTGCTGGTGCTGAGCACCGGAAAGCACTAGCACAAATTAAGCACTGTGTTAAATCAAAGAATTACTGGACACCAAGTTCAATCCAATGCCAAATATCAACTTTGAAAGATACATTTGCCACCAAGAGAGGCAGAAAGCTGGGGAAACAATAGATGAGTTTGTAGAAAGACTTGATTTGCTCATCATGCATTGCAAGTTCAACGAGTTCAATGATGAAGCGGCCATGCATCTCAGAGTAATAGACAGCTGTCTCTCTGATTCCTTCAGATGACAAATGCTGAAAGAGACACTCAGCTTGGAGTGAGTACTCATGGCTGCCAGAGTGGAAGAAAGAGCTGACAGACAAGCAGCTAACATGGAGGCTGGAACAGCCCAAAGTGAACCAGCACTGAATATGAAACGGAAGTTGAAATACAAGGTAGAAGGCCATAAAGCAATGTCTCCAAAGAAAAAGAAGTTGTGTTTTTGATGTGGATTTTCCTTTCCACAAGAAGGTAAATGTCCCGCCATTATTATGCGGCCCAGTTGCAACATGCAGCCCGTTGGTTTACAGACGCTGACAATTGGGAGACACGCCTCTTCTCGGGTAGAGTAGATACCCAGATGTTGCAGGTTGCCCTGATGCAAGGTAGGGGGCGGATACGTCACTTCCTTATGTTGTGCGACACACGGCCGCTACATGGCAGCGGTTTGTTGAGAGAGTCTTACGTAGGGCACCCTTTCACAGGGAGCTCCCGATTTGGATACTGGCCCCCTTTATTGATATGGGGCAGCACATGTCCTTTCATTCCGGGAGGGAGGCTGCGAGGTCCTGGCTGACCTTTACCCTAATGAGACATTTCTTACTTATGAGCAGGCAGTAGAGGCCTTTGGCCTTGGACGGGGACACCACCTACACTCCTGGGGACTCCGGGAGGTGGCAAAGGTCACCTGGCCCCAGTACCCAGACGCGCCACCGCTGACACACACCTTGGACATCCTCCTCTCCTGCGGCAAGGGGCGTAGGCTGATTTCACTCTTCTTTACTATCATTAAACAGGACTCCACCCCCCTGCTGCCACCGTCCCGGGCACCCTGGGAGGCGGATCTCGGCTCCCCGCTGGACCAAGGACAGTGGACGCCCATAGGTTCCCTCAGGCGCAAGGTCTCATGTAACGCAAGGTTTAAACTGGCGCACTTCCATTTTTTACACCGCACCTTCCTAATCCCAGTATCACTGAAGCGTATCTCGGAGGATAGGGGAGACGGATGCCCTAGATGTAACGCCGAGAAAGCGGTCTTCCTGCACTTAGCCTGGGACTGCCCTCTAGTTCGGCAATTCTGGGTGGTGGAGCGAATAGTCGCAGCCACAGGCCTTCGGATGGCAATCGAACCCCTACATTGTCTGCTTGCACTAGTCCGGAAGCCCAGGAAAAAGAAACTTTCGGATAAATGCCTGCAATTAATGTTGGTGCTAGCCAGGCGCAGGGTGGCGATAACTTGGATGGGGCAGAGGGCTCCGGAGGTGTCCACTTGGCTCAGAGATGTACGGGAGTGGTCCCTGGCAGAGGAAACTCACATGCAACTCACTCGGAGGGATGAGAAGCTGCAGGATGATTTAATGGCCTGGCGCGTAAGGTGTGCGTCAGGACTGGCAGCAGAGGAGCTCTCCTCTCATGGCACAACTGAAAGTGGGAGCAGAGGGGTGGACACATCCATTGGGTTTGGGTCTGATGGGGAGCAGGGGGGAGGACCCCATTGATATCCTTCACCTGTATCTGCGCCATGCCTGGTTCCTTTCTCACGGTACTATTACAGTGTGCTTTTGTACCCCTTCCCATGAGTCCGTTCCCTCCCTAATGCTGCCTGTAGTCCTAAGTGCCGCTAATGAGGTCGTCGATCTGCATACATACACTAATTGGATGCCAGTTGTGTGTTATTGTTTATAATGTATAAACTGAAAAATAAAGTTTTTTTTAAAAAATGTCCCGCCATTGTATAGGTATGCAAAGGCTGCAGGAAAGAGAACACTTTTGTAATGGTTTGCAAAGCGAGGGAAAGATCAAGTGTGTCTCGTCAAGGAAAAGAAAAATCAAAGAAAGATCAAGTGCGTCACGTCGAGAAAATAAAATGGATGGCAGAAAGTTCCAGAAACGTTCCAACCACGCCTACAAGGCCAAGCGGCAACATCAGTTGAGGCAAGTAAAAACTGAACGACGTCAATTGTCATCAAACTTCTCGTCTAAAAGTTTGTTAAGCAACAGTGAGGAAGATGGGTATATGGTGTCAATGTTGACTACTGGATGATGTGTATATGTAGGAATAGCTTCTTGCAAGGAACAATTGCAGTCAAAGCTGCATCGACAAGTGAAAGTGCAAAATGCATTTGGACACTGTCCCAAAATCACTCTGAAAGTGAATGGGTCCTCCATGCCTTTTATCATAGACAGTGGCACATCGATAAACAATATGCCAGCGGAAAAGTACAATGAAATGTCTCCAGTGCCACGTTTAACCCTGTCGCAAATTGAGGGTAGATATGTGAGCTGCTTCGAAACCACTGTAAAGTCAAGGATCATTCATAGAAGCTATGAAAGATAAAAAGACAAAAGTACAATACCAATTGATGTCATGCAAGACACTTCATCAAATGCATTTTTTCTAGGTTTCAGCACTGCTGCTAACATGTGGCTGATTTCTGTAAACTACAACGTCAGTGCCTATCATGAAATGGTGAATCTGTTTCCATCCTTGTTTAATGGTCTAGGGCATGGGTACTCACAAACTTTCTCTCGGGGGCCAACGTTACAGTGTGGTATGTGTCCGAGGGCCGCACCGGTGGGGGCGGGATCAGTGGGGGAGGGGGCGGGGCTAGAGCAACAAAAAAACTGTGACCATGAGGTTGAACACAGGTCCCTGCAGCAGACGCCTTCGTCCACTGAGCTACAAGACCTGGCATACACACCTCTCTCTCTCCCTCCCTCTATCTCTCTCTCTCTCTGCCTCCCTCCCTCCATCCCTCTATCTCCCTCTCTCCCTCCCCAGTCTCCCTGTCTCACTCACTCTGACTGCATCACTCCCTCTCCCTCTCTCCTTCCCCTATTCCCTCTCCCTCCCCTTCCCTCGCCCTCTCTCCCTCCCCTCTCTCCCTCCCTCCCCTCCCCTTCCCTCCCTCCCCTTCCTCACTCCCCTTCCCTCACTCCCCTTCCCTCACTCCCCTTCCTCACCCCCTCCCCTCACCCCCTCCCCTCACCCTCTCCCCTCACCCCCTTCCCTCACCCCCTTCCCTCACCCCCTTCCCTCACCCCCTTCCCTCACCCCCTTCCCTCACTCCCCTTCCCTCACCCCCCTTCCCTCCCTCACTCCCCTTCCCTCCCTCACTCCCCTTCCCTCCCTCACTCCCCTTCCCTCACTCCCCTTCCCTCACTCCCCTTCCCTCACTCCCCTTCCCTCACTCCCTCACTCCCCTTCCCTCACTCCCTTCCCTTCCCTCACTCCCGTCCCTTCCCTCCCTTCCCTTCCCTCACTCCCTTCCCTCACTCCCTTCCCTCACTCCCTTCCCTCACTTCCTTCCCTCACTCCCTTCCCTCACTCCCTTCCCTTACTCCCTCCCCTTCCCTCACCCCCTCCCTCACCCCCTCCCTCACTCCCTCTCTTTCCCTCACTCCCCTTCCCTCACTCCTTTGCCTTCCCTCAATCCCTTCCCTCCCTCCCTCCCCTTCCCTCACTCACTCCCCTTCCCTCACTCCCCTTCCCTCACTCCCCTTCCCTCACTCCCTTCCCTCACTCCCCTTCCCTCACTCCATTGCCTTCCCTCAATCCCTTCCCTCACTCCCCCCCTTCCCTCACTCCCCTTTCTTTCCCTCACTCCCTCACTCCCCTTCCCTCACTCCCCTTCCCTCACTCCCTTCCCTCACTCCCTTCCCTCACTCCCTTCCCTCACTCCCTTCCCTCACTTCCCTTTCCTTCACTCCCCTGCCTCATCCCCTCACTCCCCTTCCCTCAATCCCCTTCCTCACCTCACTCCCTTCCCTCACTACCTTCCCTCACTCCCTCCCCTTCCCTCACTCCCCTTCCCTCACTCCCCTTCCCTCACTCCCCTTCCCTCACTCCCCTTCCCTCACTCCCCTTCCCTCACTCCCTTCCCTCACTTCCCTTTCCTTCAGTCCCCTTCCTCATCCCCTCACTCCCCTTCCCTCACTCCCCTTCCCTCACTCCCCTTCCCTCACTCCCCTTCCTCACCTCACTCCCCTTCCCTCACTCCCCTTCCCTCACTCCCCTTCCCTCACTCCCCTTCCCTCACTCCCCTTCCCTCACTCCCCTTCCCTCACTCCTTTGCCTTCCCTCAATCCCTTCCCTCACTCCCTCCCCTTCCCTCACTCCCCTTTCTTTCCCTCACTCCCTCACTCCCCTTCCCTCACTCCCTCACTCCCCTTCCCTCACTCCCCTTCCCTCACTCCCTTCCCTCACTCCCTTCCCTCACTCCCTTCCCTCACTCCATCTCCCTCACTCCATCTCCCTCACTCCATCTCCCTCACTCTATCTCCCTCGATCGCCCTCCTCCCTTTCTCGGTCTCCATTTCTCGGTCTCCCTTTCCCTCCCTCCCTCTATCTCTGTCCCTGTCCCTGTACCTCCCTCTGTCACCCTCTGTCATCTCACCCTGCCTGTTTGTCACCGGGCTGAGACAGCTTCCCCAGCCAGCTTCCCCAGCGCGCACAGACACACAGCCCCCACCCTAGCACTTCACAGCATTTCACAGGAGGAGAGAGCATTGCAGCTAGGACACAGGCATCTCCGTGGTTAGGATACCCTTCCCTCACTCCATCTCCCTCGGTCGCCCTCGTCCCTTTCTCTGTCTCCATTTCTAGGTCTCCCTTTCCCTCCCTCTCCCTCTGTCACGGGCTGAGGCAGCTTCCCCAGCCAGCTTCCCCAGCGCGCAAACACACAGCCCCCACCCGAGCACTTCACAGCACTTCACAGACCATTTGCATTTGAATTCTCCTCCTCTTAGCTCCCCTGCAGCTCCACTCTGGCCTCGCTCGATTGAATCAGCGGGCCCCCACAGAGCAGCAGAGTGTTTGCAGACACTCTGAAAACACGGGTTGGATGTCTCATGGTCCGCGGGCCGCCACGGAAGGCTTGCCGGGCCGCCACCGGCCCGCGGGCCGTACTATGAGTACCCGTGGTCTAGGGAGACTTAATATAATGAAAATGCAACTTCACATCAATGAGGGCATCCGTCCTGTTGCTCAACGACATCATCGAATTGCATTTCATTTGCAAGAGGCCGTTTACAAAGAACTTGAGACACTATTAAAGTGTGACATCATTGAGTGATCCACTGGTCCTAAGCCATGGGTATTACCCATAGTGGTAGTGCCGAAAAAGGATAGTGGAGATAGGCGCCAAGTGAATAAGATGATTGAAAGAGAACAACATCCAGGTCTGCACATTGCTGCTATGTTTATGCAGCTGAATGTAGTTAGTCTTTTCCCGCCTTGATTTGAACAAAGGGTATCACCAACTCCAACTGGAAGAGAATTGCGGGTAGATTACTACCTTTTTAACTCACGTTGGTTTATTTAGATATAAAAGGCCAAGTTTTGCAGTGTCATCAGCTGCAGAACTCTTTCAGGATTTCATTTGTCGCATAATACAGCCAGTCACACATGCTTTCAATTACAGTGATGAGACCATTCCAAGATGCTTGTTTCTGGTCCAGGAAGGACCTGGCTTGGCAGTTTGGGCTGGAGTGTTCCCATGAGGTACAGGGTCAAGAATGATTTGCATATGGCTGGGTCCAAACTGGGGCGGCATTGTGAGCAAAAGACCAATGGATCTCTTGACTGGGGTGAATATTTGATTTGCTCTGCATTCCGTCCATCATCTGTGTGTCTTTTACTGGAAGAGGGCCGGCACCAAAATTTATGTTAATTCCATGGGAGGTATGGGTTTCGGCTGTCATCAAAGTGACCAGCATTAAGGGCACTGAAGCAGGAGCTGAAGTTGCAGGTGTAGAGGAACCGACCATCTGAGCGCCTTATACCACAGATGTCAATTAATTGATATGATACATAGGCCTACATTGCATTTGCATAATGTGACTGGTATGAATGATGTTCTAATTCCTTTAAAAAATATCAAGATGACGCTAGAGGTAAAATAGGATACGCTGTGACGAAGGCTGAAGTTAAATAGTAGTTGGATGTTCTGAGATGGGCTACATTTACTTAATCATGCATAACAAACGGCTAATAAACTTGCCATACAGCACATGATGCATGATGTGCATCATTTCAAAGCCTAGTTACAGAGGACATGTGTCCATTTTGCGCTCACTGGGGTAACAAACATGTGACCTATAACAGGGACCATTTCGGCAGGTACCAACCTCAGCAGATGCATGTTCCAGCCGGTAGTTCAAGCAGTCATTCTCTTCCCCATTATTCATCCACTACCTCTTCTCATCGAGTGTTTCCCATGCGAGCTTGTAAGAGGTGTGCCTGTGCTGCTCAGTTATCAGAAATGTATGCTTCACCTGCCAAACAAGCAGACCTCACGTTTTAATAATTCATATATATATAGTTTTCACTAAAGCATTTCACAAGTTTGGTTATTTGATTATTTTTCTAATGTGTGACACCCATTTTGGGTGATTATGTTATGTTACTGTAATGTTTATGCTTACTGAACATCATAGACTTGAAGGGACAAGCCCCTTTTATTTGGATGCAAGTTTCCAAAACTAACAATCTTTGAACACAAATATTGTGTGGAAGTGATCTTAAAAAAACAAAATAGTAGTTTAAGTAGCAAATCAAAAGTAATTATTTATAAGGTACTCTGTTTCCTTTTGCATTGGCATTGTGCCCCTGGTACCTCCACCTGCATGTGGTCTTGGAGCGTCATCATCATCTCCTGGTCCATCATCTGAATAACCATCTTCATGAACATGGGCAAACAGTGTGTGATTTACAATTTGTGGAGCATGCAACATAGAATACAAATGTTGCACACCTTTTCAGGTGAATAAGCCAATACACGAACCAATCTGTGTAGACGGGAAACATCCATTACAATGCAGGCATTACAACCCAATGCTTTTACAACGCAGTCAATACAACACAGGTTCCATTACAGCGCATGCCATTACAACGCATATCCCTCACTGACCAGCACCATACATCCGTGGAGACATCTGATGTGAACAGTGCATCCATCAACTGCCTGAGAACCTTACAAAATGTTGGCTGAGAAATCCCATATAGATTGCTGACTAGACCCTGGGCTCCTTCTGGCACATAAACAATGGCAGCCATCAGTGCCATGAACGGCTGTATTGCTGTAATGGTATCACTATTTGGTTTCAATGCCTCCCCTATGAAAGAGATAAGGTGGTTGATGCCCAGCCTGCATGCCTTTAAGATATGTGACTAGCTCAAGTTTAAAGGGTTTTAGGGCATGCAAGGTACTCTAGGGCCTCTCTGCACCATCTTCTTGCCCTGCCCCTTTGGTGCTGTGTCCTTAGCTCCTCCTGCATTTTGATGAGGTCTTGCACAATGAGGAGCTGTATCTCATATAGAACCACATTCTGTAAATTATGCACTTACTCCACGGTCTACAAATAATGAACAGTGTAGCTAGTTAGCCCCTTTTGTAGAGCCTGTGGATAGTTTGTTTCATCTATGTGTATGGTTTTACTATTGTGAGAGTGTTTAAAAAACAATACACATTTGCAATGTGCACTCATGATATGCACCACTTTTAGTTAAACGTGTACTATAAATATGATTTCACAATTGTTTATGTATCTGGATATGATTTGCAACTGCTCTGGGTAGGAGGGAATTGATACTAATTCCTAAAGGTGAAATCCTTGCCAGACAACTTATACATGTACTTTCTTTTCTTATGCTATTTTACCTCTTGGTACTTCACTGTGTTACTGTATGCAAATACATTGCATGCAACTTTATTAATCACTAAATCTACATGTGATTAAACTGCCTGCAGAAACAATTATACTTGAATAAGCAAAATGTATGCATAAAGCGATGCAACAATTTGACTCCACCTGAATTGTAATTGGACATAATGTTTGCACTTTGATCACACCAACTTTTGCACAGAGGAACTTTTGCAAGTTGATTAGCGGTGCTATTTGCCTACTTTGGGGGATATTCTCAAGAATGTGTGCTAATTATCGCAAAATTAGCTTAAGCCACTTTCAACATCGCAGTCCATCGCAGGAAAATAACGATGTGTTCACGTGGAATTTTCAACACGGTGGTACCATGCGATAGTCACACAATAACGCGTGAAATTACAGCGTTAAAATTAACGTGATGCCTAGAAAATGCGAAATACGAATGCAAAATAAGCGGCGATGTCCCAAACCGCGATACAAAAATCAGCGATAACCATCGACAGGCCTGCAATTCCCACGCGGCAGGCGGGAAAATGCCCCATAAAAGCAGAGAAAAAAAACTGTGAGATGACAATGTACGAGTACAACCTCACATCTGTGATGTACTACAAATGTCCACTGTTCCACATCAAAGAGGCATCTCCACACAAACAGTCACAATGTACATTGTCATGCAGTCTGTACGTAAACTTCCCCAATGCATCAACACACATGGAACACACTGTGAACCTGCATCTCCCCTGTACATTGCAGAGAGACAATCAACACCTCCTGCAGAGCAGAACCCACATCACGTCAGTGATTATGGAGATGACATCCAGGACAATGACTACGACGAACTCCAACGGTTCATGGACAACCTCCGCACCCCACCTCCAGTAGCAGGGCAGCCTATCACCATCGAGAGGAGCCCACCCCCTGCACAGACCCCACAGCAGGAAGCACCCACCACCACGTTTGGCTCCCAGCACCTCACCGAAGAACACATGGCACCCCAATGCCGTGTTTTAGACCGCCAGAAGGAGCTGGCTGAACTGATGAGTAGCATTCCGTACTACCTGTGACACACAGAAATGGCAATTCGAATATGTGACACTCTAAACAACCTCCCCGTACAGAGGTGACACACCCAATATCAATTCTCAAAATATGAGATTGTTAGCACTACATGTTGCACTTACACTTGTCAGAGTGATGTGCTTGTACATGTTGCAAAATTTATATGAATAGCCATTTAAATTCACATGTATGCACTTCAAAAGATATCATGCTTAGATATATCACGTTAACACGAGGTCGGGAGCTCCAAAGTGCTTCCTATCTGACCTTGACTGGAGAAGCTTCAACAAGCTATTCTGTACCCCCTTAGAGGTCACTTTGCCTGTCCTGACTACATGATATTTCTTAATCTGGTTGTGCAAGTTGCTGACACAGTGCCGAGCTAGCCTTTCTGGTCTGCCCATATCTGGCGGTTTATACTTTGCATGGTGCAGGCATTGCACATCCATGTTAGCCATATTTGGCTTGGTGCCTTATTCTAGTTACGCTGATATGGCATTACTAAACTATATAGTACCCAGAAACCAGCCACTCTGGGAAGAAGTGGCCTGAGAGCCCCTAAGGCAGGAGACCTAACTTCTTCCTTGCTAATTAGCAATGATACATGCTTTTGGTACCAATAAATACATTTCACTCTGTTTCTGAGCAAACCTGCTATGTCTGGTGAGTTTCATTCATTTGCTCCTTTGAGGGTGCCAGTATTTCCCCATCAGAACAGAGGAGTGACATGCACTCAGGGAATGTGTGTCGTAATGAATTTATTTGCACATGCTGTGCCTGTGGGCATTTTGTACTGCCCCATGATTGCAAAGGACTGTGTCAATGTTTCGTGCTCATGTGAAAAAATTGTCAGTGATGGTGTTCCTACGGGCTATTCCTGCTGCGGCTGCAGTGGGGTGTGGTTTACCTGCCTCATCTTCCTCATCATCGTCCGGTGCATCTGGCACTTGTAGCCATGGGGCATTGGTGCATACACATATGTTGTGCAACACACAAAATGCAACAATCATCTTGCACACAATGTCTGGGCTGTACAGGAGCCTTCCACCTGTGATGTCCAGGCACCTGAAACTTGACTTTAACACATCAAATGTGCGTTCCACGATGCCCTTGGTGCGTTTGTGGCCCGCATTGTACTGCCACTGGGCCTGTGTGTTTGGGGGCTGGAGGGGTGTCATCATCCAAGGGCAGAATGCATATCCTTGATCATATGTGACAGTGCAGAGAGACATGAGTCAATAGTTGGCTCTGCATGATGTGTTGGCAGGCTCACTGGTTCATTGGTGTGTGATATGTGTGACTGATTGATTCCTGTTTGACATGGACTGCTGGTAGCAAATGAGCGGCATCAATGTGTATTACTTAGCCTCACTGCTGCTCCTCCCACCCCTGAGCCTATTTACTAGTGTGCGCAGCGCAGTTGCATCACTGGCACTCCTACGACACACCATTGTCATGTCTGTCTGCACATGTCCACAAGCCTGACAACACCACTGTGATGTTGTGCGTTGAAGGTGGGCGGCCACGTGTGTGTAGGCCTATGGTAAGGATAGGGCAGACACAGATGTAGAGTTCATGGCTGGCTGAACTCGCGATGCGGTTGAGGGTAGACCTTTGGCTCATGCTGCGTTAAAAGCGACACACACAACAGTTGACATCCCGGACCCCGAGCGAGCTTGCGGTCCTTCATTTACCCCTTTGGCCGAGCCCGCACTCCAGGGGCATGCTACATTGCAACATTGTACATTGCGGGACAGGTGGTGCCTACTCTAAAACAGAGACACACGCCTTAGTTAATTCCTTGACAAGGCCAAAACGTAACCATACCCAGAGCCCCGGGTTGATGAACCACACCCCTACACAGGACTGTTGTACGCCAGTCCACTCTGCTTACGCTTACAGGGGGGTACGACACAGCTACATGGCCCAGGTCTACCCCACTGCCTGAGGTGACAAGGTTGTGTCCGCTGTACACAGCACAATGTAATGTGCTAGGGTCCGGGGCCCTCATGCATACATAATGACCTCACAGACATACTTAGATAATTTGTGAGACTGGCTACAGGCACATGCACCCGGCCCTTTTTATTGCCAGGGTCATATGTCCAGTGACGCCTGTGCTGGATGGGTGTTGGGTAGTGTAAGCCACCCCTCAGGGGGTGGTTGGTACTGGCAACAACTACAAAAGTGATCAGACAATCAGAAGTTCAAAGTTCAAACAGCAAAGGTCCATGACTTGAGCTGCACAGAGTTAGTGGCCCCCAATGCACTGTTGCCGGCACAGGCACACCGCCACGGGACGGTGACTTGCACTGCACTGAGGTCGAGCCACGCGAGCTGAGCAGCTCCTCGTTGATGTCCAAGGAGAATGTCGCCGAGTGTTTCAAGGCACAGTGGAAGGTGTCCTTCCAGGGCATGATGCAGAGGGCAAAAGCAAGCCGAAACAGGCAAATGGAGGAGTGGAATGCTACAGCCTCATTTTTACCACCAAGTCAGTATCAGCTACATGATGATGAAGACAACCCCCAGGCCATAGACTTAGACGCCACCGAAGTTCAACCAGAGAGTGTCCATGAATTTCGGGGCACAGAGTCAGTGGCACCAGGGCTGACAGGGGATGCAGTCTGCGATGAGGCCTATACAATGATATAAACTCTACCATAAATAAATCAAGACAGAGTTCCAAATGTGTGATCTACTTTGCCGCAGAGTAGGCCGGAGGCAGCGCTCAGCAAGGGACCACAGACACGCGTCGTTGGCTTGCGAAACACAGAGTTATTGGCACCAAAGCAGTTGTTGGTAGTGTTTGATCTCCTCTGTAACGATGATCCTTTTTTTCTCTGTACTGAACCGCGTCTTCCTCTTTCTCATCTCCTTGATATGTAGCAAAGTGAGGAAAAAGGGGTGATGGGTCCCAATCCCATATTATTGGGCAGGTCTATTTTTTTCGGTACTTGCCCTGGACAGGGGGAAACCCCTAACCCCCTAATCACACAATAGTTCCAGAATGAGCTGTCTGGACAAGTCAACGTAGTCATTTTGATTCAGGAAAAATTCCAGTATGCTGGTTTCATGGTAAAAATTCTTTATATGAAGGTGATTTAAGAATTCCGAGTTGGATTTACAAAGGTGGCAAATAGGCTGTTACAATGATATGTACTCTTCCACTGAGAAATCAAGACTCAGTTCCAAATGTGTGACCTACTAGACCGCAGTGTAGGCCAGAGGCAGCGGTGGAGTACGTCAACGAGAAAGGAGTACTGTGGGCCTGTGTCGCAGAGGCCGTTATGGTCGGAGGAGGCTTCCAAGGTCACCGGCCTCAGGCTTGGAGCTTGCACCGGCATGTGGTGGGCCCTCTTTGACACACGCCGGTGTCAGCAGGTGAGCAGTGAGACCTGGGTGCGCAGGGTCTTGGGACCAGCGGCCTGGGGTGCAGCAGGTGCACAGGATCGCAGGCAAAACCGCTCACTGTGTTGGCCTCATGGCGGGGTGAGAGGCGCCACCCTGCCAGACACGTTGGCCATTCCAGAAGAGAACCAGGCACCAGAGCTACATGCTTTTTATACACACCCCTACACTAGCCTGGCGTACGCTGGGCCAGCCCACTCTGCTCACGCTTACAGGGGGGGACGTAACAAGCTACTTTTCTGCGATCTTCCCCACTGGCTGAGGTAACAGGGTTGCGTCCACTGCACTCCAAGCACCAACAGTTATATGTTGACATGGACATGTCTGTGGTCTACTGCAGTCTGGCCAGCACATCCAAGCCACACTTGGCATTGTGTACATTCTCATTCATGGGTCACTTACCTCCTTCGCACATGCCTAGTTCCCACCTCTCACCACAATCTGCTATTGTGTGGCTGAGGTGCCATGCTGTTGATGGGTTATGTACATGGCTAGCCCTGGTTACCACAGTAAGTTGTGCTGTCATGTCTGGTGGGTGGGCATGTTGTTTGGCATGTTGTATGCAAGTTTGTAATTTGTGCATTACCAGAGTTGTGAGTTGCATGATTGTGGAGTTGAGTTGTGTGGAGTGTTCATTTGGTACTTACCAACGAGCAGTGCATTCCCATAGGTGCCATCCTGGAAGCGCTGGGTGATGATAAACTGTCGGAAGATGTAGGAATCATGCACACTGCCTGGATAGTTGGCGACGACACAAGGTGAAGAGTCCCCAGTGGTCCACTATTGCCTGCACATTGATGGAATACGTGTGCTTTCTGTTGCGGTAATTGTGTGCAGTGTCGGCAGAGGGCACAAGTAAGACATGTGTGCAGTTAATTGCCCCCAACACGTGCGGGAAGCCAGCTATGGTGTGAAAGTCTTGCTTGGTCTCCAGTTGTTTCTGCGCAGTGTTGGGGAAGTGAAGGTGCCGGGGTACCAGACTGATGATGGCATCCAAGACAGTTGTGATGAACTTTGATAGGGCTGGCTGTGAGACTCCTCTGACTCTGGCGGTTGTTGGTTGGAAGGTACCAGAGGCCAACAAGTGCAGCACGGCCAGCAGCTTTGTCTGAGGTGGAATGTTGGTTGTCCGCTGTGTTGGTACCGTCAGCTTGTGGGCAATGATGTGCAGGATGTGGAGGATAGTTGTCCTTTTGAACCTGTAGTGGGCAATGACATTTTCTGGTGTTAAGTCTGTGAGGCTGGAGCGTTTCCTGAAGATCCGCTGTCTTGGTCTGTGCTGCCTCTCTGGCAGTCTGGGGGGTGGGGCAGAGAAGTCCTAGGGGGGTGGCGGGCCTGGGGGTGATGGCAGTGGATGTTGTTGCCCTCTTGGGGCTCCAGGATTTATGATTAGTATCTCCACGGCATCGGTTGTTCTTCAGGTGTGGCTCTGGCCTGGGCTCCCTTTTCTGGTGCAGGTTGTCGTCCGACTTTACACCAGTTAAGAGCAGGTGTCAAATTCCTGCTGCTAACGCGTCTTATCAACAGTTTTGTAAACTTATCGCCGATCTGCTGGTTGTTGGGAATGTTGCGAAGTGGTGTTGTCACTTCTTTTTGCACAGGAACGCCTACTCTGCATCTCATTAGCAAATAGTTGGCGGTGTCATCTGTGGCGATGTTTTTTTGCGGCTGCTATCGCAGGGAAACAGGTGAAATCGGATGTTAGCACCAGCTTGTGAATGGGACGATGAATGTATCGCGACTTTGGCTGCGATAAAGTGCCGCTAACTCGGCGATAAGTCCTTGAGAATATGCCCCTTTGTGTTACCGTCATTGGCTAGCAATACTTCAGCGCTTACATTAAGCTATAGTAAAGTTGTGTCTTGGTGTTTTAAAAAAAAACTTTCTAACTTAATGACGGCAACAACTTTTTGATTTACAGAAAAATAGTGGATCTTAAGTGCTGCAAAAATGTGTAACTTCTCCACAATAACAACTGCCACATCTTTGTCTCTATCCACACAGCTTCACAGTTGCCACATGTAATCAGTGTTAAATCTGTCTAAGCTATGCCTCCCACTCTGGATAAACTGCTAAAGAGAAAACAGAAAAACACCTTTACCATTCGAGAAGTCCTACTGCCACCTACTGGGTTTTTATTTATCCAAGTTTGAATAGTACCATGCTAAGAAAGTTTAAAGTTAACCTCCAAATTTTGTTCTCTTCCACCTCTATTTCATTTTTAATTTTGGGCAAAGTTATTGCGCTTTCTTGTTGCAGAAAAATGAGGAGAGCCCTACTCTGTCTAGAGCATTGTTCGATTAACGAATAACACAATTCAACAATCTGTGGCAGTTAGCTTAATAAAGTCGAGGTCTCAGGTTCATTCAATTGAAATTAATTTTAATTTCTCTTTTATTGTCCAAGTATTACAGAGAAGGTTGAGAAGCAAATACGCCCTCTTCTGTTGTACATATAGTGCTGGTGCCAGTGCTGTCTTTAGCGGGCATTCCTTCATTAGTATGGGGGCATGACTCAATGCTTATGAGGGAAAGAAACACTTTGCCTCTACCTCTTGACCCTATTATGGACGCAGGTGCAGAGTGAAAGAGGCTGTCAGAAGGGGCCATGACTGTGCTACAAAAAGATGAAAAGTTGTCAGTGGGCCCCCCTGAGGGTGACCCCTGAGAGTGTGGAAAAAAGGGCTACCATGGCCCCCCCAGAAATCCCCCTGCACCTGTGTGCAGTCACTTACTGCACATGCCTCTGGGGGGATCTCTCTCCCCTCTTTCAAGGACAGGCGATAGTGCCAATATCGGCAACACTTCTCAGTTCTCATACAGCGACACACTTAAATAAACCACAAGACACCTTCTCAGTTTTGGTACAGCAAAATACACAAATAAACCACACGACACCTTGTTAGGGGAAAAAATTGCTGCAGGTTTATTTGCATAACAAATATGCCTCATGGTGGGTTATCTTACAGGCGATCCAAGGGCAGGCCAGCCCCTGTGCTGCCTGCCTGCCTGATGAGCAAAATTACACTGTGTCCTTCGCCAATCGGTGGTTACCAATATTGGGAGGGGCCACCCCTCCCATCAGTGGACCGCCAATCCATGCACTTACTCATGCCCCACAAAAGTGAGGCAGAGTGTTCCAGGCAGCCCCTGGTTGCTCAGACCCAGAACCGCCCATAGGACTAACGGGCCCGTCGCTCTTCCAGGGGACAATGCTAAGACATCCCTGGGTATACTTGGCTTAGCACCCTTGTTGTGCTGCTGCATGTAGTACCCTTCTGTACCTTGCAGATTCTGGATCGCCCTGTAACTCCTTCTGCAACACAAAACAATTATTTAGATTCTTCCCCTCCCCCTACCACCCTTTGGCCGTCCGCAGGGTAAGCGGTAGGGGGTAAATAGCGAGACGGGCAGCAGGCAAGAGGCTGCACAGTGGGCGGGGGAAGGTATTTGTACCCTTGTCCTCTCCCCACGGCCGAAAGTGACGCGGCCGACTGTTCCCCAGGTCCCTAGACCAGGGAGCCTGGTATGCTGACTCATGTGCCTTCCTGTGGCACTAAGGCGGCCACCCTGTTAGGAGCAGTTGTGGCTGGTGAAGTTTGAAAGTGGTGTGGCGAAAAATGTTGTACCCTAATGTAATAGGCGAGCGAGCTCGGCCAAACTGCAAAAGGAGGGTGCGGGGGCTTTCTCTCCGCAAGACACTTTTGAAAAAAATGGATTCAAATGGTGGGTTTCACACCACATATTTACTGCAATTGTTCTAAAAAGGGGGATCCAAATATAGCATTTGGAAGCACAAGTGTGAAGAAAACATTACAATCAAATCAAAAATAGTGAGACAAACATAAAATGCTGCTCTGCAGGTCTGTTTTTTAGTGTACTCACGTGCTTCCTTAGGCTCTGTACTGGGAACAGATAGGAAACGGAAAACTGAACATACTTTAGAATGTAAATAGCGGGGAGGAGCCAAGATGGCGTCCAGGTCGGACGCGTAGTCCCTCGGCTCCGGGGACCATCACCTCCTTCATAACTATCCTGCCGGTGATCCTGTGCCAAGGCGGCAGACGGCGGAAGCAGACGGGCTCCGACGGCCTGTGAAGAAATCCTGAAGCTCGCACTTCATCGCAAGTGGGCGAACCGTCCGACTACAGTTTGTGGCCTGCAGCAGCTCTGTGGCCGGGACCTCGAGTGGAAGCTGTGACCGGCTGCCAGGTGACCAACATCGGGCTACAGCGTCTGGGGCGACCCGGTCGGAACTCTGCACCGCGCATCTGACGAGCTTGCATTGTGTGCCCCACTGGACTGTAGGTACAGAGATGAGTGTGCCTTTCGGTTTGACTGAGTAAATCATTCGCCTGCATGAGCCCGGACTGTTGACTGCCCAGAGACTGCTCGTGCACTCTCCCGCTAACGGCGGGCGGCTCCCGGATTTTCTGCTCCCTCGACGCTGGACAGAGCGGCATCTCTAAGGGACAATATTTATGGCCATATCACGGTTCAGCCTGCCGCTCCTTGCCACCCAGGGAATTGGTGCCCCTTTGTGTGTAGCCTAGCCTGACTTGTGGCGTCTCTACTGAATACTATGGAGGGCGTATTGAATTGCAGCCTCGAGATGTCTATGTCACAGTGTTGTCACGGTCGTATGGAGCGGCGGGCCATGTTTGGAAGGGCAAATGGAGGTGCTCAGGGCTATGGTGGTCTATTGGCGGCTGTTGTTTCCCTTCGCCATGATATCGTATGCTCTGCTCGAACTCTATCCAGCAAGGTGGACGACATAGTGTGTGCGCTGAGTTGCTTCAAAATGGCCGACACGCAGGTTCACAGTGACTCTCCTTCCCCCATGCCCGCCGGCGACGGGATGGCTGCCCCGTGCGATGGAGACGGTTCTGATACCCCAAGTCCCGAGATGACTTACGCTGTGGATGGTGTTTACCCGGGACGGCGTGCAATCCGTGCTTTGCGACCGCGACGGAGGTGCTCTCCCCATATCATGCCCCCCGTTTCCCGGGGTCCGCTCCAGAAAGGGCTGAACACTGAGACTTTCTCCCCTGGCCCGGCTACGCTTTACATCTTGGGAACTGTGTACTTTGTGCCCATCCTGGTATGACTGGACCTGCTTGTACCTGGTGCGATTAATTGCTTGTATCAGACTGGCTCTCTTGGCTTATCGTTTCCGTCCCCCTGGGTTGCCATGATTCACAGTGGTGGAAAAGAAAAAAGTGGACAGGGATGAACGCTTCTTCTCATAGACTGGCAGTTTCTTCGGTGCTGACCTAGGCATGTGGGTGGTGTGTTGTTACTTTTGATCGCGCTCTGTGCCGCCATTGTGCTTTTAAATTGTTCTGATCGTAATGCTCAACGCCACCGGACTTTCTATTATGTGCTGTTATTGGATTACGGGAGGGTGAAGCCGGGGGACGGGTAGTGGGCTCCTCCACGCCTCTCTTTCTTTAATGGGAGTTATAGATTAGGACTCTTTTCTTACTCTCTATATTTCGGGACTCCTTTTGGGTGGGCGACAGGCACACTGCTAGGGGGGGATGGGCCGTAGCCAGCTGCAGGGGTGCAGGGTGGGGGGTAGATGGTTTTTTTTTTTGTTTATTTCTTTTTTGGTTCTATGGGCCTTCTATTCTTTTTCTTTTTCTTTCTTTTCTGGGTTTAGACGTTTTCTTTTATTATTTGTGGACAGCAGCGATTCTGGCGCTTTATTATGTTCTATACTTGTCTATCCTGATCCTACTGGGCCGGAACCAATTCGTTGTTCTGTGTTATCCTGATCCTGTCTATCCTTCAGAAGAAAACTTTGAAAATTAGACCTCTATGCATCTGTACTTGATCCTTCGCGCGTTGTCGTGTTGATATGTACTGCATTTGTGAGCCCCCGGGCTCGTTGTTGGGCTGTATGTACGACTTTCTATAAATAAAGGTCTTCCAAAAATAAAAAAAAATAAAAATAAAAAAAAGAATGTAAATAGCATGCTGTAAATATGTACGGTACATGCTTTATTACAAGAAACGTGTATATAGATGATTGTTTCACATAATCTATGTTACTTTGGGAGGCACACTGGGCTGTCTTCATAGATGAATTTTATGATCTTTTCATCCATCCAATAAACATACACCACCCTTCTAGCAGACTTCACCTCGCTGACAGTTCTAGCTAAAAAACAAAAACCGTATCAGTACAATGTGTTTAATTGCTCAGATGCGGTTGGCGGTAAAGTATATTTCGGAATCACTGCATTCGACCTCAGCCTAACACTTCTCCACAGTCCTCTCACCCGTCCTCTGTATTCAGAGACCCTCCCTAACACAGAAAATTATGGATCAAGCTAAAACGTCACAGAAGGGCAGTGTGTCAGCCTGAAGGACGCCGTGTGCAGCACTGTACACCTGGCGCAAGCAGCCTTATATATTGCAACATACAATGCACAGATGTGTTAAATGAATCCGAGCAGCGGTGGTGACTGTGAGCTTACTGCAGGAAAATGGGCTTATATGAATCAGGTTTTAAAGACTAGAATATTCAATCATCTTTAATGAAATGTGCTTAACATCGTTTTTCTGAGACCAGCATTTATACCCAAGCAGTCTTCAGATTAAGCGTAAAAGTCCAACTTCCCTTTTACTCGGCTACCAAATTCTACAGACAAGAATGAAGCAGTTGAATTGCAATGTCCAAAACCCAACACACTCAATTGTGAAGTACAACATTTATCAGAGCTGCCAACAATATAGTTCAACATTTGCATGAACACTACACAACACGAGTGTATGCTGACGGCTGTCACTAACTTGATCCTTCGAATGGAAGTTGGGAGTAGCGGGACCCCCCCCCACCCCGAGTACAGCCAGGTAGCAACAAGCAAGTAACACAGTTTTGCAGTAAGAGGGTGCCATCACCTCAATTGCACCACCCATCAGTCCTTCCCCAGCACTCTAGATACCTTGCTGCTTAAACAGCTTCCATTGTGTCAGCTAATATTAGAAAATCCGTGTAGGCATGCCTCAAGGCCAACCCACCAGCATATCTGGATCCCAGGAGAGACACAATAGAGGCGCAGCTATTGGACCCTCACCCAGCACAACCAAACATACCACGGCACAAGAATTCTACAACAATTGGGTGAAACACACCCATGATTATAAGCTCAGGCCAAAAACACCCATCTCCAGCTGGGACTGAACTCCCGATTCACTGGCGGGGACTTTGACGACACCTGTCCCCACCATCCGAAGCCACCGGTGTGCAAAAATGTTCACTGGGCACTCTCAGCACAACATTGGCGTCCCTGAGAGGGACATTCACACATTCAACATACCAGTGCTGTCTCACAATGCCATCGGCCATTTCAAGCCCTGCATGATGACCCAATCTCACCTCAGAGAAAGAAATGCAGCATCCAGTCAAACCAGCGTCCTCCATCAGACAAACCAAAAACCAACTCTGCGTGCATTTCCCAGTGGCCATGCACAGCGTTAACAGAGGCCACTTACCCTTCCATCTCTAGGAGCCCGGTATCCTCCAAGCCCAGGACAGACTAATGCTAAAGACTGGAGGCCAGCTGGTGCCCCCAAAACATTACCCAGAGGTTCGTCAGACCCCAAACATGCGAGTGACTCACATTTCAATATTGGAGCCCCCCAATCATGAGCTGCGGCCCGTCAGACCCCAAACCTTGGGGTGACACACATTTCAACATTGGAGCGCCCCCCCCAAACATCTGTGGTCTCCGAAGAAGTCGCTTAACAAAAGCAGTACATTATTACATAATCATGCACTCGTTTTGAATTTGCGTACTTTCTCTACACACAGCAGGATTTGGCACATATTAATATTTTAATAATGTTTATGCGTAGGTAAAATACCTTGCAGACTGGGAAAAGAAGAAACTAATGACCTTATGACGTTCATAGTAGACCTGGCTATGTCTAAATACGGTTTTCTAAAGCACGATTTGTCTTGCACTCAGGTACAGAGGCGCTTCCTGAAGGCAGACACACACACACACACACACAGAAGAGAGCGCAGGAGAGACAGCCTCAGACGACAGAGCAACAGGAAACTTTTCAAGGACAGAGGGAGCATTTATTAAGAAGAAAGGGAGAGGGCATGGGTTTATACTGCAGGAGAGAGTTCTCTAAGAAAAGCCAGAGGGACCCTACAGGAAGCAGTGGGCAAACAAACGGTGGGGAGTTCACCAGAAAACACAAGAATAGTGGATGAAGCCTAGAGGGAGGAGAAGAAAAGAGGGATCAGGGAGAAATCACCAGGAAACACAACAGGCAATATGGGGGATCTGAGAGCGAGGAGAAGGCACGAGTCAACAGGGGAGATCACAAAGAAAAGAGACAGGAACAAGGAGAATAACGGAAGGGAGTGAAGGGCAAGAGTGCAGAAGACTTTTCTACCATAGCTGCCACATGAATGCTGGGGGAATCTTTAGAGAAATTACATTAGAATAATCAGCCTTTGCACATCATATTGGCACAGTTCAGTAATCACAGCAAGCCTGACTAATTGCAAGCAGTGCAGGGCCAACCTGCAGCAGTTTAGAACAACTAAGCTGTCTTTAATCAGCAGCCAATGTCAATTTCATCTAGAGGAAAAATAGCAGGTTCTTAATGAAAACTGAAGTCTGCTGCCAAACTGCTGATATGTTATGGAGAAGAATATAATAAAAAGTACCTTTCTTTCCCCCAAAGACAACTGTTGAAAATGCCAATAAACTGTAGCGCTTGTTAAGAGAGGGAAATCGGGACGCGAAATGTGCTTCCTCGGATAAGAAATACAGGAGCTGAGAAGGGCAGACATAATCGCGGCTCGCGGGGGTTGGAGGGGTTGCGGGGGGTGGGGTTGCGCTGGGATGTGGGGCCAGGGGGTTTAAAAATAAAGTAACAAAGAAAAAAAACTTACCTGACGGCCGGGTCTGACCGCGCCGCATCTGCTATGTGCTCCTGGGCCAGGGTCCGCGTTGGTGCCTTCTGTTGAGTGGCTGGTGGCAACGGCAACCCCTATCAGTCAATCTAGATGCTGCTCCAGCAGCCCCAGGATTCGCTTGAGCAGGGACTGTCCCCACCCATAGGAGACCGGGGGCTGCGGCCAGTGGCCAGTAGCAGCCCTCGCTCGCTCTCCTAATGTGCAGCAGCAGCACTACAGACTAATACTAGTGCGCATGTTCAGGCTGGTCCGAAAAATGACCAGCCCAAAGCTGAACATGCGCACTGGACCTGCCCTGCTGCTGCTGCTGTCAGTCAACAACAAACCACACCCTGCAGTGCTGCCCCACCCACTTCAGTGACGCATCCTGACTGACTCCGGCTGGCCAATTTCGAGTCAGGGCCCAATCTTCCTCGTTAAGTTAACAAGGAAGAATGTGGCCATGCAGTGGGCGGGGCAATGCCCCAACGCCCTAAATGGATGCACCGCCACTGGTAGGAAGGTCCCCTGCATGGATCCCGGGCAGCCTGGCATAGTGCCAATATCGGCAACACTTCTCACTTCTCATACAGCAACATACTTAAATAAACCACAAGACACCCTCTCAGTTTTGGTACAGCAAAATACATATATAAACCACACAACACCTTGCTAGTGGAGAAAATTGCTGCATAACAAATATGCCAACATGGTGGGTTATCTTATGGGCGATCCAAGGGCAGGCCAGCCCCTATGCTCCTATCCGCCTGATGAGCCAAATTACACCGTGGCCGTCGCCAATCGGTGGTTACCAATATTGGGAGTCGCCACTCCTCCCATCAGTGGATCGCCAGTCCACGCACTTACTCAAGCCCCCCAAAAGGGGGGTGGAGCATTCCAGGCAGCCCCTGGTTGCTCAGGCTAACAACCGCCCGCAGGACTAACTAATCATTTTGTCCACCATAAGCGTGGAAGGGTATACTCAGATGTGAGTCCCTTGCTCATTGCACCATCAGGATTCAAGCAAGCCGGGCCGACGACGCCTGAAATTGTAGAAACCGGTCCCCGGAAGCTTGTTTCCTTCCCAGTATAAGAATTGGCTTGGTAGTTTGGTTTGCCCTGTTCCCATCATGCACTGGGACAGGAACAGACTAATTTGCATATAGCCAAGTTCTGAGCTGGGATGGTGCAGTGAGCTAAAAAACGGTGATGGATCAAGCCCTGATCTTTGGACTGGGTAAGAGTGGTCTGCTTAATTCAGGCACTCTGTTCATCACCACCCCCTTTTCTGAATCATTTTGTCCACCATAAGCGTGGAAGGGTATACTCAGATGTGAGTCCCTTGCTCATTGCACCATCAGGATTCAAGCAAGCCGGGCCGACGACGCCTGAAATGGCAGAAACCAGTCCCCGGAAGCTTGTTTCCTTCCCAGTATAAGAATTGGCTTGGTAGTTTGGTTTGCCCTGTTCCCATCATGCACTGGGACAGGAACAGACTAATTTGCATATAGCCAAGTTCTGAGCTGGGATGGTGCAGTGAGCTAAAAAACGGTGATGGATCAAGCCCTGATCTTTGGACTGGGTAAGAGTGGTCTGCTTAATTCAGGCACTCTGTTCATCACCACCCCCTTTTCTGAATCATTTTGTCCACCATAAGCGTGGAAGGGTATACTCAGATGTGAGTCCCTTGCTCATTGCACCATCAGGATTCAAGCAAGCCGGGCCGACGACGCCTGAAATGGCAGAAACCGGTCCCGGAAGCTTGTTTCCTTCCCAGTATAAGAATTGGCTTGGTAGTTTGGTTTGCCCTGTTCCCATCATGCACTGGGACAGGAACAGACTAATTTGCATATAGCCAAGTTTTGAGCTGGGATGGTGCAGTGAGCTAAAAAACGGTGATGGATCAAGCCCTGATCTTTGGACTGGGTAAGAGTGATCTGCTTAATTCAGGCACTCTGTTCATCACCACCCCCTTTTCTGAATCGCAGGACTAACGTGGCACCGTCGCTCTTCCAGGGGAAAACGCTAAGACATCCCTGGGTATACTTGGCTTAGCACACTTGTTGTGCTGCTGCATGTAGTACCCTTCTGTACCTTGCAGACTCTGGATCGCCCTGTAACTCCTCCAAAGCTCTGGGGGTGGCCACCGTCTCAACCAGGGCCCCCCACCAAGGTAGGCATCTTACCTACATCCTGCTGATTCCTGGGACTCTCCCAGGACCAGCCAAAACAAGTCCAAGCCCATACTGGACCGGAGGACAGCCTGCCCCTTCTGGACAGGTGCCACCATCCTTTCTCAACTCCCTGTGGATTTCAGACTGATAAAACCAAAACCCCTCTGTTCAGGGATGGATGCATAACTTACACCAGGGGGAATTTAATTCTGGCAGCAGGACCCTCCTACCCTGGAAATTCAAATCCTTGCCTCCCAGCTTTGGGCACCCAGTGATGAGAGGGGAGACACCCCTCCCTCCTGCCCAGGCCGCTGCTTCTACAGAAGCTGTTCCAGTGCCTGCACAATTACACCACTCCTCCCAGGGTGGCTTATGGCCGGCTGTCCCCTCAAATGCCTTGTGATTCCCATCTCCCCACCTGTTAGCATGTCCTGCTGAGTCTGCAACTCGGAGGGGGACCCAGTATCCGTGGTGCCGCCTCGCCCAGCCCGTCATGTATATGTGCCCAGGATGACCTAAAACAATTAGTTTGGTGTTGGTTCAATGTTAACATTGCCTGGCTGAAGAGCAATACCTTTGAGAAGCCACTCCTGATAAGAAGTGCCAATGCGGGTGGAAGTAAGAGTAATCAAGCCCACCTTCATTCCTCTCACCCAGTTATTTGTGTATAGCAGTTGTCGGAGTATGTCCATCACATTACGCCATTCCCCACCCCAGGTGACGCCTTGCTCTCCCAAACTTCTGTTATACCAGGGAGCAGACAGGACAGTGTGGGCCGGAGGGGAACCAAATGTATAGATACCTGCTCTTTCTTGAGTACTGGGAATGCCAACTGTCCTTCAATACAATTCAAAAGATTGGCAGCTGATAGCTCGATCCCCCATGTGACCCCCTGCTTGCCATCCTTGCAAGGGGGATGGGCCTTCAGGAATACTTAACATGCACCATTCTACCATTGCCTTAACGACCTTTGTCATGCTGCAGTTGCCTAATCATTCTGGCCCTGCTCTAGAGGCTCTCACTTCGGCCGTGGGTCAAAGCAATTCACCAGGGACATTGCTTAGCAGAGTGTGCTGCAACGTTCTGCCTCCTCAGTCCTCGCATCCAGTTATGTAATCAACATGCATGATTCCACCTGCAGCAATCAGGACTATGGACTCAACGAGTCACATCCGGAGTCACAGCCACTACGCCGGGAAATGACGTGCTCACCCCAACCTACTGATGCTCAGACTGCTTGCTTAACGCTCACATACTCACAGAATGGCATAGACAAGAGAGGCTGTAAATTTAAAACCCTTTGAGATGATCGTTAGACAGACCCGACAGGGAGAATCCAGTGAAGTGAGGTAAGGACCACCACCACCACACCCCGCCTGTGAATCAGCCCTGGTGTATTTTGTAATGACCCCTACGAAGCCCTTAGAGATCACCATCAACAACCTGCAGACGATAAACACAACAAGGCCTCCCCTAGGGACAGAGCAAGTCACCAACCACTCCCGTAACCGTGAAGCATGGCCATTTACATACATGGGCCATATCTAAACTGGTCCTGATAGAAGAAGGTGGGCGCCCAAACTACTAAACAATGCGCCGCCAGCCAATCTGCGTACCCACTCCGGCATAGCCTAAAGAACTACACTGCGCAAAATCATGGGAACCAACTGCATGTGCTGCAGACTGTAAATACCCACCCATTCCTCGAGACAAACCCTGAATATGAATATAAAACCTAAACATTACTGTTGAGAAAGGAGGAACTACAATCACTGACCACGTGTGAATTACCGGAATCAAGCCCAAGGAAAGGGGTGTTTGAGTCTACAATGACTTAATCTAGAACCTGGCCCGGGACCTAGAATAAGGCCACAACATTCCTTAATTGACCTGTCACTGCTAAACAAGTTGTGGGCTGTCGACGGTCCTAGAAACTGGTCCCTCCTTCAAACTTGTTCAGCCTACCTGCCCGGTCTCATGCGAGATAGATCAGGAAAACCAGGCAGCTTCCACGTGGCTGAGGCCTCTTTTGCGGGTTTTTGCACAGCATTTCCTATGGGCCTCCTGTATCTGGAAGGGCCTGGGGGCTCTGGCGGCCTGTGCCTCCTGGCAATGTGCCCGGGTGCGCGACATCGCGACTGCCCCAACCCCCCAACATCATTGCCCAGGCAAGCTTATTTTTCCTAAGATGTTTAAAATACATGCCTCCTGATTGCCTTAAACATCATCTGCTAAACATTGACGAACCAAAAATACTACTGGAGGCAGGTGACACTGTTGAGTCTGTCAGTGGAAACGATACACCGATGGCCCAATGTATTTTGGGGAATGAGTGTAAGTGCATCAGACCATCTGCCCTATTTGGAGTGAACAGTCTGATGCAATTTTTGTCAGTCTGGAACTAACAGGCTCAAACCCTGGTGGTCTCAAACTAAAAAATACATAAATATGACCCACACATGCCGGGAGAAAACTCTTAGAGTGTCAGAGTCATTAGTCTTATGTTTTTTTAAAACAAATTTCAGCGCTGTTATGTTAGTGTAGCTTGTTTTAGCGCGCTAATTGCCCCCGAAGCTATAGTAGTTTGGATTTGATAAATACAAGTTTTTGCTTATTTGCTGCCAAAATAATGGCAGATGCACAGCAAACTTTCAGTCCCTGCGAGCAAGTGGATATGGGGGTGGCTCTTCGAAAGGTATAGAGATCTCAGCAGTGCTGTCAGAGATCTCAATATATGGAAAGCACTATACAAATAACACTTACATAAATAGATACATACATACCCATCTACACATTTGTCTCATCCACTTACCAGTATGAAACTTTCTGTAATCATCACAGTCACTGTTAAGTGTCTCAAAGACCGACCAGCAAAGTGTGATCCTCTTGCTCAAAATTGTCATAAAGCATGGTGTGTCAGATGACAATATTTTTGGGGAACCCCAAAGTGGAGTTTGCCTTTGAAACACAAAAGAAATTGTCTCTGATACTGTGAGAAATTGGGTTATTGGTAAACTGGGGTGTGAGCTCTGGTCAAGTAACAGTCACAAACCTTTCAGGGTGAACCACACAAATTCCCTAAATTAACCTGTGCTTAACTTGTGTATCTTGGCACAAACAGCAGTCAGGCTTAACTTAGAAGCAATGTGTAGAGTATTTATGGAGCACACAGACAGTAATAGGGTGAAAAGCACAAGAAAAATCCCAAACCAATTAAGAAAAATAGAGTACATTTTAATAAATTATTTTACACCAACACGACAAAAATCCAGTTTGTAGAACTGGATTATGAATTTTTAGATATTTGAGTGAGAATAGCAGCAACAAGCATTTGCAATGCAATCGGTCTCGCCTTTGGGACCTTATATGTATTTAGCTATGCAGCATATTAGCCCGGGTGCTGAAACATCTACTGTTCTTTAACATGGAGGGAAAGTAAGCACCAAACTGCATGACACACCAGGGGGCCCATTAGGATGTCGGGCGGATTGCCCCCGCCAGGCTGGCGGTAGCCACCACCGGCCTGGCGGGGGCAATCCGCCCGACATCCTCACCAGAATTCCCCCGCCATATTAGAGTTGCGGGGGGACTGCGGTGGACGGAAAGACCGTCCGCCGCTTTTCCGGAAAAGGGTTTCTATGGTGGCGGTGTCTGTCAGACACCGCCTGCCATATTAGGATGCCTTATTACTAATGCCTTTCTGTGGCGGCAATGCCGCCACGGAAAAGCATGCGGTCTACACTCTGGGGGCCCCCTGCGGGCCCCCAGAGTGAAGGAGGGGTGGGGGTTGCACACGGGGGGTACCTTTGGCACCCCCTTCATTTGCATAAACCAAGTGGCAGTCACCGCGCGGTGCCTGCCGCTTTGTTTATGCAAATGCATTTATGCATTAATAGCATTGTGGCGGGCGGTGCAGAGAGCACCGCCCGCCACAATGCTATTAATGCAGGATGTGCCCGCCACTGTAGCGGGCACATCCTAATACCCCCCACGGGACCCGCGCCCTAATGGCGAGCGGTCCCGAATTCCGACAGGATGGCGGGCTGACAAAGTCCGCCCGTCATCCTAATGAGCCCCCAGGTATTGGAACACATGGAGAGAATTATTGCCTTTCAGCGGGAAATGGAATAATCCAAAGGTCTGTTCTTAATATAAAATCAGGGCCTTCGGTGGTCATATCACTGAAAATACAAGATTTAAACAAAATATTATTGTATACGGGTGCTCATGGAAGACAATTTCTATGGACTGGAAGCTAGATCATGCTAAAGTGATTCTGGTATTTTACTGATGTCTACTGGTCATTTTCCATCGAGACAGTTAAATAGAGGCAGTTGAACAGAAAAAAAAGTCCTAGGGCTGATCTCCAGATCCAACAAAGTACATACACATATAAGTATATACTAAAGTATATACAAGAGGTCTCGAATGCTCAACCTAAAAAGAAAAAAAGCTTGTTTGTATGTGCGTAGGAAGTACACTATAGGAAGAAGCTGAAATATTTACTATTTTCTTTACATTAAATGTTCGGCTGAAAAACAACATAACACATAAAGAACTTAGTTATCACTATGCGTGTCAAAATAGTTGTGATATTTTGAGAGATAAGCTGCTATATTAACCCTTGCGCTTCACTTGTGATATACTGTGTGCAGCGGATGTATGACGTTACAACGCATACTTTCACAACGCATGCTTTCACAACGCAATTTTTACAACGCAAGTACCTTTACAACGCATGTTTTTACAACGAATACAATTACAACGCAAAGTAATATTAGTAATGAAAAAGTACCATTACAACGAAAACAAATATAACGCATACCATTACAACGCATATATTACGAATTTCCGATATATTTTTTTTAATTAGTAAAATAACTCCTGGCACGGGATGCAGGAAATTTTTTTGGGTGGGGAAGTGTATTAGAAATGTAGTAAAAAACGAAATGTAAATTAAGAGAAAAAGCATATTATTTTTAAAAAGTAATACTCGAGTATTAAAATAAATACTCGAGTATTAAAACAAGTACTCTAGTATTAAACAAATGTTAATACATTACAAAAAAGCACTTCAAACGAATTTAAACATATAATAATGAAAAATTAAAATATAGTAAACGCAATAACGTAAGTATTATGAATGAAACTGCGAAACAAGCACTGAGGCTCCATTTTAGAAAGAAAGGCTAAAATGAGTCCTACAACTCTTTTCATGAAACAAACACCAAGGAATTCAAAACAAAACGAGGACGAAACACAAATCGAAGTTCAGAAAAAAACACACATTTAAAGAGATAATTTAAATTAGACGTTTTCACAGCAAATAAATCCTTAAAAAAACACATTTAAATGATGCTTTTATTAAAAATTAAGATGATACTCACAAAAACCTATAAATAGCAGTAAGACACCATTTTGAACTCAGTAGTTATTCTACTACCAGAGAGAGCAGTCGCTACCAACTGACCCTCTGACCTCTTGCGCTTCTTGTGAACTGATGCCAAACAGAGACAAGTCCTTACATACAAACAAGTACGTTTAAGTTAAATGTAATGTAAACATAGCGTATTAAATAATTAATACTTCATTTAGTAATTATTGCAAAACATTATTATGTTTCATATTTCTACATAATTTGCCATAACTTATCAAAACCTTTTCGAGTATTGAAAATAGTGACAAAAGATGTAAGTACGATTTAAATAAATATATGTTAAAAAAATTATTTTTACGGTTTCCCATGTAATAATCGTCACGTTTTTTTCTCAAAATTTAAATATGTGAATATTATATCTATCTATAATAAAGACGGTGTAATGACTAAAGCAAAAAAAATATTTATAAGCTAAACATTTTTTCAATTCCATTTTTACAGCTTACTGAATATTTTAATACATCAAAACAACAAACCATTGAAATATTTTGAAAAAACGACCACCAGAGAAAATATCTAAATAAATTAAGGTATACATATCAAATTATAATCACTTGCATTTTTAAAAAAAAGTGATGCTGTTGCTTAACTTCAAAAATTGCAAACCCATGTTTATAGTTAAAAAAAATGTAAAGAAAACTTTTCCATTTTTTGAAACACATATTAAAATATGACCAAATGTTGTTATTGACGCCAATTTATTCCCCCAAAAAATAATAGGGTTTATGAAATAGCAAATAACATGTAAATCATCTTTCGATCACTCTACAGAAAAAACTACAGTATCATAAATAAAGAAACAAGCAACAAGACCACCATTAATCAAGCTTCAAATAACTGAAGAAACCGAAGACCAAAGAACTAAAACAAAAAATGGTAATAAAAATTCTAAATGGAGAATTAACCTTTTTTTAAGTAACCTCTTTTAAACCCACAAACAGCGTCCACACCTTTGAAAACAAAAGAAAACTTAAAAAAACATTCACTCTATTTCTTTACAGATTGTGAAACACAACCCAACCTATAGAACCCATAAAGAAATTCAAGAAAATCTATCCACCAGCCAGATACATCGAAGCAGAAGAAAATTACCAAAGGTAAATCACAAGAAATACGTTTAAAAACCTAGAAAACATTAGATTTCTGTAACAAAATGTTCTATGATACAAAACGAATGCAAATATGTCTTAAAAATGGAAAATGATGTTTAAAGGATAACAATGGAAGTAAATGTTATACAAACAGAAACGACAGATAATGAAGAAGAACATCAAGTAAATAAAAGAAACGTTTTTGTAGACATCAATCAAAAAATGTATAAAAATAGCAGCACAAGAATTAAATGTTTATCTTTTCATTAAAAACAGACCAACATTTGAAAAGCCAAACACAGCAAAGAACATAAAAAAAAGAGCTAACCAAAGGAAAAATAAGGTAAATATATAACATGTAAAATAATATGTGCACAAATAACTATTAAAAATGCAGTAAGGAACAACAGCAGAGAAAGTGAAAGATATTGATATGGGATGTAAATTACCATTCAAAGTCCAGAAAAAAGCAGTAGTAGGGAAAGAGATGGATAGTGAAGAGGATCAATTTAGTATTCTAACTCCAGGAAGGTGCATCACAAGTGAAAGTGATGAATAGTCATCCGATAGTGTAGGGGTATAATTTTGTATTCCTACTCACGAAGGGTGCAGCAGTAAGGTAAGTGATGGATAGTGTAAGGGTGTAATTTACTATTCTAACTCCAGAAAGGTGCTGCATTAGGGAAAGTGTTGGATAGTGTAAGGGTGTAATTTACTATTCTAACTCCAGGAAGGTGCTGCATTAGGGAAAGTGATGGATAGTGTAAGGGTGTAATTTAGTATTCTAAATCCAGCAAGGTGCTGCATTAGGGAAAGTGATAGATAGTGTAAGGTTGTAATTTAGTATTCTAACTCCAGGAAGGTGCTGCATTAGGGAAAGTGATGGATAGTGTAGGGGTGTAAATTACTATTCTAACTCCAGGAAGGTGCTGCATTAGGGAAATGGATGGATAGTGTAAGGGTGTAATTTAGTATTCTAAATCAAGGAAGGTGCTGCATTAGGGAACGTGTTGGATAGTGTAGGGGTGTAAATTACTATTCTAACTCCAGGAAGGTGCAGCAGTAGAGTAAGTGATGGATAGTGTAGGGGTGTAAATTACTATTCTAACTCCAGAAAGGTGCAGCAGTAGAGTAAGTGATGGATAGTGTAAGGGTGTAATTTAGTATTCTCACTCCAGAAAGGTGCTGCATTAGGGAAAGTGATAGATAGTGTAAGGGTGTAATTTAGTATTCTAACTCCAGGAAGGTGCTGCATTAGGGAACGTGATGGATAGTGTAGGGGTGTAAATTACTATTCTAACTCCAGGAAGGTGCAGCAGTAGAATATGTGATGGATAGTGTAAGGGTGTAATTTACTATTCTAACTCCAGGAAGGTGCAGCAGTAGAGTAAGTGATGGATAGTGTAAGGTGTAATTTACTATTCTAACTCCAGAAAGGTGCAGCAGTAGAGTAATTGATAGATAGTGTAAGGGTGTAATTTACTATTCTAACTCCATGAAGGTGCTGCATTAGGGAAAGTATTGGATAGTGTAAGGGTGTAATTTAGTATTCTAACTACAGGAAGGTGCTGCATTAGGGAAAGTGATGGATAGTGTAGGGGTGTAAATTACTATTCTAACTCCAGAAAGGTGCAGCAGTAGAGTAAGTGATGGATAGTGTAAGGGTGTCATTTACTATTCTAACTCCAGGAAGGGGCTGCATTAGGGAAAGTGATGGATAGTGTAAGGGTGTAATTTAGTATTCTAACTCCAGGAAGGTGCTGCATTAGGGAAAGTCATGTATAGTGTAAGGGTGTAATTTACTATTCTAACTCCAGGAAGGTGCTGCATTAGGGAAAGTGTTGGATAGTGTAGAGGTGTAAATTACTATTCTAACTCCAGGAAGGTGCAGTAGTAAAGTAAGTGATGGATAGTGTAAGTGTGTAATTTACTATTCTAACTCCAGGAAGGTGCAGCAGTAGAGTAAGTGATGGAAATTGTAAGGGTGTAATTGACTATTCTAACTCTAGGAAGGTGCATCATTAGGGAAAGTGTTGGATATTGTAGGGGTGTAATTTAGTATTCTAACTCCAGGAAGGTGCTGCATTAGGGAAAGTCATGTATAGTGTAAGGGTGTAATTTACTATTCTAACTCCAGGAAGGTGCTGCATTAGGGAAAGTGTTGGATAGTGTAGAGGTGTAAATTACTATTCTAACTCCAGGAAGGTGCAGTAGTAAAGTAAGTGATGGATAGTGTAAGGGTGTAATTTACTATTCAAACTCCAGAAAGGTGCAGCAGTAGAGTAAGTGATGGAAATTGTAAGGGTGTAATTGACTATTCTAACTCTAGGAAGGTGCATCATTAGGGAAAGTGTTGGATATTGTAGGGGTGTAATTTACTATTCTAACTCCAGGAAGGTGCTGCATTAGGGGAAGTGTTGGACAGTGTAAGGGTGTAAATTACTATTCTAACTCCAGGAAGGTGCAGCAGTAGAGTAAGTGATGGATAGTGTAAGGGTGTAATTTAATATTCTAACTCCAGGAAGGTGCAGCAGTACAGTAAGTGATGGATAGTGTAAGGTGTAATTTACTATTCAAACTCCAGAAAGGTGCAGCAGTAGAGTAAGTGATGGAAAGTGTAAGGGTGTAATTGACTATTCTAACTCTAGGAAGGTGCATCATTAGGGAAAGTGTTGGATATTGTAGGGGTGTAATTTAGTATTCTAACTCCAGGAAGGTGCTGCATTAGGGAAAGTCATGTATAGTGTAAGGGTGTAATTTACTATTCTAACTCCAGGAAGGTGCTGCATTAGGGAAAGTGTTGGATAGTGTAGAGGTGTAAATTACTATTCTAACTCCAGGAAGGTGCAGTAGTAAAGTAAGTGATGGATAGTGTAAGGGTGTAATTTACTATTCAAACTCCAGAAAGGTGCAGCAGTAGAGTAAGTGATGGAAATTGTAAGGGTGTAATTGACTATTCTAACTCTAGGAAGGTGCATCATTAGGGAAAGTGTTGGATATTGTAGGGGTGTAATTTACTATTCTAACTCCAGGAAGGTGCTGCATTAGGGGAAGTGTTGGACAGTGTAAGGGTGTAAATTACTATTCTAACTCCAGGAAGGTGCAGCAGTAGAGTAAGTGATGGATAGTGTAAGGGTGTAATTTAATATTCTAACTCCAGGAAGGTGCAGCAGTACAGTAAGTGATGGATAGTGTAAGGTGTAATTTACTATTCAAACTCCAGAAAGGTGCAGCAGTAGAGTAAGTGATGGAAAGTGTAAGGGTGTAATTGACTATTCTAACTCTAGGAAGGTGCATCATTAGGGAAAGTGTTGGATATTGTAGGGGTGTAATTTACTATTCTAACTCCAGGAAGGTGCTGCATTAGGGAAAGTGTTGGATAGTGTAGGGGTGTAAATTACTATTCTAACTCCAGGAAGGTGCAGCAGTAGAGTAAGTGATGGATATTGTAAGGGTGTAATTTAATATTCTAACTCCAGGAAGGTGCTGCATTAGGGAAAGTGTTGGATAGTGTAGGGATGTAATTTACTATTCTAACTCCAGGAAGGTGCAGCAGTAGAGTAAGTGATGGATAGTGTAAGGGTGTAATTTACTATTCAAACTCCAGGAAGATGCAGCATTAGGGAAAGTGATGGATAGTGTGACCTTTTTTTGAAAAAAAGAAATAGGGTTTTTAAAACGGAATAAAACTACAACCTATTTATATTTAATCCTTCTACAGACATCTTCTAAAAATCTATTTGACCAGCCCATTCTTGAAATCAACTTGGACAAAATCCGAAATCCAACCTCTACTGAAAGTAAATAGAAAAGAAAAAAGCAAGGTAAATATATTTTGCCCATGTTTTCCAAACAAATAACACGCCTCTAAATGTGTAGAGAAGTAGAGACTTATAAAATTTAAAAAAAACATATAATTTCAACAACTTTTTCCTTTTGATCCAGTGACCAAGCAGCCAAGTACATTGAAAGAAGCAAAGGAAACCGTCTGCTAAGCTACAATGGCTACATTTATTGCAAGGATAGAATTTCTGAAAACAAGGACACATCGGAGGTGCGTGCAATATCACTCATCCCATTGCTTAGGCAGAGCGGTTACTCTAGGTGACACAGTTGTAAAAACATCTGAGCATAACCACTCTGCCTCAGCAATGGAGATTGAAGTTAGAGAAACCATCAACAAAATGAAAGATATTGCAAGCAACTCCAAAGACTCCACTGGTTCAATTTTAAGGGAGGTAGCTCAACATGTCCCTGACCACATTGCTAGCAGTATGCCCATAATTCCTAATCTCAGACGAATAATTCAACGACAAAAACAGGCAAGTAACCCAAAAAGACTCACACCACACACATTCTCTGACATTGTCATTCCTCCAGAACTCTCTCTTACTATTTCTAATGAACCTTTTATCCTGCATGACAACCAAAACCCTCTGAAACGAATAATTATCCTTAGCTCACCCCGTAACCTTGCAAAGTTAGAAAATAGTGATATTTGGATGATGGATGGTACGTTTAAAAGTACGCCCCATCCTTTCACCCAAATATACACTATCCATGCTAAAATTAACCATACAGTAGTGCCCCTAGTATACAGTTTGCTGTCTGATAAACAATCCACAACGTACACTGAACTTTTAACTGTGGTTAAATCTAAAACATCCAACAAAAGTACTAGGAAAATAATTATTGATTTTGAAATAACAACGATTAATGTTATAACCAAAACGTACACGGATACCCAAATTCAGGGATGTTTTTTCCATTTTTCCCAGGGATTTTGGCGTAAGATACAAAAAACATCCCTAGTTGCAGATTACATATCAGACAGCAAACTGCAATTAGAGCTAAAAAAACTAACAGCACTTTGATTTGTACCTCCTGAAAGTGTAGACGAGTACTACACTTCAATTACTGAATCTGACTTTTTTACTACAAATGAAGAAAAATTGGCACCCTTGCTAAATTATTTAGAAGACACATGGATTGGACATCTAAGCAGGTCGGGTCGCAGGAGGAAGCCATGTTTCCATGTGGAGTGGTGGAACTGCTACACGAGCTGCTTAGAAGGAGAGGCAAAGACAAACAATGCCATAGAGGGATGGCACAACTCCTTCAACCACACAATTGGTAAACCTCCTCCTAATCTTTCATTGTTTGGAAACTTTGAGGAAGGAGCAAAGTTTTCAAGAAATGAGAATGTCACAAGCATTAACAGGTAGTCTGAATCCACGTATCTCTAAAAGATCAAAGGAAATGTCTGAACGACTATTGGCTATTTTACAACAGTTTTCGTTGTGTGTGGCTACCTAGATAATGTTGCACACATACTCCACTACTAATTGACCCTACAGTATTACTTTACTGTTTTGCCCTAAATTTATATTTTTCTAATTACATTTGGCATTTTTTTTAAAAAAGAAATTAAATATACATTTTAAATCGGGTCACCTTACCTTAGCAGTTTTCTTTTTTTTTCTTTTTCTTCTTTAAAGCAGAGGCAAACCATCTATTCCCAAAAAAACAAATATGCAAAAATGTGGAAATCCTTTTCGAAGATCGATTTACAACATAAAATCATACCCCAAAAAAAATTTGATCTCCAAATGTTACCAAAGTTCTTCTCCAAAGAATTCATATTCGGATCCTTCGACTTCCAGCACTGGAAATCAAAAATCCAAAGAAAAACCAAGAAACGATCCATCCACTTGTTGTTTGGAAAATCAGCAGTCCATGAAAAAGCAAATCCAATTCAGAAAATCCTTCAAAAAACAATTCCAAAAAGCAATCCAAAGATGTTTTCCACGATTCCCAAAAAAACCCCATTTAAAACGATCCAAGTCCTCCTCTGGAATATCCATGTTCGTAAATCGATCTTCTTTTGTATCCGATGTATTCCATAGCAAAAAATTATGCAATAATACATACTAAAAGCAATCTTTTTGTATTACTTTACATTATAAATACAAACCTTACTATAATGTAAGCATGAGCGGTAAATCCGTTACGCCCACGGATTTTTCGGATTTTTGGGGAATCCGCAATCCGCGTATTTTACGGATTTCCCACAAAATCCGAAAAAAAAATCCGCGCGGACGTAACGGGTTCAAAAGTTGAACCCCCACTCATGTAACTATTTTACAATGGCGCCAGCAAGCTGCCAGCACCGTTGTAAAATAGTTACAAAGTTAGCTTGCACAGGAACCACTAGATAAAACGAAGCAGGTGCTGCTTTATTTTATCTAAGTGCTTCCTGTGCAAGCTAACTTTGTAACTATTTTACAACGGCGCTGGCAGCTTGCTGGCGCCGTTGTAAAATACTACAGCAGCTCACTCAAGGGACCCCTGCGCCCTTCGGGGCGATTGCATAGTAACACACACAAACTCTCTTGAAAGAGGATGCTCAATCAACCCAAATCATTGACACTTTTTCTTTTCCCCGAAAATAAAAAAATGAATACAAACTGGAATGTATTTGGTTTGCATTTTAAAGGTTGTTGAATGGAACAGCAAGAGCTGGAATTACTATTTGAAAACAGTAGTTATAAGTTAATACACATAGGAAGATTTTTCCATTTGCATTTGGCATTCAGGATAAGTTCTATTTACCATTCTACTCTCCATTATCCGAAAATGGATTAACCAGGGAACTTCTTCATTGAGATCAAAAACTTTACGGATTAGTTCTTTGTCTGCCTGTTACAACAGCAGCACAACAACACAACTGGTAGGGGTGCCTTTAGATGACTCTGCTATTTCCACCATTGTGTTCGCACGGGTTTCTGCACGTTCGCGAGCGTTTTGTACAATAAAACCCTCGCGAACTTGCAGAAACCCGTGCGAACACAAAAAAAAAATACGCCAGGATCCGCGGATTTTGCGTATTTTCGAAATACGCAAATCCGCAAATCCGCGGATTGCCAATACGCAAAATCCGCTCATGCTTACTATAATGTTTTACAAACATGGGACCCGACGTGGACATACAGTAACAATATGATTGGGGACATGTTGAAAGTACATTTAAACCTTTTATTTACCTAATCTACACCTCCCAATTCTTTCCTTGCACTAAATAACACTCTTAACATTGTTGTAACTTAAAAAAGTAGTTTATAAACTTGCCTAACTGAGCGCAGGTCTCCTTGCTTCTGCTCTGTCCGGCGACGCTCCTCAATATGGCTGCCTACGCGTTTGACGTTCACGCGTATACGTCATCCAAGGTACAAAAAAGAAAAAGGACTATTATTTTTTGATAAATATTTATTTATACTGTATATTAAAAATATTTTATTTAAATATAAAACAGTATTTATTTTTATTTATGAAACGTCCGGAAATTATTAAAAATGTATGTATTAATAAAATACATTCTGTTTTTAATAAAGTAAAAAAACTGTCTTGTATTCTTTTATTTATCATTTTTAAAATAAGTGTACATTGTTTAATTTTACTTTTAATAATGTTAACAAATATAAAATATTATTCTTACCTTCAGCATACTCCCTTTTAGTTGTGTTCCAAGCCCCATTTCTCTTCAACAAGGAGCCTTTTTGAAAGCCGCGAGATTCACATAGTGAGCTATTGAAATAAATGAAGGACTTTTCAATACATTGAAAACAATGTTAAACCATGAGAACTTTTTGATAGATAATTTTATCTTTTTTTTCACACACAATTTCAATAAAAAATATCACAAAAAATATTGAAATGAATTCTTATTTTTTAATAACATTTTTAAAAAACATTTTAAAAACTGTAAGTGTTGAATAGTGGTCAAATATAAATTATTAATCTTACTCCATGTTTTGTGTAATACTAGGGTATGTGTTGTACAGTGGAGGGGTACTAAATTACTAATCATACTCCAGGGGGGTGTAATACTAGTGTATGTATGTGATAGTGCAGGGGTACTAAATAAGTATTCTAACTCCAGGGGGATGTATACTAGGGTATGTATGGGTTATTGGAGAGGTAGAATATTAATACTCTAATACTTGAGTATTACAATTAATACCATTTATTATAAAATTAAATAAATAATTAAAAAACAATTATAACACTACTTAATCACTATTCAAAGTCCAGGGGGTGTAATACTAGGGTATGTGTGGGATAGTAGTGGGGTACTAAATTACTATTCTAACTCCAGGTAGGTGTAATACTAGGGTATTTGTGGGATAGTGGAGGGGTACTAAAAAAGTATTCTAACTCCAGGGGGGTGTAATACTAGGGTAAGTGTGGGTTTTTGGAAGGGTAGAATATTAATACTCTAATACTATTCTATTTATTATAAAACTCCAGGGTTGTGTACTACTAAGGTATGTGTGGGACAGTGTTGGGGTACTAAATTACTATTCTAACTCCAGGGGGGTACACTACTAAGGTATGTGTGGGACAGTGGAGGAGTACTAAATTACTATTCAAACTCCAGGGGGGTGTACTACTAAGGTATGTGTGGGACAATGGAAGGGTACTAAATTACTATTCTAACTCCAGGGGAGTGTAATACTAGGGTATGTGTTGTACAGTGGAGGGGTACTAAATTACTATTCTAACTCCAGGGGTGTGTAATACTAGTGTATGTCTGTGATAGTGGAGGGGTACTAAATAAGTATTCCAACTCCAGGGGGATGTTATACTAGGGTATGTATGGGTTATTGGAGAGGCAGGATATTAATACTCTAATACTTGAGTATTAAAATAAATACTATTTATTATAAAATTAAATAAACAATTATAAAAAATTATAACATTAAAAATAAATTAAAAATATTATTTATAAAGTAATAAAAACGTACCCATAAATGCGTTGAAATGTCATGCGTAGTAAAGACAACTGCGTTGTTATGGCATGCGTTGTAAAAGCATGCGTTAAAATGGATCTGGTGTTGAAAAAGTTGCGTTGTAATGGTAGTGCGTTATAACAGTTGCGTTGTGATGGATGTTTGCCGTGTGCAGCAGCAAAAATAGGGAAATAAGAGGCCCATAGGTTCATTGCAGCAGCCAGCACTCTTGATTTAAAAATTAGATTGTAGATTTTGCAGATGTAAACCTGACCTTAAGGAATAGTTGTGGTATTTTTAGTGAGACTGTGACGCATTTACTTGTGTGTGAAGATAAGCGTTAATAGTCAGTACTATGACACTGTGTATTTGTTTCTGAAAGGTATACTATCAGCACAGGCTGTAATTTTGGAGAGATAGCGCTGCTATCTCAGTTGTTGCAGATTATTTAAGGTATTGAAAAGGATAGTGCTGCTGTCTTTGTGCTCAGACATCACTGTGTGTGTCAGAATAGTTATGGCATTTTGAGCGCTGCTATATTAACCCTTGCGCACCACTTGTGTTATAATGTGTGCAGCAGCACAAATAGGGAAATGAAAGGCCCATAGGTCCTTTGCAGCAGCCGGCACTCTTGATTTTAAAATTAGATCTTAGATTTTGCAGATGCAAACCTGACCTTAAGGAATAATTGTGGTATTTTGAGAAAAACTGTGACGTAGTGACCTGTGTGTGAACATAAACATGACTAGTTAGTACTATGCCACTACATGTTTTTTTGTAGAAGCCATACTATTAGCACAGGCTGTAATTTGGGAGAAATAGCACTGCTTTCTCAGTCCTTGCACATAACTTGTGGCATTCAAAAGGATAGTACTGCTGTGTTTGTGCTGAGACATCACTGTGCGTGTCATAATAGTTATGGTATTTTGAGTGATAGTGCTGCTATAATAATCTTTGCACATTACTTGTGATATACTGTGTGCAGCAGCACACATAGGGAAATAAGAGGCCACAGGCACTAGCGTAACGAAAATTGAGGGGGCCTCCCTGCAAGGTATGTAGAGGGGCCCCCTCCGGGCTCAATTAGGAGCTCTCCGGACAGAGTGCAGTGGCGAGGGGGCCCCCTGGAGCTTCGGGCCCCCCCGCACCGCGTGGGCTGCGGGGGCCTGTGTTACTCCCCTGACCACAGGTCCTTTGCATTAGCCGGCACTCTTGATTTTAAAAGTTGATCTTAGATTTTGCAGATGTAAACCTGGCCTTAAGGATGACGGGGCAGAGCAGGCCTACACTTGCAGATTTAATGTGTTTGTGGCATGAATATCAGAGATTTAATGTTATGTGTAATGCATGGTGCGCTCTGTGCTGTGTGTAGTATGTTACTTTGATTATGAGAACAGACAGGGGGCTTTTAAGGAATAACGCTACTCCCCTTCTCCGCGCAGGGCCCCAGAGCAAAGAGAGGGCTGTGCCCTAGAGAGAGCTGTGCCCTGCCTGTTAAAACTGTGACGCACTGGAGACGCGCGAGCGCGTCAACCAAGATGGCCGCCGCCACCGGAGCTCCGTAATTTCCAGGAGCGTTTAACTTAATTAAACGATGAATTCCTGCATTTAACATGGCGAAATCACCAGCGCTGCCCTGCTGAAGCCTTTCCTCACCTGTGAGCTCTTTTTCCGGCGCTTTTAATTGATGGGACTTTTCTCCTCACATCCCATGCTTCTCCTCCATACTGCTCCTTGAGTTCCTGCCGAGATTGTGAACCTGGGGGCGGAGAGCTCATTAAGACAGAGGCTGGCTTGGGCCTAGCTCCGCCTACAGCTGTGTTTAGCTGCTGCACCTGGGTTTTTACAGTGTTTTCTACTGCATTGGTCCATATTTACAACAATTTTCGTCACATTTTGAGGTAATTTTATATCAATCTATTTTATTCATATTAAAGACCATTTTTTCTCCTCAAAATGGATTTGAAGAATGCTCCCACAAATAAAAGGAAGCAACAGGTTTCCCCTCCTCCAACAAAATCTAAAGTGGTGGAATCCTCGGAACCTTCTTTGGCTCTGATTTTGGAGGAAATTAAAGCCTTGCGTTTAAATACTGACTCCATTGCCTCAGAAGTTAAAAATGTTCGTAAAGATATGGCTTCTATGTCCATGAAGGTGTCAGATAATACCATTAAAATCCAAGATAATAAGAATAAGTTGGATGCTTTTACACCTTTAATGGCCAGAATTACTCCAATGCATTCTCAGCTGCTGGACTTAGAGAATCGCAATAGGCAATACAATCTACGCATCTTTAATTTGCCTGAAGAAATTGAAGGGACCAATTGTCGGCTTTATCTTGAATCTCTTTTGCCAGGTCTCTTGAATATTAAATTCGCAGAAAAATTTGAAATTGATAAGGCTCATAGAGTTCCGTCTCATCGTAATCCTCGTCATTCTAAACCAAGGCAGATGATATTTAAGGTCTTACGTCACCATCATCTGGTTCTTATTCGGAAAGCTGTTCGTGAAATACCATCATTGCTGGTGAATGGAACCAAAATCTTCATTCATCAGGACATTGCTAAAGAAACTGTGGCTATTCGTAAAGAATTCTCTTCTCTTCGTCCACAACTGAGGAGCCTTGGCTTCAAATATGGACTATTTGACCCCTCTACAATGCGAGTTTGGAAAGACGATGTCTCTAAATCTTTTCAGCGCCCAGATGATCTTCGTCTTTTTCTTGAACAGCAAGCTCCTCCATCAATGGATACACAGGACCCTAATTCTTGACTGTATCTTGCTGAATTCTTGTTGCAGGTTTCTAACTAAATTCCCTTATGGGCTCCAACGGTAACTGGCCATGCTTGAGGAACGGGTGTGCGTTTCCATGTCTTTATTTATGTTGTATGTTTGTGCTTTACTCTCTCTTTTTTGTTTCTCCTTTCCTATTTTCCAATCAGAGTTACTCTTTTAACCTGTCTTCTCCCACCTTCTTCTTGTTCTCATTTCTTTCTTTTCCTTCTCCTCTATTCTAATGGCTAATGTTGATAATATTAAAATTGTTTCTCTTAATGTAAAAGGTTTAAGACATCCAGTAAAGCGTTTAAAACTTTTGGATTATTTAGGTACTTCTAAGGCAGATATCTGTTTTGTCCAAGAGACACATGTTGATGATAAAGTTTTGAGTTATATGAACAAAAAATGGGTGGACTCTATTGTCTCCTCACCTGCTGCAGGTAAAAAGAATGGGGTCGCTATTTTCTTTGCCAAAAAGTTACACTGTCAAGTCTTACATAAGATCTCAGACTCTGATGGCAGATATATTATAGCTAAAGTTAAAATTCATGACTCTATTTTCTTTTTGATTAATGTTTATGGCCCTACGTCAGAGGATCCTGTTTTCTGGTCCACTCTTTCGTCTGAAGTTTTAAAGTTGGGAAATGCTCCATTGATTTTTGGGGGAGACTGCAATATTTTTGTGGACCCCTTATTGGATAGACTATCTACATCTCGATTTCGACCTTCCAAGACTTTTTATGCATTTAAGACTTTTCTTCAAACCACCAAGTTAGCTGACATTTGGCGATTACACCACCCAACTGGTAAAGAATTTTCTTTTTTCTCCAATCCTCATAATTCCCATTCCAGAATAGACTATTTTTTCCTTTCCCCTTCCCTTATTCAATTTGCAAATGACCCTACCATTGGTACCATCGACATTTCAGACCATGCTATGATTTCTTTTGTTTTAAATGTATCATCTTCATTTACTACACAGTCCAGATGGCGTATGAATTCTGACATTATCCTAAATGACACTCATAAACCCAAACTACTTCAGGCTATTCAGGATTTTTTCACTTTCAATCCAGAAGGGTCTACCTCTATCATCACTCGATGGGATGCATTTAAAGCCTATATTAGAGGTACCACCATTTCTATCATGGCTCATGAAAATAAGAAATTTAATTCACAGGTTAAATCCTTAGAGAAGCAAATTGCTCATCTTGAACGTTTATTTATTACATCTAATGATCCCCAATATAAAGTAAAATTGCAAAAGCTGAGGTATGAATTCAATGCTATTCTCAGCACTAGAGCAGGGATACAACTCTCTAAATCCAATGCTAAATTTCGTTTTAACGCTAATAAGTCTGGTAGACTTTTAGCTAATTATTTACGTATTAAACGAGATAAAACTCAGATCACTTCCATTAAATGCCCTCAGGGTAAAATTGCTTTTTCCCATAATGAGATTGCTACTGAATTTTTATTCCACCTTATATAATAAGCCGGATTATTGTGATGATTCTTTAATAGAGTCCTTTTTACAACATTCTGATTTACCTCACATTTCTTCCTCTGATAAAACGAAGTTAGATTTACCCATTACTAATGAAGAAATTCTCTCGGCCATTAAATCACTTCCCAAGAAAAAATCCCCTGGTCCTGATGGTATCCCTGCCGAATTTTATAAAGAGTTTCAACTTAATCTTTTACCTTTTTTGGCCCAGATTTTTTCTCATTTTTCATCATCAGGTACTATTTCAGGTTCTTTCTCTGAGGCCTTAATTGTTGTACTTCCCAAACCTGACAAAGACCCTACCCTTGTTGCTAATTATCGGCCCATTTCATTGATTAATCAAGATTGTAAACTATATGCTAAAATTATCGCTTCCAGGTTAGCACCTATCCTTCACTCAATTATTCACCCTGACCAGTCTGGTTTTATGAAAAATCGATACTCTGCTAATAACACGAGAACGTTATTACATGTTATTGAGCAAAGCCCCACTATCCTTAACCCTGCTGGGGTTATGGCATTAGATGCTGAAAAAGCTTTTGATAAAATCCATTGGCAATTTCTATTTAAAACGTTGTTATCTTTTAATTTTGGTCCCTCCTTTATTCGCATGATTTCTGCTTTATACTATGCTCCCACAGCTAGATTATTTATTAATGGCCAGATTACTAACCAATTTTCCCTTTTCAGAGGAACTCGTCAGGGTTGTCCCCTCTCCCCTCTTTTGTTTTTACTTGGTATAGAGCCATTTCTTAATTATATTCGAAAATGTGATAATATTCAAGGAATTAATATCAATGATATTACTGTTAAAACTCTAGCGTATGCCGATGATGTGTTATTATTTATTAGTAATCCTGTTTCCTCTGTTCCTTTTTTGCTTGATATTATTTCTAAGTATTCTATTGTGTCAGGTTATAAGTTAAATGTTACTAAAACTGAATTTTTTCCACTAAATATGTTATGTCCTCCAGATATGCTACCCTCTCCTGATATAGTATGGCAAAAGAGCAAATTGAAATACCTTGGAATATTATTTTCATCTTCCCTTCATGCTACTTTAAAATTAAATTGTGAGTTCCTTCTAGAATATATTAAACAAAAAACATCCAAGTGGTCCTCCCTTCATCTTTCTTGGTGGGGGAGAATGGAATCTATTAAAATGACTATTGCCCCTAAAATATTTTATTCTCTTGCAATGATTCCGACTCAATTTCCACTCAAATTTTATAAAGATGTTGACAGACTTTTATCGAAATTTTTATGGAATAATAAACCCCCACAAATTAAAAATCCCCAAGTGTCATATTGGGTTTGCCCTACCTGATTTTCTTTTGTATCATAAGGCATTTATTCTTAAACAAAGTTCGTTATGGTTTAATATATCTCCTATGCTTACTCCCCCTATCTGGTTTCATATTGAGACTTCTCTTGTCAAACCTTTTCCTTTATTATCCCTGTTAACCATGTCCCCCGTATCTAAAATTGTACATTCTTCTTTTTAATGATTTAGATTCCAATTTTGAATCCCCCTTACTTTCTACAGTACATTTGTCCTTGTGGCATAGTGCCTTGCTCAAATTAAATAGGAATATTTCCTTTTGGTCTTCCTGGATTGCTAAAGGTATTTTTTATCTTGGAGATGTTTTCAAAGATGATGAGTTTATTCCATTTACTCAACTCCAAACGAAATATAATCTACCTTTATCCGATCTGTCAAAATATCAATATCTCTGTAATTCTATTTTGGATTCCTTCCCTAATGGCATTCCTTCAAAAATGACAGCTGATTTTCTGCTTTATGTTAATACTGTTTCTTTATCCTCTAAGGCGGTGTCTGTTTTTTATAAAAAACTCACTGTATCCTTAGGTTCCAATGTTGATACCATCTCTACCTTCTGGAATAATGAGTTATCTTTATCATTGCCAAAGGAATCCTGGTCATTAATATGGTCCCTTTCTATTTCTGGTTGTTTACCAGTATCTATTCACCAAACTAATGCTTATATTTTATTTAATTCCTTATGGACACCATTGCGTTTATTTAATGCTCACTTATTACCATCTAATGCATGCTGGCATTGCAAGTTACATCCTGGTTCCTTACGTCAATATGTTATTTGATTGTCCGACTATTTTGAAATTTTGGTCTGAAGTACGGAACGTGATACAGAAAATGTTGCCTATTTCTGATTTACCCTCTTATAATTTAATTATATGTAAATCTGTTGCTTTGAGTGTACCCCTTGATGATATTGAAGCAAAATTATTTAATTTTCTAGTATCAGCTGCGATAAAATCCATCACTTTTTGTTGGAAGGATGCTTCTTCCCTTTCAGTCCATGCTTGGTGGTCCTGGATTGTCTTTACAAGAAGAGGTGCACAATTATCATTACAAGGTGTTCATCATAATTCTCCGACTTTTCAATCTTTCTGGTCTCCTATAGATTCTTATGTACAGTTATAATTATTGTTGTTATATTGTTCATGTAGTATTAGTAACTCTACTTATTTAAGTATTTATGCTATGAATTATATATTTCCCTTTCCCTTCTCCCTTCCCCCCTTCCCCTCCTTTCCCCTTCTTCTGTTTTCCTTTGAATGACAATTTTATTGTATTGCGATGAATTTTATTCATGACTGTATCTTTATGATTATTCTTTTTTCGCTTCTTTGTATTTTAATGAATTTCTTCACTTTTTCTGTATGTCTTCATGTATTGCTCCTTTCTTAAAAATTCAATAAAATCTTACTGAACTAAAAAAAAAAAAAAACTGTGACGCACTGACCAGTGTGTGAAAATAAACCTTACTAGTTGTATTTTAAAGGGTAGCGCGGTGGTGTCTGTCTTTGCACATCACTGCCTGTGTATTTAAAGTGATATTGTTGCTCTATTTGTTGTTGTACATAAATATATGTGTCTCTAAAGAGAAAGACATCACTTGTGGTATACTCTGTGCAGCAGCACAAATAGGGAAATAATAGGCCCATAGGTCCTTTGCAGCAGCCGGCACTTTGGATTTTACAAATAGATCTTACATTTTGCAGATGTAAACCTGACCTTAAGGATCAGGAGACAGAGAAGCCCTTCGACCACGAAGCAATAATTATGAGGTAGTGAAGGAGAAGGATAAAATACCTGCGACTAACAGGGACAAGTACAGGCTCCATAGAACAATAAGCATTGTAAGCGGGAGCCGCAGCAGCAAAGTGTCTGTGAGCGGGGAAGCAGTGGCTTACACCAACAAGTTGTAAATAGTGCTTACAACTTCTAGTTGTTAGAAATCCCGTAGTGTAAGATTTCCAACAGGGTAATTCCGTTCGTTAGGTGGAGAATTGTGAAGGTAGGAATGGCAAACACCCTGCGGCCATAGATAAATCTGTTAGCATGGAGCAGTAGTGAGACGGTTAAGGAAGAAAATAAAATGCTGACAACTGGCATACACGAGTGGAAGTTTCAGGAGACAATAACCGTATTAAAGAGGAGCCACTGCAGCAAAGTCCCTGTGAAGCACTCAGGGAAGACGCACACATACCGGCCACTAATAAATCCATTACCACAGAGTAACAATAAGGAAGTAGTCAGGGAAAAGGCTACAATGCCGGCATCTGGCAGACACAAGTATAGACTCCAGAAAACAATAAGCGTAGTAAGTAGGTAAATGTCCGTGAGCCAACCACTGATCGCGCTACTAAATCAGCTCATGTCAAACGTATAAAAATATATACAAAAATTGGCGCACCGCTATAAATATAACGCTTGCTGTGCAGTGCTGTTACGTGCTTGCGAAAAACACGGAAAAAATGGCTTGCCATCCGAAGCGAAAGAAAGCCTATCGCTTTCGAAAACACATTAGAATGTGTTTACTAAAAACAGGAGAAATACTTTGCCATTAGAAACGAAAGAAAGATGAGCGCCCGAGCCCTTTAGAAAACACATGCTACGGGAAAGGCTCTGCTATCGGAGACGAAACAAAGCCTAAAAAAAAGTCTAACAATGCTACCGTATCTCTTCAGACCACGAAGTAATACGAGTAAAAGGGCCAATAGCTGTAGGCGTAAACAATCTCCAAAAGGAGGGACTTTAAGACTGCTTGCACCAACCACAATGCGAAGGGAACTCGTGCGGTGTAAGTGAGACACCAACAAATGAATCAAAAGTCTGAAGAAAAAGGAGGTGGTTACCAACATCACAGCATCTCTAGTCGAGAAAGCGCATGTGCTGCCTAGGCGAAACCTAAAAAGCACAAAGCGCCAACTAAGCATATCTGGTTGCACAAGGTCAGGTCAAAGTCAAAAGTTCAGGCCAACCATGATGGACACAGGTCGGCTGCAGTCTCCGGATTAGTCCCGCTAAGGTTTATCTTCTCATGTTTGTGGCAGGGAGGTGCAAATAGGCCTGGTCGCGAGTAGTTCGAAAGCTTGATTTCAGCTCACTGAGCCACACCAAGGGTCCAGGACCTGAGGGGCACCCGTTTGGGGTCAGGAATACATTGCATCTGCGTCCAGGGGCTGGTGCTGGATGATGGGTAACCTTTTATGTCTCTGAGGCTCAGATCAGAAGGCCCGCAGACTAGCCCTTGAAGTCACTCTGGTTTTAAGATGAAGTTGCAGGTCCAGCTCATCCTCTCCAGGCAGCAGCACAGCAGTTCTTCCTCCTGGAAGAGTATCCTCAAGTCCAAAAGTGTACTGAAGAGTCGGTATACAGCAGAAATTGGAGTGTAAAAGGCAAAACGTTTGGAGTTGAATGAGCTTATAGGTTGTCTAGGAATCCAGTTTATCAAACTAATCCCATATTATGTACACATTAATAATTTAGGCTGGCTGGCAGTGAGGCCTAACTTGAGGGGTGTGGAAAGGCAAGTGCCTCACTGCAAGCTGAGAACAGCCTGTTCAGCCCTCGAAATGTTACAGTTGTGCAGCAGAGGTGTGTGTGGGACGCAGGTCTTCGGAGAAAGCCCAAGCTATCAAGCTATTGGTTTTCTTTTTCCTAGCGTTTCATCAGAAAAGCCCATAGTACTGTTATCAGCTCCTACAAGGCACCCGATCCTCAGAAAGGCTGTTAAATCAGTTCACCCATGTGCTTAAAGTGAAGGAATGCTGTACCCAATAGACAATGTGGATATCCCAGAGAACAACCACTCCTTGCTGGAGTGTCCCTGTTATATAACTTCTTATCTCAGTGACCAAATGGGTCCATGTTATACAATGAGGCCTTCATAACAGACTATCCTTGTTTACATCAACCACACAAAAGGTGATGGTTGGAATGCTTGCAAATAGTCTACTCACTGTCAGTTGCTCCGAGATGGGTTAGAATGCTACCCTGAGCAATTGGCAGTGGTTAGACTATTTGCAAACATTCCTCCCATCACCTTTCGTGTTTTATGCTACTCCTCAAGTGGGCATGGGTATGCCCAGATGTGGACCCTTGCTCACTGTGCCATAGGATCCTAGATCTACTTCACTAATTAGGCCTAACAAGACTAAAACTGGTCTGGGGTTGCCTGTGATCCCTTCTGAGGGAACTTCTACTGGTAGTCCAGGATGGATTGTTAACATGAGAAGCAGGATCAGTACTGATCTGCATAAGACGGGCCTTTGTCTAGAGTGACACGGTAGCACAATAATGGGCTGTTATGCTACTCTGAGCGATTACCAGTGGTTAGTAGTTTGTGCAAACACATCGCCCATCATGTTTTGTGTGTTTTAGCCTTGAATGCATACTTTTCTCTTGAGGGCTAGTTTAAATAGACCGATGGTCACTCTACCCTTCTTCAGCTAATGCTCTCTTCACACGTGTGTCTTTTTAATTTTAGGTGCATGTTCTAACAAAGAATGTGTTTAATAAAATGTTTCTCAATATTGAAAAACATACTCAGTTTGGCATTTAGTCAGGACTAAATTAGAAGCCCATCTAGGAATCTACTGTGATAGGCTCCTCTCTGTGTAATAGTGGTAGTGTGAAGGCGGATACGATGCTCCATTGGGTCTTAGCACATTAATACAGAAATGATAAACTCTTGATTGTATCTCACCGAACTACCCCTCAAAATTTGTATTTGAATACATGTCTGTCCCACACCATCACACAACTTGTACCCATACAAGTACTCAAGAAAATTAACATTTTAGCAGAGCCGAAGCTCAGTTACTAATAAGCACTGTAAGTATAGGTTCTTACTTGTGTCTAATTTAATTGTATGTAATGTATAGTCATTTTTTGCTGAGTGTCTGTCTGCAACAAAATCATATATACGCCATTCCTGAATATGTAGGTAATGAATTCATGCATCTGATGTTTTAAAATCCGAGGTTGTGTTGGATGATTTGTGTGTATGTATTTGACAAATTTTAAATATATTTATTTGCAGCCTTGCTTCCCACAAGCTAAATCCTGGTTGCCATCCGAGGTCAGCACATATGGGGTAAGGGCATGAAGAAATAGACAATAGACGCAGTAAAACAAGAGTACATGATGTAGAAGTACTTTCTAAATGCTATACAGAAAATGAAAATTTTTAAGGAAGAACAGATGGGCAACTCACAAGTGGTCTGCAGTAAATAGTGGGTGATCTGCCATCTCCTTTTGTACGCGTCTGTGAGAAGGAGAAGAAGTGGGGCTGGTAAGCTTGTAAGTATATCACACAGGGAGCTCTAAACAAGCAGGGCTGGCTTGAAATGGCTAGGGCTTGCCTCTAAGGAATCCTTCGAAGCAAAGGTTTTAGGTTATTTTCTGAAGATCATAAGGCGGTACCCAGACACCGATTATGAGATCTGTCCAAATCTGTCCACGATTGGATGGAATTCCCCATGGCCTTGGAGTGCCAACTCTCTGTTGTTCAGTACCTTGGCTTCACTTTCCTCAGGCAACTCAAATTCTAGAGTCACTTCACAGCAATAGCCAAGAACACCTGGTTCCAACTAAGGGGTCGATTACGAACCCGTTCGAAAGGTGTTGGAATGAAAATGTTTTTGCTGCCTTTGCTTGTGCATTGTTCTATGTAAGTTAGCATTCACGACACCATTTTGTGATTACCCGCCATTTTGAACCATGATAGAAACCAATGTCTGTCTCTCTGAAGAACGGTTTCTGGTGAGTTTCATTTCTTCAAGGCCTTGCTCTGCTAATGAATACACTGTTCTTATTAGCGCATCCCTTTCCCTCTAGATAGAGGCCTTCTCCCACCAGTCTAGTGGTGGACACGGACAGAGTGACCTTGGGTAGGAGATAGTGTGTGGCCGTCCTCAGAGTCAAAACCTATCCTACTGTACTTTGTTTAATCTGCCTGGAAAATTCCATTCTGGGTGTGCCTTCATTGGTTCTGAATTGTACATAATGTATCTCCATGTTTGCTGATGTCAGTCCCTCTCTGCAGCACTCCTAGAGACTGGGCAGACCGGGCTCCACTCGAGTGTATCTGAATAACATATATTGGTTTGTATTCTCTACTGTCTGACTGACTCTTCATTTTTTATGGAAGGCTGAGAGGTGGTCGCAAGTGACCCGAGCATCCCTAAACAGGCCACTTCCTTCAGTTGGTGCCCGAACAGGAACCCCTTCGGGTGAGTGACCCAACCCCTCCCGCAGACGGGTAGGGAGGTTGGGGCCATTATCGGGTCAGATAGACGGATCATGGATCCCTGCGTGAGAGAGTTCCTGTACTTGCAGCTGCCCCTTCTGTCCCACTGGATGGTGCCTTGCCCAGTGGTCATCCCGACTGGAGTCCTGAACGGCGAAACCCTTGGATCTGACCGTTTGGCCTGAAGAGTCAGCAGTGGAGAATACATTTTTTGACCTGCATATATCAAGTGAGTTTGTTTTGGTTCTTTGTGGATATGGTACCATTTTGTTTTGTATTTGACACGGTCTGAGGACCGTCTATGGGATCAAAGCACTTGCAATTGCTTTGCCAGGCTAAATAACGAATTTGAATCCCTTTTGAAAATGCCTGGACTTAGTCGATTCTTGGTTTCTTGTTGTCGTTGTTATTCTGCAGATGCTCGATTGGAAAAAGCTCCGCTGGCGCCTCCAGAAGGCACTCCTAATTTTGATATGTATGTGAAACATGCTATTGGCCCTATTATGTTTAGTACATTATGGCACAAATATACGAGGGACAATGCCAAGTTGCAGTGGTCATTGACGGGCACTTTTACTGAACAAAAAAATTGGGTTTTTACAGGAAAAACTATTTGCAAAAGAAAGTAGGCAGTCTATGTTTAATTCTCTTCGAATGTGGCAGAAGGGGAAACAACCCTTACAACGCAACTATTACAACGCACACCGTTACAACGCACACCATTACAACACAGGATCCGTTACAACGCATACCTTTACAACGCATGACATTACATAGCAGATGCTATTACAACGCATGCCATTACAACGTAAGTATTGGTAAGTATGTTATTTTTTTAAATCATTTTTTTAAATGTAAATTAAATAAATTAATTTAAGTAATAGTATATATTTAGGTTTGGGTTTTGGGGTACAGGGGTATTTTTAGGTTTCAGGGCTAGGTTTGGGTTTTGGGGTACAGGGGTATTTTTAGGTTTCAGGGCTAGGTTTGGGTTTTGGGGTACAGGGGTATTTTTAGGTTTCAGGGCTAGATTTGGGTTTTGGGGTACAGGGGTATTTTTAGGTTTCAGGGCTAGGTTTGGGTTTTGGGGTACAGGGGTATTTTTAGGTTTCAGGGTTAGGTTTGGGTTTTGGGGTACAGGGGTATTTTTAGGTTTCAGGACTAGGTTTGGGTTTTGGGGTACAGGGGTATTTTTAGGTTTCAGGGCTAGGTATGGGTTTTGGGGTACAGGGGTATTTTTAGGTTTCAGGACTAGGTTTGGGTTTTGGGGTACAGGGCTATTTTTAGGTTTCAGGGCTAGGTATGGGTTTTGGGGTACAGGGGTATTTTTAGGTTTCAGGGCTAGGTTTGGGTTTTGGGGTACAGGGGTATTTTAAGGGTTCAGGGTAACGGGTATTTTTAGGGTTCAGTTTTTAAATAAATAATTTTAAATATTTTAAATAATTAATTTTAATAATTTTATTATTTTTTAATATTAGTTCTTTAATAATAATTGTTCTTTTTAAAATAAACTATTTTTTAAAGTATATATATTTACAAATTAATTATTAAAAAATAATTTAATTTATTAAATTAATAAAATTTTAATAAATTAAATTTTTTTTAAAAATAATATACTTACCTATACTTACGTTGTAATGGCATGCGTTGTAATAGCATCTGCTATGTAATGTCATGCGTTGTAAAAGCATTCGTTGTAAATGTATCTGCGTTGTAAAAATTGCGTTGTAACGGTGTGCGTTGTAAAAGTTCCCGATGTAACGTCATACATCCTGGCAGAAGGAGGCTAAACAGAGACAATTGAAGATGGAAAAGGAGAACCGAAAGGGGAGAATGCAAACATCGACTCAGAAAGCTGTAGCACATGATAGAGAGAAACAAGAGATAGGGATTGAACGTGAAGATAGGAGGTTTTGATTACATATTGACAAATCTTATGTGGCCCAAGAAGAAAATGATACTTTTGTGGAGGAGTTATTACAGAATAGACCCCCACCTCAGTACGCCCCACAAAAGATATATCCCCCTGTTCCATCACCCTCACAGCCACCTGTTGCTGTTGCTTCCACTGTCCCTGTTTCTGTCCCTTCTGCTGCCTTTTCCACGGCCGTGGCATCGGCTCCTTTTCTTCTTTCTCTTCCTTCTGCTTCCTTGTCATACGCAGCAACTGTAACTGTTAGCACCACCTCACACCCATTGTTTCAGCATATTTTTTCCAGCCTTTCCTCCTGTGACTCAGCCCTCAGCATCGTTGTTACCTGTCATTCGAGTTGCCTCTCCTTCCCTAGTTTTTCATCCTCTGGTTTTCTTGAGTTATGGGACGCCTGTATGCAGGTTTGGAGATGGAGATTGGGCAAAGTTTAAAGAGTGCATGGGTACTTATGTGCGGTTTGAAGTGGGAGATGCAGAGAAGATGGTGGTGGCTAACCAGGCTGCGCAGTGGGCCTGAAACCCCATTTATGGTGTGGAAGATGTGTGGAATGTGATGAAAGATTATGAGCCCTCTGTACAACAGCATGCCCTTAAGCATATGTGTGCTACTCTGATTTCTTAGAAAAAGGGGTATGCAGTTCCTCTGGGTGGTCAAAAGAGAGAGAGAGAATGGGGGAGATATGTCGGAAAGTCTCACAGGGTGCTTGTCCTGGATAGGTCCTCCTGTCTGAACCAGGGCCCTCACACACCCAGCCAACTAGGTGTCATGCTTCATCATATGTGCCTGCTCCTCGTCGGGGCGGTGTTGCAATGCAATACCTGATGGGCACCCATAGAGGGGCTCTTTGAAGGAGATCTTTTGTTCCTTGCCGTGTGGTGCGTGCTGGTGAGGGGCCTAGGAAGTGTAGATGGAGTGAGAAGTGATTAAAACAGGTTGGTTAGTCCAAAAAACACTTTTATTCAAACTGGCTCTCCACCTGATTAAAAACGGGGGAAGAGTGGCAGCTATCTGAAGTAATGATTCAGGGAAACTACCCTCTGCTCTTTTGGGTCAACATGTTTCATGCGGAATGGTCAGGAGGATCAGTGGCAATTCATCAGGACCTAGTGGATAACTATCTACAGAATGTGGTCAGTGGGCAACATACCTACCACGTATCTGGGCTGTGAGTAAGGTACCCACAGCATCAAGGGACTATCTAAAGTTAAGGATAGTATTGCCCCAACAGTGTCCGGCGGGATGAATAGACACTGACAGTATAGTGTCCATCAGGCCCCGAGAAGTGAGTCGTTTGACCCACCCCTCACTGCCGGCACTGCCAGCACCCCGAGAAGTGAGCCATCCGACCTACCCCTCACCGCCGGCACCACCGCTCCAAAGATGCGCATCCCTTACTACAAGGAGTATCTCGGATTTACTTGCATTTA